>NW_011494611.1:175216-192589 GCF_000754665.1 Bison bison bison
AGCCTTGACGTACTCCTTTTCCTATTTGGAACCAGTCCTTTGTTCCATGTCCAGTTCTAACTGTTGCTTCCTGATCTGCATATAAGTTTCTCAAAAGGCAGATCAGGTGGTCTGGTATTCCCATCTCTTTCAGAATTTTCCACAGTTTATTGTGATCCACACAGTCAAAGGCTTTGGCATAGTCAATAAAGCAGAAATAGATATTTTTCTGGAACTCTCTTGCTTTTTCCATGATCCAGTGGATGTTGGCAATTTGATCTCTGGTTCCTCTGCCTTTTCTAAAACCAGCTTGAACATCAGGAATTTCACGGTTCACATATTGCTGAAGCCTGGCTTGGAGAATTTTGAGCATTACTTTACTAGCGTGTGAGATGAGTGCAATTGTGCGGTAGTTTGAGCATTCTTTGGCATTGCCTTTCTTTGGGATTGGAATGAAAACTGACCTTTTCCAGTCCTGTGGCCACTGCTGAGTTTTCCAAATATGTTGGCCTATTGAGTGCAGCACTTTCACAGCATCATCTTTCAGGATTTGAAATAGCTCAACTGGAATTCCATCACCTCCACTAGCTTTGTGCGTAGTGATGCTTTCTAAGGCCCACTTGACTTCACATTCCAGGATGTCTGGCTCTAGGTGAGTGATCACACCATCATGATTATCTTGGTCGTGAAGATCTTTTTTGTACAGTTCTTCTGTGTATTCTTGCCATCTCTTCTTAATTTCTTCTGCTTCTGTTAGGTCCATACCATTTCTGTCCTTTATCGAGCCCATCTTTGCATGAAATGTTCCCTTGGTATCTCTAATTTTCTTGAAGAGATCTCTAGTCTTTCCCATTCTGTTGTTTTCCTCTATTTCTTTGCATTGATCACTGAAGAAGGCTTTCTTATCTCTTCTTGAAAGAAAGCATGAGTTAAGAAACCACCACCACAACCCTGGCTTGAAATAACCGGTTTCTTTTGCTCCCAGTGTCGTGGCTCAGGAACGGGAAGGACTCGGCTGAGTGTCTCTGACCGACAGCAGGTGGCTGGAATCTGGGGTTGGAGAATGAGCGTCCCAGAGGCCCTCTTTACCTGCCTGGTGCTGAGGCTGATTCATCCTGGTTCTGTTAGACCTCAGCTGGGTCTTTCTCCAGAGTGCTTGCCCTCTGTTTGGTGTCTCTATTTGGCTTGGACTTCTCAGGCCACAGAGGCTGGATTTGCAAAGTTGGTTGTTATTGTTGTTCAGTTGCTAAGTCATGTCTGACTCTTTGTAACTGACTGCAGCACACCAGGCATCTCTGTCCTTCACTATCTTCCAGAGTTTGCTCAAGTTCATGTCCATTGAGACAGTGATGCCATCCAACCATCTCATCCTCTGCCGCCTCCTTCTCCTTTTGCCTTCAATCTTTCGCAGCATCAGGATCTTTTCCAGTGAGTTGGCTCTTTGCATCAGGTAGCCAAAAGGTTGGAGCTTCAGCATCCATCTTTCCAATGAATATTCAAGGTTGGTTTTCTTTAGGATTGAATGGTTTCATCTCCTTGCAGTCCAAGGGACTCTCGAGAGTTTTCTCCAGCACCACAGGTTGCAAAGGAAGCACCTTAAAATAAGTGCTCCAAGAGCTTATGCAGAAGCTGTGGGTCTTCTTAACACCTAACCTTAGAAGTCCCAGAACATCATTTCTACCACAATCTATTGATCAAACAGGTCATTGATTTCAGCCCAGATTCAAGAGGCAGAAACTAGACTGTGCTTGTTCATGAGATGAGTAGTCAATAATGTGTGGCCATCTTCAATCTACCCATTTTCCAGACCAGGAAGGGGCACCCTGGAGATCTTGCAACCAAGCCAGAACCTCTCCCACCATACAGACAGAAGAACAAAGGTCTAGAAAGATGTGGGAATCACTCAAGCTCATGTAGGGAAGCAGTGATAAGAATCAAGATTTGATCACAGACCTCTTCCATGTAATTGTAGGTTCCTACAGTCGAAGTCTTTTAGCATCATCTTTGCCACAGTAGCAATCCAAATATTGACTTTAGCAATATGTATCAAGTTCTGTGAATGTAACAGAGGATACAGGAAGAAGAGTCCACCTTGTTTCGTAGTCTAGTTCAGAAGACAAGATGGGTTTCAGCAGGGCTACAGTGCGACCTTCAACAGGACATTTTGTATCTCTACACAAGAATATCCATGGGGGGTGGTGAGGGGGGGTGCAGGGTGGGGTGCTGAAATGAGTCCCAGAGAGAAGGGAGGCGATGTGGGAGAGAACTAACACCTATTGAGCACCTACTGTGTTCCATCTCACTTATGCTCATGGCAGTTAAATGCTTGTAGCCACCCCTAGATGGGTATGATTATATCCATTTTACAAACGAGAAGAGTTAGTACATAAGAGCAGCCATCCTCACAGTGACTATGTGCCAGACGTGATTCTAAGCGCTTTGCTTATTTTAACCAATTTAATTCTCACAGTCATCCCATGAGCTGGGTTTTATGAGTATCTCCACTTTACACATGAGAAAAATGAAACTGTCGAGCAGGGAAGAGGAGTATGTAGAAAAACACAAAGAAGGGTAATGGGGAAAAAGGCCATGCTAGACGTTTCCACGGAAATTTAGGACTGAAAGAGGGGCAGGGGTTTGTATATTTGCTGGACCTTGTGGAGTGATGGCATCTTTTTAAGAGGTGAGTCTAATGTCAGGAACTGCCTCTGAATTCCAGACCAATCTCACTCTGCCACACCTCCCTGCAAATCACAGGCCACATCCCCACCTCCTCTTCTCCTTTTTTTTTTTTTTCCACTTTGACCTAAAAAGCCATCTGGCCTCCCAGATATTTGGAAGGACAAGAGGACCCCTGATTGTCCTGAGATGCTGAGAAGCAACAACAGCAACCAAAAATGCTGCCTTTTAAAAAGCCAAGGGTAAAGATACACATTTTCATGTATTATAGGTCAGGCCCCTCTTTGGCACAACTCGGCTGCTGCTGCTAAGTCGCTTCAGTCATGTCTGACTCTGTGTGACCCCATAGACGGCAGGCCGCCAGGCTCCTCCATCCCTGGGATTCTCCAGGCAAGAACATTGGAGTGGGTTGCCATTTCCTTCTCCAACGCATGCATGCATGCTAAGTCGCTTCAGTTGTGTCTGACTCTGTGTGACTCTATGGACAGCAGCCCACCAGGCTCCTCTGTCCACAGGATTCTCTAGGCAAGAATACTGGGGTGGGTTGCCAGTGGAAACTGGTATCTGATTCAGTTAGGGAGGGAGAGGCTGCTTCTCTCCATTCCTGGTGCCTTCCTCTTCCAGTGACTCAACTGGACTGTCATTAAAGGAAACAAAACTCAAGAAGACCGAGGAGGACAAGTGAGGGGGATCAGAAGAGTGAGAAATCACTTGGAGCACAGCCCAGGCCCTGCTGACCAGGAGGCCAAGCCCTGAGTACCTCCTGGCCTCCTGCCTTCCTGGACGGGTGGAGCAGGGCTGAGCCTCGGTGGGGTCTGGGGTCTGGTGCCTGGGAAGTGGGTCTTCACTCCCAGAAATGGACTCTGCATCCCTACAGGTCAGCCACAGAGGATGTAATGGATCATGATACCAGCAGGATAGGTTTTCTTTTTCATGTATTTACTTTTTTTTACTAAATTAGAGTTGGTTTACAATATTACGTTAGTTGCAGGTATATAACATGATGATTCAGATACGCATATATATGCGTATATGTGTGTACGTGTGTGTGTGCAGTAAAGTATCCACCCCCAATGTGGGAGACCTGGGTTCGATACCTGGCTTGGGAAGATCACCTGGAGAAGGGAAAGGCTACCCATTCCAGTATCCTGGCCTAGAGAATTCCAAGAGTCTGACACGACTGAATGACTTTCACTTCACTTCACTTCACATGTATCTATAGACACCATAGAAGCCTATATACTTACATATTTATATATGTGTGTGCTCAGTCACTCAGGCATGTCTAATTCTTCTGCAGCCCCATAAACTGTAACCCGCCAGGTTCCTCTGTTCGTGGGATTTCCCAGGCAAGAATACTAGAGTGGGTTACCATTTCCTTCTCCAGGGGATCCTCCCAGCCCAAGGATAGAACCTGTGTCTCCTGCATCTCCTCTATCGGCAGGCTGATTCTTTACCACTGCACCACCTAGGAGGCCTATATTCAAATTATTTTCCATTATAGTTTATTATAAGATATTGAGTACAGTCCCTTGCTACACATATTATTTTAGTTAAAATTTCTTATGAAGTTGAGTTATCTGGTTATTAACACTCAACATTTGCTCTGTAATGTAGGTACAGTGTGGAGAAGGAAATGGCAACCCACTCCAGTGTTCTTGCCTGGAGAATCCCAGGGACTGGGGAGCCTCGTGGGCTGCTGTCTCTGGGGTCGCACAGAGTCGGACACGACTGAAGTGACTTAGCAGCAGCAGCAGCCATAGTTACCATGATTGTTCCCACTACTTGGGGATGAAGAAGTTGGGTCTTTTCCCAAGCAGGATAGTTTTGCCAGAATCCAAAATAGGAAAAATTATGCCTTACTAAAAATCTTCATAAACATACATGTTTATGTAGAGTAAAAAGAAAAAGAGGCAAAGCATCTTTTTGGAGACTCTGTCAGAGATGCTTTGTCTGGGAAATAGGATTTAAAGAGTGAAAGTTTAGTCACTCAGTCGTGTCCAATTCTTTACGACCGCATGGACTGTAGCCTACCAGGCTCCTCCATCCATGGGATTTTCCAGGCAACAGTACTGGAATGGGTTGCCATTTCCTTCTCCAGAGGATCTTTCCTGACCCAGGGATCAAACCTGGGTCTCCCGTATTGTAGGCAGACGCTCTACCATCTGAGCCACCAGGGAAGTCCATAAAAGGGTGAAGCATCTCTTATATGATATCCTCATCAAAGCACTTTCAAACAGGTCCACAGACAGAGGTTTTTCTACATGCACCACCATCAGTAATACTAGTACTTATAACATTGATAAAGAAACCAATGCTGTCAATAATAGCATCCCTTATGGAGATACATGTAGAGAATATGTGAATGCAGGTTGTGGGCCAGGTCCTGGGATAAGTGATTAAAATGCATCATCATGTGAATCCTCCCAGCTGCCTGATGTGGTGAGCACAGTTACTACGCTCGTCTTGTCTGGTGGTTGCGTATGGCTGTGAGAGCGCTGAATGACGCTTTCGAGTTGTGGTACTGAAGAAGACTCTTGAGAGTCCCTTGGACTGCAGGGAAATTGGACTGATCAATCCTAAGGAAGTCAACCCTGAATATCTGTTGGAAAGACGGATAATGAAGCTGAAACTCCAATACTTTGGCCACCTGATGTGAAGAGCCAACTCATTGGAGGGGACTTTAACGCTGGGAGAGATGGAAAGCAAAAAAGGAGAAGGGGGCGACAGGAGATGAGATGACTAGATATCATCACCAACTCAGTGGACATGAGTTTGAGTGGATTCCCAGATGGTGGAGGATCAGGGAACCTGGAGTACTGAGGAGAGGCAAACATGATTTAATAACTAAACAGCAATAACAACTTTTCCATGAGAGAAGGGATTCCGAAAGCATGGGGAAAAGTCCAACCATCCAGGCGAAAGCAGAGCAGATGCTCAACCCAGGTCTATCTGAATCCAAAGCCACCTCTTAGGTCATGAGATTGCAGTTTCTAGAGTCTAAGGAGAGTTCCCCAGGGATCAAGCAAATGTCCCCATGTCAGGGAGCATACCAGCAGGGAGGCACTTCCTTCTCCTCATCCCCCTTCAGTGCCTCAAGTTCTCTTCCTCATCCGTATCTGGGAAGTCTGGAGGAAGAGAAAGGGAATGAGTATTGGAAGGTGGGGGGTGGGGGTCAGAGAAGGAGGTTTCCAAAGAGGAAAATTGGAACTGTGCCTCTTGGCTCAATGAGTGCACACAAGGCTCAAACTTTGGCGGAGGCAGGGCGGGGGTGGGGGTGAAAAGAGGGGCATCGTCTTTCAGCTGGGAGCTATGCTTCTGCATCTTCCTTTTGTGAATTTCAAGTCAAGTTCCCCACACCCATTCTCTTAATAGGTATGCAGGTGAACAGGATGCAGGATGAGGTTTTCAAGATTAATGTATGGCATTCTCATAAAGTCTGTGCACCCTTTTATGACATTAAACATTTTATTTCTCCCGTGGCATTTGAAGCCATCTCTGTTTTTTCCCCTTATTTTATTTATTTGGGATCTAGATTTGCTAGGTCTGATGGTAGTTCTGGTAAGCTGGTTTTATTGTGTGGAAGTCATTATCTGTTAAAGTCAGGGGACAGCCCTCACCCTTCCAAGTGATGGGTTTTACCCTTTGCTTCCTGGAAGGATGGTGTTGGGGGAAAGGAGCTCTAAACTGGAGACAGGGAATAGGAACTGAAATCCTGATTCTGCCACCTGTTAGGTTAAGTTCAAGTGTGGAGTAGAGCCTTTCAGGGCAGATGCTGGTCATCTGTGTGGACCTTATGCCGGAACCAGAGAGGGAGTTTGGGACCAGCCTGGAGAGGGCCAGAATTGCTAAAAGCCCTTTCAGTTCCTGAGATCTCATGATATATGTTCCCAGAGGGCAGTGATTCTGAGGTTGGAAGGTTCTGAGGGCAGGAAAGGGCAGCGTGGAGTGGAGGGCAGGGCTTAACTCACTGGCTGATGGGGAAGACAAATATAGGGGGAAGGGGCTCTTCATCCCTTTCCTTCCCCTTTGTAAGTGTCTCTGGACACATGGTTGGCATTTTAATTTCATGAACACAAACACCTTTTCACCTTAGGAAGAGACCACGTGAGAGAATGCATTTATTTCCTCCTACAATCGCCTCTTCCTTCAGGAGGTCACAGTTTCTGGCATCAGAAAAACTCACTGTCATTCACTAGCTAGGTGACCTTGGGACAGATTACTTAAGGCCTCTGAGTCTTGGATTCCTGTTGAGTAAAATGGGGCTAATAATACCTGGCAAAGCTGATATTAGGACTGACTGGGATAATGCATGCACAGTGGGCTGGCTCCGGGCCCACTCTAGGCCGGAAGCATCATTGCCATTATTATTATTATTATCTGATATTTCATGAAGAGATGAAGAGGATGGTGTGGTGGTAATGATGAGAGCTCCAGGTACCTGAGAGTTCGCTGTGTTCTGCGGCCTCTGACGTGGTCTCTTTATGTCCCTTTTATATGTAGGTAGGAAAACTGAGACAGGGAGAACTTAAATAATTCACTCCCGTTCACAGTCTGAAATTCTAGAGCAGAGGATTTGAAACAAGCATCTCCAATCCAGAACCCTCATCCTTAACCAGGGCAAATTCTTCATAAACATCATTTGCAGTGGTTGCCTGATTTCTACGAAAGAGAATATTGCATCAAGTGTCTTTGTCTTATTGTTAGATATTTTGAGTGTTTCCCCTTTATTACAAACAACATGCTCTGAGCATTTTTGGGTAGATGGCTCCTTCTGTGTTTCGTTTCTTCAGAACACATTTCCTGAAGTCTGTAGTGAAGTGAAAGTTGCTCAGTTGTGTCCGACTCTTTATGACCCCATGGACTATGTAGTCCATGAAATTCTCTAGGCCAGGATACTGGGGTGAGTAGCCTTTCCCTTCTCCAGGGGATCTTCCCAACCCAGGGATCGAACCCAGGTTTCCCGATTGCAGGCAGATCCTTTACCAGATGAGCCACAGGGAATCTCAAAGTCTGTAGGGACAGTTTCAAATTGCATTCTTGCTCCATGATTTGGGTGAAGGGGTGGGATGGATTAAAATTAAAAAGAGCAACTGTCTCTGGTTTTCTAAACCCGCCCTGTTTTAGGGTGCTGGTTGGGATCCAACTCAAGGGTGTTGGGTCCAAAGTGTCCTTGAAGAAGGGAGCGGTAGAATAAAAGGAATACTTGAGGAGGTAGAGCCTGTGCATAAGTACGTGTGGAAAAGAGTCTCAAAGCAGAGGAACAGTGCAGAGACGGGTAGATAAGTGGGTAGCAGGGCTGTCGTCTCGTGGAGGACATGAGGGAGTCAAACACAGTGGCTGCACACTCCTCAGTGGCCGTGCTGAGTGCTTGTGAGGAAGGGATCCTCTGTAACAGCTGTGGGAATGCTGATAATCAGACAGTTTTTTCCTTAGCTCTGAAATGGAAACCTGGAATAATTGTCTTAATCATAGTAGTCAAAGTTTTGCATTTAAAAGGCATTTTCCCCCATCCAGTCTTCAATCTTCTTTTTTTTTTTTTCAGTTTTCTTTTAAGTAGCTCGTGCTCATTATAAAATAAAATAAAACCAAACATTGCTGAAATGTACAAAAGAAAAAAAAAAATGGTCCTCTTTATCACTTACTTTAGAGATAACTATGCCACACTTTGGGCTATATATATATATATCTTCATATACATTTTCTCCCTCTGCATATGCAAATATAAATAAGAATTTATATATGCAAGTTTTAAATTGGAAGCATAAAAAGGATACAATTGTGTCTTTTGGGGGTAACTTCCTATGTCAGAGCTACATGTCTTTACATATGCTTTCAAAGATCATTTCTGTGTTTTTCTTTTTCAATTGGCTCCCTGACTTGATCTTAACCATATGTAAGCCCTTTCCCTTATGTCAAAAATTAAGATGAACAAGTTGAGGCCAAAAAGTGGAAGGGCTATGCCTGGCTTGAACCCAGGTATCCTAAATTTTAGTCCAGGACTCTCTCTTCCACACATGTAGTACCCTTCTCTTATTTTCTATCATCATTCTTTAAAGCTGTTTCTTTACCTATTCGGCTGTTCCAGGTTTTAGTTGCATCCAGCATGCAGGCTCTTGGCTGTGGCACTTGGGATCTAGCTCCCTAACCAGGGATTAAACCCAGTTTCCTGACTAGGAACTGAACTGAGGTCCCCTGCATTGGGAGTCTTAACCACTGAACCTCCAAGGAAGTCCCGTTTTATCATCATTCTTTTATCTTTCATCATGAATCTTGGGATAAATATATGAGAAATGATATCATCATTAGCATTAATTTGGAAAGCTTTCTTTTTTTCTCGTGTTCTCCAGCTTCTTCCTGAATCCTGCCTACTAAGTCTTCTGCCATCAGTTCAGATATTCTCAGAGACCATAGACACTGTCCAGGGATGGCAAACAGTTCAGAACCCAGGAAAAAGGATACCTGGATTCCTGCCACCAGTCATGATCATGAAAAGTTTTAGCCTTGAGGCAGCCAACAGAGAAAGTTTTCATAAAACCGTCTTCAGCCTTTCTCCTCCCGGAGAAAACAGCACCTGGGTAGAGTTATATATGCTTCTTGGGAAGCGGGCTAGTTAATCAGAATTCCAGAGGAAAGTCTGAATTCCAGAATTCGGAGGACAGAGCGGACCTGGCCATGAGCCTGACTTGGGTTCAAATCACATCCATTTCACTGGGAGGCTGGGTGACTTTGGGCAAACTGTTACATGTGTCTGAGCCTTTGCTATCTTGTCTGTCCATAAGCAGGGAATGGCTTCTGTGCGTTATACTGTTTTTGGCTGCTGCTGCTGCTGCTAAGTTGCTTCAGTCGTGTCCGACTCTGTGTGACCCCATAGACAGCAGCCCACCAGGCTCCCCCATCCCTCGGATTCTCCAGGCAAGAACACTGGAGTGGGTTGCCATTTCCTTCTCCAATGCATGAAAGTGAAAAGCTTTGTGTACATATCAAGGTGCCATCTGGATCCAGTTATGTAACCTCACTTCCCAGGGCCAGAACTAGTTGGACAAAGAGAAGCTTGGTGAGCTAGGAAACCTGGAATCCTGGATTTCATTGAGTCAAATTTTTTTTTTTTTCCCTCCATCGTTGTAAGGAAAGGTTATTTCAGTAACCCACTATCATGGGGATGATATAGACCTAGGTAGTAACATGACCCTCTGTCTCAATATTTTTCTGCTTATTGTGTGTCCTTAGCTAAACCCTTTGTGCTTTCTTCAAACTCAGACTTGAACTTGATTCTCTCTGGAGCTCCTTCCTTCCCCCCATAAAGCTGTGCATGATCCCTCGAGGAACACGCTGCAGGTCAGCCTCTAGGGCTGCGACAATCACTGGGACTTACAGCACCCCCCACCATCCCTTGGAGAGTTGTTCTTTGTGCACAGTAAACCTCAGGGAGAAGACGGGGTTCTCTCCATTTGGTGGGATTTCAAGCAGAAGTGCTGTAACCAACCTCTATGATTTTGTTGCTGCTTCGTTTAAATAACAGGGCATCACAATTAAAAGCTTATTTGTTTCAATTATAAAATTACTATATGCACATAGAAGAATGTTAAGAATACAGAGGGAGGAAAGTGAAGAGACATATTACCCATAGTTATACCACGTTCAGTAATCACCATCAACATTTCAATAGTTCCTTTTAGTAGCTTTTCTACATGGTATGTATTTAGCAACTTTATTGTGCAATATAATAGACATATAGAAAAATGTGTAAAACATTACATACAGTTTCATCAGTGATTAAGCAATACCCATCTACCCATCACCCAGGTCAAGGATTCGAATCTTGCCTGCATTCCGCAAGCCCTCCCCTAACACACTCACCATATCTCCATTTGCCGTCTTAGCCACCCTTCATTTCTAAAAGTAGCCATGGCTCTGACCTTTATGCTAATCAAGCCCTTTATCTTTTTTTAAATAGTGTTCACACCTATGTAGACTTAGACTGATTTATTTTTATTTTTTTGATTGGTGGTGATGGATTACCTAACATCTGACACATCTCATTAACCTAGGTAAAACTGATAATTCTTCTTTGGTTGAGGGCAAAATTGGTTACTTGCTCGTCCACAGTTTTATTCAAATTTTAGCTGCAATCACAGTGCAACCTCTAAGGACCTATGGCACGTCAGAGACTCTGTTAGGCTCAAGAGTTACAGCAATAAACTGTGTCCTGGCAGCAAACAGCTCTTAATCTATTTACCTGGTCCCAAATGAAGCTTCAGTCCTGCCATCGTGAATCACACGTGGATGCTTCCTCAAGGCACAAGTGTGTGATAAACACTGCTTTCCACGTGATTCCCTCTGGTGTACCTGCCTGGACGGCTACTTTCCGTCCTTTGAATCTTTGGCACTCATGTGAGCATATTCTTTTACTTCTTTCCCAGTTGGCCCCAAACCTTGCAGGCTTTTCCTAAGGTATCCTTGAAAATGTTACATGCTGAGTTCATCCTGGGTGAGAGGAAAACCTTTTAGGCAGAGGGTGTGGGGAGAGAGAGAAAAAGAACAAATGTCTCTTAAGCTGTGTGTAACTTTGGATCTTGGCATCCTTGCAGCACCCCAGCCAAATGCTTGCACCGTCTCCATTCTGAGAGTGTGGAAGCCAGCTCAGGGAGGGATGTGGTGTGCCCAGGGTCCCTCCGATGGGGAGATGGGCAGCATCAGGATCAGAACCTGAATCTGAGAGGCTCTGGTAACTTTCATGGAGCAGTTGAGAGCACTTGTCAGCGGATGGGCTTCCTGGGGTGCACATCTGTGTTGCCCTCCTGAGGCGGTCCATAACCTTTGTGGCACCAAGGACCCGTTTTGTGGAAAACGCTGACACTTTGTCCAGGGACTGGGACGGAGGAGGGATGGCCTCAGGATGATTCAAGTGCATTACATGTATTGTGAATTTTACTTCTACTATTATTACATCAGCTCCATCTCAGATCGTCAAATGTTAGGTCCCGGAGACTGGGTACCCCTGTGCTAGTGCACGGCATTGAGCAACAGAAGTCAGGAAGTCAGTGCTCTCATGTGTGCGATGGTGTGCTTCACCATGGGGTGAGAGAAGAGTTCAGTGGGATCATGATGGTGTGTGCTTAGCCCAGGGTCTGGCTGGTATTTAGTACTCAATCAATAGTAGCTAGAGGACAGAGTCAGACAGACCCCTGGGGAGGCTGCGACAATAAAGAAGGATGCTACTGTGGGGCTGGATGGTTAGTGCTGAGGCTGCAAGGGATGTGAGAGCATCAGCTCTGATGCTCACCACTTGTAAATTCCCATCCACCCACCTCCGTGCCTGAAACGCTGGACTGGGGAACCTCAAGGTCCGACATAATGACATGTGTCTCCATTCTGGGGTGGACTTTTTTTTTTTCTCCTTTCTCTTAAATTGCTCTTTGAGACAAAAAAAAAAAAGTAAAATATGCAAACTGCCCCAAATTGCACTCAACATACGCTGAATAAATATATACCCACAGAAGCATATGTTCAATGGCTGCTACTCCCTGCTTTTCAAAGCCAACTAGCTTATAAAATCATTCTTCACGCAGAGTCTGGGTGATCAATGAGAAGGTGCAGCGTGAGGACGCAGCCTTAAGCTGCAAATTGAGTTTTTAGTTACAAAGGACAAGGAAGGAAAACCAGCCAGTGAAATCCAGCAGGCACTGGAGAGCCTGCGTTTCCAACCCATCCTATTGAGGACCTGTGGCCCTCTGTGTCTAGCTCTTGATGGCTTCAGGAGTGAGTGACAGGGGGTTCTTTGGAGTCAAGCTGGGTGGGTTTAAATCCTGACTCTGCCACTTCCAGTGTCATACTGGGACAAGTTGCCTTAGGCTCTTTGTTCTAGTCTCCGAGTACCACAAAGGAGGTTATATAATAGTACCCACCGTTCATGGTCATTGTGTAAAGTATAACCAAAGAGTTAGGGAAACAGACTCCGTGCTAGATTTTCTGTCTCTGTCATCTACTAGGCTGTGTGGCCTTGGGCAAATCAGTGAACCTCTCTGTGCCTCAGTTTCCCCATCTAAGTGTGCATAATAGACTCTACCGCTGAGGGTTGCTACAAGGAAGGGATGAGTTAACACATGTTCAATTCTTCAAATGGGACCTGGCTCCACAGTAAGCTCTCAGGTCAAGTCCAAGACCATTGTCCCCACGTCCTCCCTTGCACACAGGTCTGTAGCAGGCAGACCGTCTCAAAATACCCTTTGGCTCTGTGCCATTCACAGAGAGAAGAGAACAGGAGGCTTTTTGGCCAACCCATTACATCCTTTTCTGAGTAGTTGGGGAGACATGATAGGATAATACACCCTAGCAACGTGCCTGGCATGTGACGAGAGCATCATCAACGTCCATTTCCCTCCCGGCACCCTAAGAGCTTCCTGGTGGCTCAGATGGTAAAGAATCTGCCTGCAATGCAGGAGACCTGGGTTCGACCCCTTGGTGGGAAAGATCCCCTGGTGGAGGGGGTGGCACCCCACTCCAGTATTCTTGTGGAGAATTCCGTGAACAGAGGAACCTGGCAGGCTGCAATCCATGGGGTCGCAGAGAATCAGACATGAGTAACTAACACAGACGCCCTAAAGACACAAAGCGTCTAAACCCAGGTGCCAGTGGTTAGTGTCCCGACCTTGACAAGAGGGCCTTCTTCACGGAGTGTCCCCATCAGCCTGGCAGGTGCAGTGCTGGGCTGGCACAGACCTGAGCCTGTCACCCACCCCACAGCTGCTCACCGTGTGACTTCGCCAAGCCCTCAGGCACCTCACACCTCAGGGTCCTCTTCTTCCAATGGGATCTGAGCCTCTATGTTGAGTCCCATGACGCTGGAGCAGGATAACGGGCAGAAGAGTACTTTAGACACCTGGACACGCGTGTGCAAGGTGGCAGACCATGACCTGCCATCTCAGCTCTGCCACCGACTGGCCCAGTGACCCTGGGACAAGTGACGACAGCTGCCTTGGCCTCAGTTTCCTTCTCTGAAGATGAGAGTGGTGGTACCGCGCCTCCAGGCTGGGGCTAGCAGTGTGAATGAATACTCATCACACATTGAGAACAGGGCCTGGCACACAGTGAGGGCTATTAAATGTTAGCTCTTATTATTATTAATGAGATACACGGAGGCTATTTATTATCATCACTAGACAGTTATTGAATAGACATTCATCAGGACCACTGGCAGATTTTCTTGGGAGAGTGTTTCCTGGCCTCTCTGCTGTTAGTTTGCAGTGTTTCTCTGTACCATATAGGAAGCCTCGAGGACAGTAAGAAGGTGGACACTGGGACTTCCTGGGCAGCCCAGTGGTGAGGTCTCCACATTTCCTCTGCAAGGGGCACCAGTTCGATCCCTGGTCAGGAAACCGAAATCCAGCATGCTGCACAGCATGACTGAAAAAAAGAAAACAAAGAATGCATGCATTTATTTTTTCTCCTTATGCCTCTCCACTTTGGAATAGATGCTCCTTGAGAGCTAGGGCTAAGGGTTTGTACACGTGTCGGCCTGGAGGGCAGCTGGCTTTGAATAAGGGTTTGCTGAACTGAACAGCCAGTCCATGCAGGGCTCCAGAGAGTTGCAGAAGGTGTGACGACTCCCACCAGAAAGATGCCCAGGCTGTAGAGTGAGCTCCGAGCAATGTTCTCAAGCCACTCCCTCTAGAACAACTTTCTGCATGGATCCCCAGCTCAGGGGCCACTGACTCTCAGAACCTCCCACCTGACCTCCCTGGGAGTCCCTGTCAGCTGCTTGCAGAGAACCACAGGAGGTCCAAGCTGGAACGGCCCTTGGACACCAGCTGCCAGCTTTCTCACTGCACAGAGGGGAAAACAGAGCCAGAGAAGGGAAGTGCTCAGAGTAGGGATCGTAACCTGCCTCTCCTAACTCCCAGGGCTCCTCTGATGGGAAAGGGAGGCGACCATAACTGCGCACAGCCGGCCCCAAACAGCATGTCATAAGCAAACCCAGCCATGCATTTGGCCACTACAGAATGCCTTGTCTCATTGCGCCTTGCTATTGTGCTTCCTTGATGTTGTGGTTTTTATGAACTGAAGGGTTTTTTTGTCTTTGTTTGTATTTTGCTGCACACGTCTTGGTTGTCCTGTGTGGGGTCTTTTGCTGTGGCAGGCAGGCTCTTAGTGGCAGCACATGGGATCAGTTCTCTGACCATGGATCAAACCTCGGCTCCTGTGTTGGGAGCATGGGGTCTTAACCACTGGACCACCAGGAAAGTCCCTGAACTGAAATTTTGCAGCCCCACTGCACTGTCAGATGATAGTTAGCATTTTTTAGCAATAAAGAATTTTTTGGAAGGGGCCTTATCTGTTCCATCTTTCCCATCAGTGAGATGACTGCTGTGTGCTTGATCACCCAGTCACGTCAGACTCTTTGGCGACCCCAGCGACTGTATTCCACCAGGCTCCTCTGTCCATGGGATTTCCCTGGCAAGAATACTGGAGTAGGTTGCCATTTCCTCCTCCCAGGGATCTTCCCAACCCAGGGATCAAACCCGTGTCTCTTCTGTCTACTGCATTGGCAGGCAGATTCTTTACCACTGAGCCACCTGAGAAGCCCTTAATAAAGTATTTTTTAATTAAGGTATGTACATTTTATCTTTTTTTTTTTTTTTTTTTTAGTAATAGTGCTATGGCACACTTAATAGACTACAGTGTATTGTAAATATAACTTTGATATGCACTGAAATACCAAAAATCTTCGTCTGGCTTGTGTTAGTGAGATATTCACTTTATTGCATTGTCCTGGAACAAAATCCTCAGTATCTCCAGGGTCTGCCTGCATTGGCATTTCAGCATTATTCTTGAGCATAAACCAAGCATAAGCCTGTCAGGGTTTCCCACTTCCTCCAGTTGGTGTAAACTCTCCTGCAGGTCAGGGAGCATTGCAGTCTATTTCTTTGTGTCTCCATACAGCAGGAGTGACATGGTGAGTGGGAAGAGCATGGGCTTGGGGTCAGGCACACCTGGTGGCTCAGGAAGAGATCCGCCTGCAACGCAAGAGACCCAGGTTCAATCCCCGAGTCAGGAGGTCCTCTGGAGAAGGGAAGGGCTCCCCACTCCACTATTCTTGCCTAGAGAATTCCATGGACAGAGGAGCATGGTGGCCTACAGTGCATGGGGTCATAAAGAGTCGGACACGACTGAGAGACTCACACTTTCACTTTACACACCTGTGTTTGCACCCCGGGCCCTACTCTTGGAAAGCTGAGTGATATGGGAAAAGCACTTTCGGCCCCCAAACCAGTTTTCTCTTCTGCAAAATTAGTCTAATGACAGCAGGTTCTTGGATCGTGGACTTCAGCAGAGTAGACCAGGGAAAATACTCGTGCTTGGCCTGCAGTAGGTGTTCAAAGCGTTTGAATTTCCTTTCTCGTGTCTTCAGTAAGAATGTGTTGAAACTGCACAGATGGCTGACATGTGGAGAGAATGGCCTGTTGGTATTTCACTGGAACTCAAGCCAAAACGAAGCAACAGAACCAGACATTTTATTACATTCCAAAAATATTTACCAAGCATGGAATATTGAGTGATCATCATCATAATAACTAAACTTTTATAACGACTGACATTTTACCCTGTACCAGGCTCGTAAGTGACATTGAATGTCTAACTCCCCATTCCCACACCGCACCCCCCCCACACACACAGCAACTCTATCAGGTAGATAGATTAGGCTCATTTTGTATTGAGGAAATTGAGGCTTAAAATGTTAATACATGGCTGGCTAAATGGCAGCACCAGGTGGGGTTCCGGCCTGACACCAAAGTGGACGCGGGCTCTCTGCTGGGCTGTGGGGCAGTGCTGACAGGCAGAAGCTGTGTGTGTTACACTCTGTCCTGAAATAGCCTGTAGGCTCAGAAGGAGACAGACTGTGAACCAGAAACCATCCGGCCTGGCAGAGCAAAGTTTGTGCTAGAAGAATAATTAACGTGGGAGAAAAGGAAAAAAAATGATTCTTGCTCACTCCAGGCACCAAAAGGAAGACAGGACTTCCACACAGGGATTTCTCATCTGTGATGGTCCCCAGAGTTCCCAGAAACCTCAGGAGGCCGTGATTTATTATCGAGTCCATTGTAAAATGGGGAAGCCAGCATCAGAAAGGTGTGGTGACTTGCCCAAAGTCACACGGCTGGAAGTAGCAGCATCTAGATTAGACTTTTCTTTCTGTCTCTTCAATGTCGCTCTCCTTGAGCTCAGGAAGCCATCTGCGGAGGGGGGCTATTTATGCTGTAACTTAGAGGATGCGTAGGATTCTTTAGGAAGAGGAGGGTGGGCCCGGATGAGGGCATAGCATGACAGAGATGCTGGGGTTGGACCCTGCCTAGAACAGGCACTCCTGGGCATGGGCCCACGTGGTTTCTGGATGCAGGTAGGACAGATGAGTCCCAGCAGTGTTTTGGGGCATCATGCCTGAAAGCCCTCCGAGAGCCTGAGGCGGGTGGGCTCTGCCTTCTTTTCGTGCAGGGAGGTCCAAGGCCCCTGGTGGAGCTTACCATGCCCAGGACTATTGACCCCTGCAGTTAGTTCTTTTCTGCCTGCCTGGCCCTCCTCCCTCCACGTCAGCATTGCAGCCCAGCACAAACTCAGCGGCAGCTGAATTGACGGGAGTTGATTAAAACTCCCAGTAATTATGGGCTCTCTACTGGTCCGGTTGTCCAAATCAATGTCGGTAGTAATAGAGGGGCA
>NW_011494611.1:192689-202251 GCF_000754665.1 Bison bison bison
GAGCAGGGAGGGGGCCGGGACACGAAGCTTCCCACTCACTCCCCTTCTGGGCGGTTCTCCCAAGGCCTCCAGGGACAAGGAGCTTCAGGCCCACTCAGTCTCCAATCTAAAGGGTGTGTGCACGCATGCTCAGTCACTTCAGTCGTGTCCAACTCTTTGTGACTCAAACAGTGGGTTGCCATTGCCTTCTCCAGGGGATCTTCCCAGCCCAGGGATCAAACCCGAGTCTCCTGCAATGCAGGCAGACTCTTTACCGCTGAGCCACCAGGGAAGCCCGATCAAAAGGATGGTTCTTACTAAAGGACTCAGCTCCTGTGATCCTCTGTAACCTCAATGGCAAAACAGGTATATCTGAGAGGTGCCTCTGAGCTTTGCTGTGGGGATTTGAAGAAACAGCATATGCGAGATGTGCGGCACATGGAGGTGCCCCATAAACACCCGTTTCATTTCCTTCCTTGCTTCCTTCTCTCTCTCCATATTCCCAGGATTCTGTGTCTCATCTGTGTATGCAGGACTACTCTGTGGCATCCCAAGTCATAACTCATCACAGTGACCTTCCAGCAGGGTTCTCAGAATCCGTGTGCAGCCCTAGCCAGTCTGACCCACTAGGGACATCACAGGCCGCCTCCATGTGGGTCAGGGGAAGGGAAAGTGAGTCATTTCAGTCCACCCCATGGACTGTAGCCCACAAGGCTCCTCTGTCCATGGGATTCTCCAGGCAAGAACACTGGAGTGGGTTGCCATTCCTTTCTCTAGGGGATCTTCCTGACCTAGGGATTGAACTCAGGTTCCCCACACTACAGGCAGATTCTTTACCATCTGCAATGGTGAAGAACCCACTTGCCAATGCAGGAGACATAAGACCTGTGGGTTTGATCACTGGGTCGGGAAGATCCAATGGGGGAGGGCATGGCAACCCACTCTAGTACCCTTGCCTGGAGAATCCCATGGATAGAGGGATCTGGTGGGCTACAATCCATAGGGTAGCAAAGAGTCGGACACGACTGAAGTGACTTAGCATGCACACATGATGGAACTGGATGTGGGTCAGGGGAAAGAGCACCTCATGAAAATCAGGGGACCTTTAGCAGTCAGCCTTGCCTAACTCCCCCTTGCTGTGTGGCCTTAGGCAAGTCACTTGGCCTCTCTGGGCTTTAGTTTCCTCATCTGAGTGAACAGAATGATCCCGGACCTACCTTAACAATGTTGGGAAAAGCAAAGCTCGCCTGTGGCAATGTTCTGCCTACTCCCTGCATCTAACAGGTCCCCTTCGGTTGTTTCTTGGATAGGTTTCCTACTTGGGGTCTACACTAGGGGTTACCATTTTTTGAGCACCTGCCATTGTGGCATGTATGTGTCAGGTACGTGATCTGGTTTGGTTCTCTCACAAGCCCAGAGAGGTAAGAGAGACTCTCTTCAGTGGAGACTGAGGCTCGGGGAAGCCAGGGCACATAGCAAGGCAGTGTTTGATCAACTTCACTCGAAGTTGTGAGGATGCTACGTAACTGCCAGCGTGCTCAGCCTCTCATTCATGTCCAAGCTCACGGGTGTCGTTGTCTCATTTGATCTTGACCACGATCTTATGGTGCAGCTCTGCTGTAAGAAAGCAGCACTGTTCCCAGGAGGTAGTGCTCTCACTCTGCTTGCACTTGGCAATGAGAGAGAGCACGTGCTCGTAGAGCCCATGGAGGAGGAGAAAGCTTTGCCCATCATTAGGCAGGTTCAGAGGCATTCTTGTGATTTCTTAAAGCGTTATTGTTGTGTAGTAACCAAGTCGTGTCTGACTCTTTGTGACCCCATGGACTGTAGCCCACTAGGCTTCTCTGTCCAAAGGATTTTCCAGGCAAAAATACTGGAGTGAGTTGCTATTTCTTTCTCCAGGAGATCTTCCAGACCCAGGGATCGAACCTGTGTGTCCAACATTGGCAGGCAGATTCTTTATTGCTGAGCCACCAGGGAAGCCCTTCTTAAAACATACTCCCTCAATATAAGGAAATCCTCCATTTTCTTCTGAAATACTTTGGACCTAGTTCTCCCCTGTTCAAGATCCATAGTTGCTTTGATAAACACCAAGCAGCTCAGAGCTGAGAGTCTTCTCCAACTTGCTGTTGCCCAATTCTTTCATTTTATAGCAGAGGAAACAGACTCACAGGCTGGGATGTGCTTGCCCGAGGCCATCCAGCAAGAGACCAAGGCGGGGCAGAACTGGAATTCAGTGTTCTGGAGAGCTATCCCCTGTATCTGTTGAGGGCTTGCTAAGATCTGCCTTCTTATCTCCAACATCCTATCTGCCTGCCGCTTCCACTTTGAGGATGGTTTTCTGACTACCAGTCTTCCCAAAGAAGAAACTGAGGCTCAGAGAAGCCACATGAAGAGTTCAAAATGATAGCCAGTAAGAGGCTGAGTCTCAGCTGGAGCGGCTTCCATTACCCCTCCCTGCCTCTCATGTCCCGGGTTGTAGAAAAGAATGGAGGTGTCACACTTGTGTCTCCCAGGGTTGGAGGGCAGGGTTCGTCCTCCGGTGCCACCAGAAAGTACCCCAGGCTTATTCACTCTGAGAGTCAGTCAGCCCCAGGAAAAGTTATTGTTTTGTGAGTTGGTTGTTTTTCCTTCTGCTTTAGAACAGCTGGTCCACCTTCTAGACCTGGGGGTGGGGTGGTGGAACAGCTTATTACAAATTTTGTGCTCGGAGCAATTTGCATTCCATAATTAATGAACATTAAAATGCATAATTACAAACAGAAACAAATGGCTTGGTGCTGAGGAAAAGTCAGGCTGGGAAGGAGCCAGAGCATGCATGGGGGTGGAGGAGGAAGCTGGAGAGAGCAGGGCAGTGCCAGCCTGTGAGGGAAACAGCTGGGAATTCCCCAGCCCTCCCTTCTCAGATCCTCAAGGCTTTAAGACTCAGGGACCCAGGCCCAGGATCTTCCTGTGGTTTCTCTTCTGAGATGGAGCAGAATGGAGGCTGTGAAACTCTGGAGCCTGGCTGGCCTAGGTGAGGCCCCAAGCTCCGTCACCTACTTACCACGAGACCTCAGGCAAAGGAGCAATGCTGCAAGAAGTGGGGTCATCGTCACTGGACCTGCCCCCTCTCTCCTGCCCGCTTCTGGTCCCACAGAGCCTGCCTCCCAAGGCTGCTTCTGTGAGCTCCAAGGAAGTACTTAGAGATAATTGAATTCACTTACTTCAGTAATCTCTTCTAAGTAGCAAAGCAGATCACTCCAGTCCTCTGCCAATAGACCTCCAGTGCCTTCCGGTTACACTTAGAATAAACTTGAGATGCCTTCTCATGACCAGAGACCAGGGTTAGCACCTTTTCTGTATGAAGGGCCAGGCAGCGAAACATTTTAGAATTTGCAAGTCACGTGTGATCCTTTCATCATCATCTTCTTTAAAAACAAACAAGCAAGCAAAACCCTTTTAAAATGTAAAGAGACATTTTTAGCTCTAGAGCTGTGCAAAAATAGGCTGTGAAGGAGTGGATTTCTTTTCTCTATTTCTCCCACTAAAAACAACTAAAGCCTCCAGAGGTGATATATAAAACAAATTAAGACTGTGGGCTTCACAGGTGGCGCTAATGGTCAAGAATCCTCCTGCCAGTACACGAGACTCAAGGGATGTGGGTTTGATCCCTGGGTCGGGAAGATCCCCTAGCATAGGAAATGGCAACCCACTCCAGTATTCTTGTCTGGAGGATTCCATAAACAGAGGAGTCTGGTGGGCTACAGTCCATGGGGTCACAAAGAATCAGGCACGACTGGGCACACCCAAGACTGTGAAAGGTGGAGAGAAGGAGGCAGGTCAGTTTAGGGGCTTTGAGACCAAGGAAGACATGTTGGTCATTCCCTGCATTTTCTTTTTGCCTCATGTCCCAAGCTTGGAGTTCAAGGAGCCAGCAACTAAGAAATAAATGACTGTAGATAGACCAAAACAAACAAAAAGCAGAAAACCTCCACCAAAAAATCAAATAAAACAAAAAAACAATCAAAAGCCTGCTTTCTTCAGCCAGAGTATTAGGAAAAGGGAAGCCAACCAACCAGCATAGAAGATTTTAGGCACTGACCATTCTATTCTAGCCAAACATTAGCAACAACATGTCTGTTCCCCACCCGTGCTAATAAAGGTCAAGTAGGGAACTAGATTTCATCTTTAGTAGGCTGTACTGAGACAGTCTGCCAACTCAGTCCTCCCTGCCTGCTAGCGGGGTGTCAGAGAAGGTCAGGTAAGGAGCCAGGACTTTAGTCCCCACTGAGTGCTAATGAGCAGCCCGCCTAACTCCATCCAAGGTCCATCCAGTGTCAGTGGAGACTAAATGGAGAGCCTGGATGTCACCCACAACCTTCAGTAATACGCTGCTCTCCCAAGCCTGCTGAGGTATTTCCAGAGGATGCTAGTAGAAAGTCAGGGCCATTGATCAGTAGTGATGAAACCATTCCTCCTCTCCACCCACGTGGTGTCAGTGGGGAACAGTGACTCTGCAGACCTACTGTTCCCATCCAGGAGGGAATCAGCAGAGTGCTAATAGGGAGGCAGATTCCCACCACTCCAAAGCATAACGAGGAGGACCCTTCCCTCTTGGGTACCCATGGAGGCCAAGTGGGGAGACTAGAGTTGCCTCCTCCTGACAGTTACCAGCTGTGTCTCCCTTCCCCTGCTGGAGCGGTGTCAGAAAAAGCCGGATTAAAAAAAGTTATCTTTAAGATTCAGAATTTTTAAAATTAATAATATAACATAATGCTGCAAAAGTCTAGGTTTCCATTGGGAATCACTTGTCATACTAAGAACTAGGGAGATCTCAAACAGAATGAAAAAAGACAGCCAGTAAATGCTGCTATCAAGATAACAGAGATATTAGAATTATCTAACAAATATGCTGGGATAGCCCTAATGAAAATGCCTAAACAAGCAATTATAAGCACAGATAGACCAAAAAAAAAAGATAGGAGAGAGGGAGAAACTCTCAACAAAGAACCAAAAAAATATAAAGGAGAAGCAAATGGAAATTATGTAACTGAAAAATACAATAAATGATTTTTAAAAATAAAGCAGTGGATTGACTCACCAGCAGAATGGAGAGGACAAGGAAATAATCAGTGAACTGAAAGAACAATAGAACTTACCCACTCTGAACATCGAGAGAAAATAGATTGCAAAAGAAAATGAACACAGTCTCATGGGCCTGTAAGACCGGGGAAAAAGATCTAACATTTGTGTCATTGGAGCCCCAGAATAAGAGAAGAAACAGCAGGACTTAAAAAGTGCACAAATGAACAATGGCTAGAAACTACCCCGATTTAGCAAAATGAATCACTCTACAGATTCAAAAAGCTGACAAAACTCAAGGATAAACACACAAGTCCACACCAACACATCATAGGCAAACTTCTGGAAAATGTCTTTTAAAAAAAACCCCTTAAAAACAAGGAGAGAGAAATGACATCTACCGGGGAAAAACCGTTTGAATGACAGTGGCTTCTCATAAGAAATCATGGAGGCCAGAAGGAAGTGGCATAACATTTTGCAAGTGATGAATAAAAAATAGATCTGTCAACCCAGAAGCCTGTGTCTTATAAAATAATCCTTTAGGAATGAAGGAGAATGAAGATATTCTAGGATGCAGGAAAACTAAGAAAATTTGTCACCTGTAGACGTTTAAATAAATGCCTAATGAAAGTTACCAAGCAGAAAGGCAATCACAAAAGAAAGAATCTTGGAACACTGGAAGGGAAGACAGAACACGGTTATCAAAAATACAGGTAATTGCATTAGACCTTTTTTCTCCTTTTGAGTTATCGTCATTGTGTTTTTATGATTAAAGCCAGAACGATAGCAATATCTGATGTGCTTCTAAATACAGTCCACCCAATATCCCCAGGTTTCACATCCACAGATTCAACAAGCTCAGATGTAAATTTCCCAGTTGGTTGGATTTGTGGACAGACAGCCTGCAGATGCGGAGTGTCTGTAACTCTTCACTGTACCAGGCCTTATAAAGGGCTGAAGCGTCGGTGGAGTTTGGTATCCACGTGGAGCACTGGAACAGTCTGCTATGGACACTGAGACACAGCTGTGTGTGTAGAAGAATATTTACGAAAATTACCGCACCCTCTTGCACGCTGGTGAAGTGAAAGTCACTCAGTCGTGTCTGACTCTGCGACCCCATGAACTGTACAGTCCGTGGAATTCTCCAGGCCAAAATACTGGAGTGGGCAGCCTTTCCCTTCTACAGCGGATCTTCCAGTTCAATTCCTGGGTTGGGAAGATCTGCTGGAGAAGGGGTAGTCTACCTACTCCAGTATTCTTGGGCATCCCTTGTGGCTCGGCTGGTAAAGAATCCACCTGCAATGTGGGAGACCTGGGTTTGATCCCTGGGTTGGGAAGACCCACTGGAGAAGGGAAAGACTACCCACTCCAGTATTGTGGCCTGGAGAATTCCATGGACTGTATAGTTCATGGGGCTGCAAAGAGTCAGACACGACTGAGTGACTTTCACTTTTAAGAAAATTATGTTGTAAATGGGTGAGGATAAAAGGACATAAAGAGAAGTTTTCTACACATCAATTAAACCGGTAAAGATTGTCACCAGTATACTAGGATAAGTTATGCATACTAGAACAACCACTAAAAACTATACCAAGAGCTGTGTCCCCAAATATTATAGATACATTAAAATGAAGTTCTAAAAAATGCTCAAGTAACCCACGGGAAGGTAAGGCAAAGAAAGCAGAGAAATGAAGAGCAGAGATCAGTAAACAGAAAATAAGCCAGTAGACTTAAGTTCCAAGATATCACTAATCACATTAACTATAAGTGATCTTACTACACAAATTAAAAGACTGAAATTGGCAGAGTGGTTAAAAATCACGACCCAATTATATGCTCTCTATGAGAAATTCACTTCACATATAATGATTTAGGTAGATTTGAGAGTAAACAGAAAAAGACATATATATAGCAAACAAAAGCTGAAGTAGCTTTATTAATATCGTAAAGTAGGCCTTAGAGCAAAGAGAAGGACTCTGAATGTAATAATGAAAGGGTTGTCCACCAGGAAGACATAGAAATCATAGATATTTATTCATTGAACAACAGAGCTGCAACATGTATGAAGCAAAAACTAACTGAACTGAAAGGAAAAATAGACTAATGCACAGTTATATCTGGATCCTTCCATAACCCCCCTCAACAACTGATAGAACAGTTAGAAAGTGAGCGGTGTTATAGATTAGCTTAGTAACACCTCCGACTGGAAGGATCTAGTTAACATTTATAGAACTCTCTGCTCAGCAACAACAGAGCACATTCTTTTTAAGTGCCTATGGGACATGTATTGAGATAGACTGTATTCTGAGCCATGGTAAAATTCTCAACAAATTTAATGAATTTAAATCATACAGAGTGTGTACTCCAGCCACCACAGAATCAAAGTAGAAAACAGTGGTAGATAACACCTGGAATACCTAAACACCTAAATACCTGAAAACTACACAACATATTTCTAAATAATCTATGGGTTGAAGAGGAAGTCTCAAGGGAAATTAAAAATACATTGAACAGAATGAAATAAAAACACAATATATCAAAATTTGTGGGACACAGCTAGCACAGTAATTCATCCTTTTCCTTAAAGTGAAAGTCTTTATATTTAATGAGGAGGAAATTTATAGCCATAAATGCATATATTAGGGAAAAAAAGTTTCAAATGAATAATCTAAGTTCCTATCTCAAGAACCTACTAAAAGGAGAATAATAAACCCAAATCAAACAGAAGAAATCAATACAATTGAAAACAGAAAAAAGATAAAAATCAATGAAACAACAAAAAAGCTTATTTGAAAATGTCAAGAAAATTGAAAAAATAAACAGAATGGCAAAACATTTAAAGAAAAGAAGAGGGAAGACCCAAGTTACCAACATCAGGAATAAAGTGTTAGTTGCTCAGTTGTGTCCAGTTCTTTGTGACCCGTGGACTGTAACCCGCCAGGCTCCTTTGTCCATGGGATTTTCCAGGTGAGAATACTGGAGTGGGTTGCCGTTCCCTTCTTCAGGGAGTCTTCTGACCCAGGGATCAAGCCCAGGTCTCCTGCATCACAGGCAGATTCTTTACTGTCTGAACCATTAGGAAACTTGAAGAAATAAACAAAATAGCAAGACTTTAAAAAAAAAGGGAAGGTACAAGTTACCGATGAACCACCAGAAAACTTGAGAAAATAAACAAAATAGCAACCTTTTAAAAAAAAAAGGGAAGATACAAGTTACCAGTATCAGGAATAAGACAGATGATATCACTATAGACCCTGCAAACATCAAAAAGGTTAATAAAGGACTGCTACAAATAGCTGTTCAGTTCAGTCGCTCAGTCCTGTCCAACTCTTTGTGACCCCATGAATCACAGCACGCCAGGCCTCCCTGTCCATCACCAACTCCCGGTACCCACATATATTTGACACCCTAGATGAAATGGACTATTTCCTTGGAAAATGCAAAATATGACAATTCACCCAATATGAAACAGATATTTGAATTGCCCTGTAACTTTTGTTTTTAATTTTGGCTGAACTGGGTCTTAATTGCAGCATACAGAATCTTTGATCATCATTATAGCTTGCTGGATCTTAGTTGAAGCATATGGTGTTGAACCCAGGTCCGCCGTATTGGAAGTGCAAAGTCTTAGCCATGGACTACCAGGGAAGTCCCCCTATAACTTTTAAGAAAATTCAAAATGTCACTTAAAAACTCCACTCAAAAAAATCTATAAGCTTGGATAATTTCACTGGAGATGCAGACCTCGGGATATGTCTCACACCTTGTATAAAAATTAACTTGAAATGCATCATAGAATTAGAATTAACTGTAAAACCTAAAGCTATAACACTTCCAGAACACACACACACATGAGCAACTATTTGAGATTTGAGCTTGGCAAAGGGTTCTTAGATTCCAAGATATAGTTTTTATGATCCATAAAAGAGAAAATGATAACTTGGATTTCATCAAAATGAAAAACACTTGCTCTGTGAAAGCTCAGTTGAAGATGATGAGAAGACAAGTTACAAAGTGGGAAAGAAAATATTTACAAACTGCGTAGCTGACAAAAGTCTAATGTCTGGAATATATAAAGAACTCTCAGACCTTAAGGATGATAAGCAATCCAATTAGGAAATGAGCAAAAAACATTGAGAGACATCTCACAGAAAAGGATATAGAGATGGCAAATAAACCACAGATATTCAGCATCATTAACTATTCAGTTCAGTTCAGTTTAGTCGCTCAGTCGTGTCCAACTCTTTGTGACCCCATGAATCGCAGCACGCCAGGCCTCCCTTTCCATCACCAACTCCTGGAGTTCACCCAGACTCATGTCCATCGAGTCAGTGATGCCATCCAGCCATCTCATCCTCTGTTGTCCCCTTCTCCTGCCCCCAATCCCTCCCAGCATCAGAGTCTTTTCCATTGAGTCAACTCTTCACATGAGGTGGCCGAAGTACTGGAGTTTCAGCTTTAGCATCATTCCTTCCAAAGAAATCCCAGGGCTGATCTCCTTCAGAATGGACTGGTTCTG
>NW_011494611.1:202351-212560 GCF_000754665.1 Bison bison bison
TCCTTCAGAATGGACTGGTTGGATCTCCTTGCAGTCCAAGGGACTCTCAAGAGTCTTCTCCAACACCACAGTTCAAAAGCATCAATTCTTCGGCACTCAGCCTTCTTCACAGTCCAACTCTCACATCCATACATGACCAATGGAAAAACCATAGCCTCGAATAGATGGACCTTTGTTGGCAAAGTAATGTCTCTGCTTTTGAATATGCTATCTAGGTTGGTCATAACTTTTCTTCCAAGGAGTAGGAGTCTTTTAATTTCATGGCTGCAGTCACCATCTGCAGTGATTTTGGAGCCCCAAAAAATAAAGTCTGACACTGTTTCCACTGTTTCCCCATCTATTTCCCATGAGGTGATGGGCCTGGATGCCATGATCTTCGTTTTCTGAATGTTGAGCTTTAAGCCAACTTTTTCACTCTCCACTTTCACTTTCATCAAGAGGCTTTTTAGTTCCTCTTCACTTTCTGCCATAAGGGGTGGTGTCACCTGCATATCTGAGGTTATTGATGTTTCTCCCGGCAGTCTTGATTCCAGCTTGTGTTTCTTCCAGCCCAGCGTTTCTCATGATGTACTCTACATAGAAGTTAAATAAGCAGGGTGACAATATACAGCCTTGATGAACTCCTTTTCCTATTTTGAACCAGTCTGTTGTTCCATGTCCAGTTCTAACTGTTGCTTCCTGACCTGCATACAGGAAAATGCAAATTGAAACCACAGTTGGGGTATGACTAAACCCCTGTCAGGGTGGCTAAAATGAAAAATATCCACACCATCAGATGTTGACAAGGACGTGGAAAATCTGGACTGCTCATATTTTGTGTGTGGGCATTTGAATTAGTACCTCTACCCTGGAAAAGTTTGGCAGCTTCCTAAAAATATTAGACATGCAATTATCATACAACTGAGAAATTATACTCCTTGGCCTTTATCCTCCCCCCGCAGGGGAATAAAAAGTTATGTCCTCACAAAAAAACCTGCACACCAGCGCAGCTTTAGGGCTTACCACATGGTGCAGCAGTAAAGAATCTGCCTGCCAGTGCAGGAGATGCCAAATATGCAGGTTCAATCCCTGGGTCAGGAAGATTCCTGAGAGAATGAAATAACAACCCACTCCAAGTATTCTGCCCTGGGAAATTTCATGAACAGAGGAGCCTGGCAGGCAACAGTCCATGGAGATTCAAAGAGCTGGACAACACTGAAGTGGCTAACGCACACATACACACACACACACACACACACACACACACACATATGCATAGTCCCTCCATACCATAGCTTAATACTCTTCATTTAAAAAGGAACTAAATATTGGTACATGAAACCACCTGGGTGAACATGAGAAATATGCGAATGCAAAAATTCAACTCCTAAAAAGTTCATTTGATTTATGATTTTATTTATGTAACAGTCTTGAAATGACAGACATTGTGGAAACAGAGAACTGGTTGTTGCCAAGTACTCAGGAAGGGAGTCAGGTGAGCAGTGGGTGTGGCTTTAAAAGGGCAAGAGGAGGAATGAACGTAGTGTTGGAAACGTCCTGTATCTTGATTGTCTGTATGTATGTCCTGGTTGTCATACTTTACTATAGTTTTGCAAGATGTTACCGTTGAGGGAAACTGGCAACGCATCATGTCTTTCTGTATTGTGCTGTGTGTGCTTGGTCGCTCAGTCGTGTCTGTCTCTTTGCAACCCCATTGACTGCACCCCGCCAGGCTCCTCCATCCATGGGGATTCTCCAGGCAAGAATACTGGAGTGGGTTGCCATTCTCCTCTTGAGGGGATCTTCCTGACCCAGGGATGGAACCCAGGTCTCCCACATTGCAGGCAGATTGTTTACTATTTGAGCCTTACTTCTTAAAGCTTCATGTGAATCTCTTAAGTATCTCAACATTTTTAAATGCATAATTAAAAAGAAAAAAGCACAGTTCTCTGACTACATTTGTCCTATAGACCACAGTTTGCCAACCCCTGGCTTAAGTGAGCTGGTCCCTTCCTACCTCTCCCCGCTTGCCTTATACTAACCTTGTTTATTCCTGTCTCACGGAGCTTCAGCTGCATTGGTATCCTCTGTTCCATAGATAGGACAACACTGTTCCTGACTCAGGACTTTCATACTTGCTATTACTTCTTGGATAACTCTCTCCACTTATATTCTGTTGGGAGATCCTGCTTACTGTTCAGGCTTCGCTCAAGTGCTCAGTTTATACTTCTTTGACTCTGTCCCCACTCACTTTTTACCATATTGTACTTCTGTTGTACTCATGTATGGATGTGAGAGTTGGACTATAAAGAAAGCTGAACACCGAAGAATTGATGCTCTTGAACTGTGGTGTTGGAGAAGACTCTTGAGAGTCCCTTGGACAGCAAGGAGATCCAACCAGTCCATCCTAAAGGAGATTAGTCCTGGGTGTTCATTGGAATGACTGATGTTGAAGCTGAAACTCCAGTACTTTGGCCACCTGATGCAAAGAACTGACTCATTTGAAAAGACCCTGATGATGGGAAAGATTGAGGGCAGGAGGAGAAGGGGACAACAGAGGATGAGATGGTTGGATGGCATCACCGATTCAATGGACGTGAGTTTAGGTAAACTCTGGGAGTTGGTGATGGACAGGGAGGGCTGGCATGCTGCAGTTCATGGGGTCGCAAAGAGTCGGACATGACTGAGTGACTGAACTGAACTGAACTGAACTTTTGTTGTACTTCTTTACACTATGAAATAATCATTTTACTTCCTGTTAATTATTTGTCTTCTCTCTAGAACTTATTCCCCCTGAGAACAAGGTCTTGCTTGTTGTGTTCTTTACTACTGCGTGTCCAGCACCCAGCATGTATGCTTAGCGCTGAGTAGACGTTCAGCATGCGTTTGTTAAATGGTCCAATGAGGGACTTAGATGGGTGAGAAAGAAAAGACATGCTGATAGTCCCACTTAGGCTTTGTGGGGGGAATGGGTTTGTCCATTGAACGTTTGTTCCACTTACCCATTCTTTTTATGCTTCATTCATTGAGCGCTTATGATGTGCCCGGTTCTGAGCCAGACATGCTAGGTGGTTTTCCCACAGGATCTCCAGAAATGCCTCCCAGAAAGCATTCTTACTTCTCTCTTACAGATGAGGAGCCTGAGAGTGTTTCAGAGGGGAAGCACTTGCCTAGATGCTCAGCATCAAAGGCCTGTGTGCAGTTCAAGACTGAAATCGCCCTTGTCTCCTGTCTCGTCAGGTCCTATCTCCAAGCTATTCTCCCTATTTAAAGAAAGAAAGCTGAGGCCCAGCTCGGTACAAGCACCGGGCACATGAGTGGTGTTCCTGGGGAGGGTTCTGTTCTTCCTCTTCCTAGAAGACAGAATGTCCCTTTTGCTTCAGTGACATCTGTCTTCCCTGTAAGAATACATCTCTGACCCAAACCCCCCTCCTTTGATACTCCCAGTCAAGCACATTCGCAGAATTTCTGTTTTCCCGTTCAGATTACACCATGCTTCTTCACATTTCCTGGGTAACTATTTCTCTAACAGATAGGTGTATTTCTCATTTCTCAATCTGGATCCTAAGCTCCTTAGTCATACCCAGAATGGCATCTGGCAGCTAGTGTCTGCTGAACACTGTGCCAAGCACTTGATGTATTTATCTCACTGTATTAGTTATCTATTGCTGTGTAACAAATTATCCCGAAATTGGGCAGCTTAAAACAAAAGGCATTTATTATCTCACACCAGCTCTGAGGATTAGAAATTTAAGAGCGGCCTAACAAACTTGGTGGCTTAAGAAAATAGAAATGTGTTCTCTCAAGGTTCTGAAGGCCAGATGTGTGAGATCACAGTGTCAGCAGGGTCCTGCCCCGTCCTAGGGCTCTAGGGGAGAATGTCCCAGCCTCTCTGGCTTCTGGTGGCTGCAGCGTTGGGTGACTTGTGGCCACGTCACCCCAGTCGCTGTGTCCTCCCCCCCACACACGTGGCCCTCTCTGTATGCAGTCTCTCTCTCTGCTTCCCTTTTAAAAGGAACTTTGTGGCAGCATTTAGAGCTAACTGGATCACACCAGGATACGCTCCTCATCTCAACAGCATTAATTTAATTATATCTGTGAAAAGCTTTTGCCATAGAAGGTAACATTCATATGTTCCAAAGATTAGGATGGGGATATATCTTAGGGAGGCTTCCCAAGTGGCGCTAGTGGTAAAGAACCCGCCTGCCAATGCAGGAGTCATAAGAGACACAGATTCGATCCCTGGGTCAGGCAGATCTCGCCTGGAGGAGAGCATGGCAATCCACTCCAGTATTCTTGCCTGGAGAATCCCATGGACAGAGGAGCCCGGCAGGCTCCAGTCCATGGGTTGCAAAGAGTCAGACACGACTGAAGCTGTTTAGCACACACACAGCACATGTGCATTAGCCTTCTCACATGACCTCATGGGTTTGCCATAAAGGTTAACTGAATTAAATCAGATAAAGTGCTTAGATTATGCCTGAAGTACAGGATGTTTTAAAGAACAAGAGTGGTGGGGAATCAGTAGGGGATGATAGAAAGAATCGTGAGTTACCTGATTGAGTAGTATTTTCTGTTTCATGGTGAGAAGGTCAGCCCTCCCTTCTCGCACTCAGCCCTGAGTCTCTGCAGACAGACAGCCCAGCCTCGGGTAGCAGCACATGCCGTCAAATGACCCCATGACCAAGTGCCTTTCTGGCTGACACTAAATGTTCTGAGACAAGCAGGGGCCTCCTCTGAGCTTGTATTAATATGTACAGCACTTCACTCCCACGGAAAATTGATTTTTCTTTTTAAGCACAAAATGTAGCCAGTTTTATAACCTTTCTGCTGCTTGACAAAGGCCATTTATAACCGACTCTCTCTGTCACCCTTCCTGGCGCCAGTCTCAAGTGTCTCGAAGAACTCTCTCGTGCGTTTGTAATTATGAATTCTTCTTAGGCAAAATTTAATTTCCAAGAGAGCTGACCTTTTTTTGTTGCTGTGGGTTTTGTAAATTAACTTTGGGGTGTGTGTTTTGTTATTGATGTTGTTCAGGATGATGGCTTAGGGAGGAGGGAGGGGACAGGGGAGCTGGTTGGGAGGAGAGGAACATGGGGAGGGCATTTTAATCAGCAATGTCCAGTGATGGATGAAGAGGGCTGGGCTCCGAGTGTTAATCTTGGTGGACAGGAAATGCCAGCCGGATGACTGAAATTAAAACCTAGTACCTCATTTTCTCTCCTGAACGCAGGAGCGTTGGGACTGTGTTCTCCATCTGCTGGACTGGAGATGGGCTCAGCTTCATCAAATGATAGGAAACTAGATTAAATAAATAGGTGGTTTTCCCAAGGCTATTAAGAGCTTCCATTCACAGAGCACTTAGCAGGTGCCAAAAGGAGCAAAAAGAGCCTTCGACTGAGATCGCTCAAGGTTGGAATCGGTGAGGTCTTTAAGGAACCAGAGGGCAGCCCATTTGGTTACCCAGAGGAAGGTGCCTGTGGCTAGACAGAGGCTTTGAAATCATCTGTCCATGGGATCAGTAGCTGGACCTGGGCTGTCAGCTTTAGGAAGGGTCACTTTGCTGCTGTTTAGAATGCCTTTATTTATTTGCACTCGGGAGTGATGCTATTTAGAAATATCACACTGGTGGCCACTAGGAGGATGATAGAGAGGAGGCCAGACTGGCGGTTAGCAGACTGTTTAGGAGGCCTTTTGTGGAGACGTACAAGTCTCATTTAGGAATTCAGGCTCTTCAGGCTGGAGAATAGGTGACACATTCAAGACAGGAAGGAAGAGAAATTACATTTGATGAGTACCAAAGCACATGCCAAATTCCAAAGTAAGTTTTGCAGCCCCTGTGACCCAGCTTAAGCTTGAAAGCAAATCCGCCGAAGCTGGTGCTGAGCCTGTTTAACGGATAAGGAAGTTGAAACTCAGAGAGGGCGAGTAACTTACCCCAGATCAGGCAGGAAGAAGGGGAAGATCTGGAATTTAAACTCATATTGGTAGACGCTCTTAAAAATGTATCTGGCTGCCTCTGCAAGTGACCCAGTGGGGCAGTAATAATAAACACAGTACTGATGATGACCCCAGCAAGGTCAGTGTTCACAGCAGCTCACATTTGCTTGCATAGTTGCCATATGAGCCACGGAGTTCTTAGCCCTCTGCACACACGAGCTCCCTTCATTCTTACAACTTTACAAGACAGGTATCAACAAAAGTTCCATTTTACAGGTGGGCACACTGAGGTTCAGAGGGGTAGAGGAATTTGTCCAAGGCCACACAGCTGTTATTTAATAGTTGATCAGATAAGACTCTGTTGTCGTTTGTTTTTAAAGATTTTTATTTTTTTTTAGATGTAGACCGTTTTTAAAGTCTTTAGTGAATTGGTTACAAAATTGTTTCTGTTTCATGTTTTGGTGTTTTGGGCCACAAGGCATGGGGGAATCTCAGTCCCCAACCAGGGATGGAGCCCGTACCCACTACGTTAGAAGACAAAGGCTTAACCACTGGACCGCTAGGGAAGTCCCACAGTCAGATAAGACCTTGAGCTGCTCTCTGCGGTCCTGACTCCTGTCCCTTTGCAGGGGGTGAGAGAAGAGGGCATGATGAGACCACTGCCTATTCAGCCGTAACCACCCTGCTCCTCTCTCTCCCTCTGAGCAGTGCCCCGAGGAGCTGAGGCCCATGAAGGATGGCTCGGGCTGCTACGACCACTCCAAAGGCATCGACTGCTCTGACGGCTTCAACGGCGGCTGCGAGCAGCTGTGTCTGCAGCAGACGGTGCCCTTGCCCTACGATGCCACCTCCAGCACCATCTTCATGTTCTGCGGGTGAGTCTCTGTCCCCGAGGCCCGACCACTCCCTTCAGAGCAGTGGGATGGATGCAGAAAGAAAAAAAGTCAGGAACCACAGCCTGGCCCCGGCTGGCTCTGACCTTCACTGAACATGGCCTTTATGCTTCTGCTTTTTCAGCCCCAGAGGCAAAAAGCAACAGTCTAACCTTTGGGTTGGGGATTGAGAAGAAGAATGGAAGAAGAAAGATAAATAATTGATTAGTGATTATAATAAATGGCACACACGTTCAGGCTGCACCCTAGGATCAGGACTTCTTGTCTGTAAAAGTCTCCTGCCCTTTCTGCATCTACCCCACAGCCTGGGTCAGTGTATCATGGAGATGAAAGCAGGCATCTTGAAGGTGTCTTGAAGGTGTGGTGCTACAGAATGTGGGCTTAGCCCAGGCTTTTGATCCTGTTTCTGCAGGGAGTAAGCAGTGCCAAGTTCAGAGGCTAGTTCTTCTTTGTCCTCATGTCCCTGTCGATGCGAGGTGGAGAGGGAGCAATGCAGGCAAAGCTCAAAAAGTTCTCACTCCTGTTAGGAATTCAGCTGAGTTTTAAGGTTGGTATGAGACGGAAAGAGGGGGTCACGTTGGGACCAACTTGTCGAGTGACCTAGGACAAGCCGCTCTCCCTCCCTGGGCTGCCATTTGACCACCTGCGAAATACGATCCGGGAAAATGATGCCTAGTGCTTCTTCCAGTTAACCTTGTTTTCCATGTTGAAAATGACTGCAGCGGGACCTGTGCCGTGGAGAGCTTCTAGGATCGCGTTTGATCCTTAGCCATCATTCAAGGAAATGGCAGCCTTTTTCCTTCTCTTCATTCCCTTTCTGCTGATGTCTTCATATTAGGCAACTTGTTCTCCTTTTGACATTCTGTGACTCAGAAAAATGGTCTTTTGTGTTGCAAGATGGTCAGTCATTGAAGTGTGCTTAGTGCTTTCCTGGGCTTCCCAGGCAGCACAGAGGTAGAGAATCTGCCTGCCGGTACAGGAGATGCAAGAGACACAGGTTCGATCCCTGGGCTGGGAAGATCCCCTGCAGGAGGAAACAGCCAGCTGCTCCAGTATTCTCGCCTGGAGAATTCCAGGGACAGAGAAGCCTGGTGGGCTACCATCCACAGGGCTGCGAAGAGCCGGACACAACTGAACAGCTGAATGCACACAGGGCTTTACTAAGATAGAAAAGGAGAAAAAAGCATTTAACAACCTTTTCAGCCCCAAGAACCATGAAACAGGAGGTGGAGGAATGCGTAAGTGCTTAATTTCAGTTTAACAGGAAATTAATTTTACCTGCACGGTTCTAGTCTGTGGGATCTGGTTTTCCTTCTGGGACTCATTTCAGGGGCTCCCCACCCCAGCCCCAGTTACGCTTGGTGCCAGAGGCGCCTTTGAGCAGGTGTTAGAGCAGCTCGCTGGAGGCCCTAGATATGTATCAGTAAAATAAATAAGAAATAAATTAGTGTGTGCAGACCTGAATTTATAGGGTCTCTCCTCAGCTGAAGTGACTGCAGGGCAGTGCTGAGTAAATTATGCATGGGCTTAGATCTGAGGCCTGAATACCGAATCAGCTGTGTTCTTATCATCGCTATTGTACTTGGGGGGAGGGGTGTCCTTCTGTTGCAAGCAGCAGTTTACAGCAGGGGACCACAGCAGTAATGGATTTTGACATAGAAACTGTCTGCCTCTTGTATCCATAGCAGACTGCCAGGGTCAAGGGGAATTGGTATACATTTGGGTTCCAATCCTGATCACCTCTAACTTTCTCTTAGACATCAGGCAAGACTCTCAGGACCCTTGACCTTCAGTCTCTAGAATCTCTAAAATTTTAATAATATCTGCCTTAATGTAACGCTGGTTGTAAAGAGTGCAAAGGGCATTTATTACTCCATTTAGGTTAGGTAATGTGTCCAAGGTCACGTGGCTGGTAATGTAGCTTGCCGCTTCTCACTGTGTGACCTTAAGCGAGTTACTTAACATTGCTGTGCCTCAGTTTTCTCATCTGTAGAAAAGCGATGACAGCAGTGTCTCTCTATAGAGTTGCTGTGAGGATTAAATGCATGACATTACTTGCATCACAGTTTATTGCTGTTGTTTAGTCACTAGGTCCTAGGTCATTTCCGACTCCTTGCAGCCCCGTGGGCTCTAGCCCACCAGGGTCCTCTGTCCATGGGATTTCCCAGGCAAGAATACTGGAGTGGGTGGTCATTCCCTTCTCCAGGGATCTTCCCCACCCAGGGATCGGACCTGGATCTGCTGAGTCTCCTCCATTGGCAGGTGGCCGTTTTCACCGCTGAGCCCACCAGGGAAGCTCCTGCATCACAATTTACATTAGTATTTATAAAGTGCACGGATGTCGCACTCTTAGGTATTTGTTAAATAAAGTAGCTAAAGTCAATGATAGTAAGGACAGCAGGCCTCCACTTGCTCAGTGACCTGAGGGGCTCAACCTCTTGTCTGTGAGACAAGGACAAAGTAACCATCCCTGCCCAGAAAGGTCTCTGCAAGTTTTCAATGAGACTGAATTAAGAGAGTGCAGGTGTGCTGTGGGCTGTTGAGGCTCCTCCAAATGCTGACAAACAGGAGGAAAATGGGGATAAAACTCAGGTCTCCTAAAACCAACTGCAGTGTCAACAGTCTTTGAAAATTGTCTATTAAGGATGCAAATGAGAAGTTAGCCACATTTGTTAGAAGCACTATAAACAAAACAATGAAAACCATTAGCAGGTACTTGTGTGAAAGTTGGTGGAGAGAAGTGGCAGGCTATTGAATTAAGCAAGGAAAACAAACCCTCACTCAAGGGGACCTTGTTGACTTGTTCAGAGCTCTGAGCCCTTGCTGAGAGTTTCCTGGGTAGCACAGGTTTCATAAAGCTTTTTTCAGGCAGGTTAATATGGACGGAGGAGCCTGGTAGACTGCAGTCCATGGGGTCACTAAGAGTCGGGCACGACTGAGCGACTTCACTTTCACTAATAATAGCAGCTAACACTTATTAAGCACTTCCTATGTGCCATGACTGTGCTAAATGCTTTGATTACATTAGCCTGCTGAATTCTCATAACAAATCTACAAAGGAGGTACTGATCTCATCGAGGCAGCAGTGAGAGGTGGCGTGAAGTCAGATCTTAATTCCCTGCCCAGGAATTGAACCTGGGTATCGTGCCAACAAAGGTCCATCTAGTCAAAGCTATGGTTTTTCCAGTGGTCATGTATGGATGTGAGAGTTAGACTATAAAGAAAGCTGAATGCTGAAGAATTGATCCTTTTGAACTGTGATGTTGGAGAAGACTCTTGAGAGTCCCTTGGACTGCAAGGAGGTCAAACCAGTCAATCCTAAAGGAAATCAGTCCTGAATATTCATTGGAAGGACAGATGCTGAAGCTGAAACTCCAATACTTTGGCCACCTGATGG
>NW_011494611.1:212660-213333 GCF_000754665.1 Bison bison bison
TCATTTTCTCTCCTGAACGCAGGAGCGTTGGGACTGTGTTCTCCATCTGCTGGACTGGAGATGGGCTCAGCTTCATCAAATGATAGGAAACTAGATTAAATAAATAGGTGGTTTTCCCAAGGCTATTAAGAGCTTCCATTCACAGAGCACTTAGCAGGTGCCAAAAGGAGCAAAAAGAGCCTTCGACTGAGATCGCTCAAGGTTGGAATCGGTGAGGTCTTTAAGGAACCAGAGGGCAGCCCATTTGGTTACCCAGAGGAAGGTGCCTGTGGCTAGACAGAGGCTTTGAAATCATCTGTCCATGGGATCAGTAGCTGGACCTGGGCTGTCAGCTTTAGGAAGGGTCACTTTGCTGCTGTTTAGAATGCCTTTATTTATTTGCACTCGGGAGTGATGCTATTTAGAAATATCACACTGGTGGCCACTAGGAGGATGATTTTGGAATCGGTGAGGTCTTTAAGGAACCAGAGGGCAGCCCGTTTGGTTACCCAGAGGAAGGTGCCTGTGGCTAGACAGAGGCTTTGAAATCATCTGTCCATGGGATCAGTAGCTGGACCTGGGCTGTCAGCTTTAGGAAGGGTCACTTTGCTGCTGTTTAGAATGCCTTTATTTATTTGCACTCGGGAGTGATGCTATTTAGAAATATCACACTGGTGGCCACTAGGAGGATGAT
>NW_011494611.1:213433-215603 GCF_000754665.1 Bison bison bison
GTCCATCTAGTCAAAGCTATGGTTTTTCCAGGGTCATGTATGGATGTGAGAGTTAGACTATAAAGAAAGCTGAATGCTGAAGAATTGATCCTTTTGAACTGTGATGTTGGAGAAGACTCTTGAGAGTCCCTTGGACTGCAAGGAGGTCAAACCAGTCAATCCTAAAGGAAATCAGTCCTGAATATTCATTGGAAGGACAGATGCTGAAGCTGAAACTCCAATACTTTGGCCACCTGATGGGAAGGGCTGACTCATTTGAAAAGACCCTGATGCTGGGAATGATTGAAGGCAGGAGAAGGGGACAACAGAGGATGAGATGGTTGCATGTCACTGACTCAATGGACGTGAGTTTGAGCAAGCTCCTGGAGTTGGTGATGGACAGGGAGACCTGGGGTGCTGCAGTCCATGGGGTCACAACTGCAGTCGAACACAACTGAGCGACTGAACTGAACTGATCCTGGATGAGAACCAGGAATCCTAGGCCATCAAGGGCTAGAGGCTGTAAGCTATTTTTCCCTGAATCTTTGCCCCGGGTGAAAAATACGTTTATCACGGAGGGAGAAACTGTAAACCCAGATTTGGAGTTATTATTAGGGACATAGCACGACAACAAGTGGGAGAGGACATAGAGAAACTGTTTGGGTGAGGTAGAAGTAAGACAGAGATGCAAGGCTGCAGTGAAAGGCTGCAGGCCTCCCCCCAGTGAGGAGGAGCATAGTAAAGTGGCGGTCATTTATATGGGGCAGTTCTTCCGGGGCTTTGTCTTCCTCCAGGCCAATTATCTGATTTCTTTTTCCACACCTAACCTACCCTGGGACACTCACTCCCATATGCAAGCACCCTTCAGCCAAGGTGGATCTCGAACTGCAGGCTTCTGGGAGGAGCAAGACTCATTATGGCCTGGAATTATCCCCTGACTTTTGATCCACAAGGAGCCTTTCTGCACATGAGTAGTGTCTCTCCCTTGTCCCAAAAGAGGGAGAAGGGAGATCCGTTAATCATTTACATAGACAGGGTTTTGCCTCTCTTTGTTCTTGCCATGACTATTCCCTTAAGGTGTTGACAAGATTCAAACACTGGCTATTTACCTTGTTGTTACAACTTTCATTTCAGTGGGGTAAACAGGAGGCCAGCTGTAAATGCCTCAACTGGAGCCCACCTATCTCTTGTCTCAGGAAATGCAGGCAGGAGGCTGGCTGGTTGTAAATGTCTAACCTGGAGCCCATCTATCTCCTGCATCAGTACTAGCGCTATGGTTGTGACTTACTGTCAAGACAACCAGGCACAGAGGGCCTCAGTGACTGGCTTAAGGTCACACAGCTGGGAAGCGGAGGCCTCAGGATTTAAGCCCAGTCTGTGTGGCTCCCTTATCTGACATCGCTTCTGGCCTCTGGCTACTTCCGGCCACATAATTTTGAGCAAATCACTAAACATCTTTGAGTCTCTCGTTTCGCATAGAATCAGATGTGATTCCAGCAGCATCGGAAGGATTGAATGAAATTGTATGAGCACAGAGGCCAGCACACTTAGGCACTCAGTTGATGGTACCTGTGATGAGTCTAATAGGTATAAAAATGTGTCATTTCATCTTCCAGTGGCTGAATTGTATGTCCTGCTTACTGCTCTATCTCCAACACGTTAGAACAGTCCCTGACACATAGTAGGTGTTCAGTTAATACTTGTTTAATGGAGTTCCTCAGCTGACTTGGCTAAGGAAATTGTTCGCTTCCAGCCTTTTCCGTTGTATTTCCAGCTGTGTCCCTATTCCTGAACTATGCGTCTCGGCTTCAGCTTCTGGAGTTTTCAACATTGCTCCCTCTGCCTCTCCTCCATCTCTCCTCTCTGCTGCCTCTCATTTCTCCCTGGCTTTAGCTTGCACACTGTTTTATTTTCAAGTCTCAGTACAGATGTTATCTTCCCCAGCAAGTCTTCTCTGAGCCCCAAGAGAAGGGCAGGGCAGAGATGTGCAGTTACCATGGAGCTGGGTATAATATGCCTTGTCTTTCTGAGTGGATAATGTTTAAATATTAGCTTAATGCTAACAGGGGCTTCCCGGAGAAGGCAATGGCACCCCACTCCAGTACTCTTGCCTGGAAAATCCCATGGACAGAGGAGCCTGGTGGGCTGCAATCCATGGGGTCGCTAGGAGTCAGACACGACTGAGTGACTT
>NW_011494611.1:215703-231720 GCF_000754665.1 Bison bison bison
ACGGGGGAGCCTGGTGGGCTGCCGTCTCTGGGGTTGCACAGAGTCGGACACGACTGAAGCGACTTCACAGCAGCAGCAGCAGGGCCTTCCCAGGTGGTGCTAGCGGTAAAGAATCCACCTGCCAGTGCAGGAGACGCAAGAAACCGGGGTTTGATCCCTGGGTCAGGAAAATCCCCTGGAATAGGAAATGGCAACCCACTCCAGTATTCTTGCCTGGAAAATTCCATGGAAAGAGGAGCCTGGTGGGCTACAGTCCGTAGGGTTGCAAAGAGTCAGACATGACTGAGCAACTGAGCACACACACACACAAACGAGGTCAGGGCACGCACAGAAAGGACTGTTTTTCTTGTCTTTTATATATATTTATATATATATATATTTTTTTTTTTCTTTTCTTCCCATAGGGCGCTCTTACCAAGGAAGGGCCACTGACATTTTGTCTCCAATTCTAATTTATCCCAGTGACATCTTGATGCCTCTCGCAGATTGGACCTCTGACTTTCTGTCCTGGTTGTAGCCCCTGGTCAGGCTGAACTCCTCAAAGCTAAGTGAAATGGCCTTTCTCTGGGGTCACGCAGGTCCCATGCCCCTCCGAGTTGCAGCCGCATCACTCTGTTGACGTGCCTGCTCTTCAGTCTGGCCCCTGGCACGCCGTGCATCCCTCATGAGCAGAGACCAAGTCTTAACCAGCTGCATGTCCTCATTGTCAGTCTACACTGCCCGTTCCAGGACCAGTTCAAAGCCATCGTTGTTGAAGTAAAGAATTCTTCCACTAATATTTGCTGCCTTGACTCTGTGCTTGGGGGTTGGGATGCTGAGAATGCAAAGAAGCATCGAGTACAAGTCCTTTTCCACCAGGGGCAAAGGACTGGGGTTAAGGACTGGTTAAGACTCTGGGGCCTGGCGTTTGAGCCTCACTCGGTCCCGACTGATCGGGGTAGACCCCGGGGTCCAGCATGCTAAGAGAAGCAGGTGGATTTGAGATGGTTGAGAAGGTCATGGGCTACTAAGATGAAGCATAGAATGAGTCTTATGGGTGAGGAAGCACTTCTTCTCTCTAACGACTTATTCAAGTTACCTAGCAACCAAGTTCGTTTCATTTGTATGCGTGTGTTTACAGTGTATACCGCACATTCTTCCAAGAGAATGTAACATTATCCACAAAAATCCAACCTGTAAAAGATGGATGCACATAGGACAGACCAGAGCCGTTCGTAGGAGAGAAAGGGAAAGGGAGAAAATGATTTCAGGAACCTGGAAGGGGAAGGTTACTCAACGTGAGATCAGTTTAGCTCTGGTTTGTCCTGGTTACCAAAGTGAACAGGAGAAAACAAACAAAACGTGGTGGATTATAGAATTGTACTGGTTTGAGAGCAGGAAGTTTGTGGGTTTTTTTTTGTTTTGTTTTGTTTAGGGGGTGGGGTGGGGAGAGGGTATGGTTTGCTTTGTGTCATTTTCCAGAGGATACACTCGTTTTCCTGACATAATTTGCAAAGAGAGGTGTATCCTATATATACCTGTATAAGAGGTGGTGAGCAATGCCATCCACATGTTTGAAGCTTCCGTATTTCTCAGATCATTTGGAGGAGCAACCTGAGGCCGGGAGTGGTCTCGCTGCCAGCGAGGAGGCGGCATCAGGATAGATGTCCCCAGCTGCTCTATTCTGATCAGAATATATTAAATGTGTTTAGATATAATTTGAGCTTCCCGAGTGGCACTAGTGGTAAAGAATCTGCCTGCCAATGCAGGAGAGTCAGGAGACAGGGGCTCAATCCCTGGGTTGGGAGGATTCCCTGGAGGGGAAATGAAGGCCATCTTCTTACTCAATTTTAATTGTATTCTTTTGCCCTACCCTGGGATTTGTTTCCCTTCCCTATTAAAAAAGTTTCTAGTCTGTGGTTTCAATACATAATTTTATTAATTCCATAAGCCGTTAAGGAATGAATGAATGAGCAGGTAAATACATGAATAAATAAGAGAATCTGTATCAATGCCATTTGTGTGAATGCCTTAAGAATTTGTATAAACGCCATTTCTTTTCAGGCCTAGATTCCCTTTTTTCCCCAAAACAAGCAGTTTGGAAGCTGTCATTTGTGCTAAAGTGGAATAGCCCTAGATTTGAAGGAGGAAGATCCAAGGCCACATCCTGGCTTTTCCAAAGTGCTCGTGTGATCTTGGTCAAGGAATTTAAAATGCCAAGCCTCAGGGTCCCTAGTGGCAATGTTGGAATGAAAGTACCCATCTCACAACATTGCTCAAAGGGTTCAATAAAGCATGCTCTTGGCTAAACACATACCAGATTTCATGGTACACTCTCTGAAGCCCCATCCAGTTCTGGCATTCTCTGTAACGGGGATGGGTGTGTTCAGGGTAGCACGTTCATCGCCTTCAGCTAAAACGCCCAGTTTGTATCTTTGTACTTATTTTATGTCTTTCATTTTGGCATATGTGTAAATATAGTTTCATGAGGATCTTGGCTGGTTTCCTGTGAGCCTACACTCTTTAGAATTTCTGTAAGAAAATCTCCCAGACGACAGAATGTTCTAAAGGAGCTGTATAATTATGTTGCATGGTACAAAAATAAGATTAAAAAAAAAAACAAAACAGAAACCAACAACTAAATAGACCTTTGCATAAATCATCCTGTGCCCGGAGGTGGCTTGGGGGAGAGAGCTGCTGATGTTTTAAAATTCAAAGGATCATTCGCCTTTACGAGTTCCGTTCTTGTTCTCGCTCTCTCTCCCTACATCTCTAAGGGTCTTACTATTAATAAGTGAACCCTGGCCTTTAATCTTCCTTCCTTCCTCTCCTGCTAGGCCAGTCTTTTCCTGGCCCCAGGCAAAAGGAAAATACCGTGCACCTACAGTTGTAACATGACTGAAGTGATACACACTCACTCACATGCACACACACTCACACTCACACACACTCACACACCCACTCATACTCACACACATACACACACTCACACACACACACTCACACACACTCACTCACATACTCACACTCACTCACACACACACTCACTCACTCACAAACATATGCTCTCACACACACATTCATATACACACTTCTTGAAATATGAACTCCAGGTTTGATTCCTAACACGACTATTGACAAGGTATATCTCCACGGGCAAGTTACTTTACTTTTCTAAACTTCAGTTCTCTCATCTGAAAATGGGAGCACCACCTCCCTACGAGGGTTGTGTATTAGTTTCCTAGTGCTTCTGCAGTTCATTACCACACACACACTGTCACACAATATAAGTTCAGTTCAGTTGCTCAGATCAGATCAGATCAGTCGCTCAGTCGTGTCCAACTCTTTGCGACCCCATGAATCGCAGCACACCAGGCCTCCCTGTCCATCACCAACTCCTGGAGTTCACTGAGACTTCCATTGAGTCAGTGATGCCATCCAGCCATCTCATCCTCTGTCGTCCCCTTCTCCTCTTGCCCCCAGCATCAGAGTCTTTTCCAATGAGTCAACTCTTCACATGAGGTGGCCGAAGTACTGGAGTTTCAGCTTTAGCATCATTCCTTCCAAAGAAATCCCAGGGCTGATCTCCTTCAGAATGGACTGGTTGGATCTCCTCGCAGTCCAAGGGACGCTCAAGAGTCTTCTCCAACACCACAGTTCAAAAGCATCAATTCTTCGGCACTCAGCCTTCTTCACAGTCCAACTCTCACATCCATACATGACCAATGGAAAAACCATAGCCTTGACTAGATGAACCTTTGTCAGCAAAGTAATGTCTCTGCTTTTGAATATGCTATCTAGGTTGGTCATAACTTTTCTTCCAAGGAGTAAGTGTCTTTTAATTTCATGGCTGCAGTCACCATCTGTAGTGATTTTGGAGCCCCAAAAAATAAAGTCTGACACTGTTCCCACATCTATTTCCCATGAAGTGATGGGACCGGATGCCATGATCTTCATTTTCTGAATGTTGAGCTTTAAGCCAACTTTTTCACTCTCCACTTTCACTTTCATCAAGAGGCTTTTTAGTTCCTCTTCACTTTCTGCCATAAGGGTGGTGTCATCTGCATATCTGAGGTTACTGATGTTTCTTCCGGCAATCTTGATTCCAGCTTGTGCTTCTTCCAGCCCAGCATTTCTCATGATGTACTCTGCATATAAGTTAAATAAGCAGGGTGACAATATACAGCCTTCACGAACTCCTTTTCCTATTTGGAACCAGTCTGTTGTTTCACGTCCAGTTCTTACTGTTGCTTCCTGACCTGTATACTGATTTCTCAAGAGGCAGGTCAGGTGGTCTGGTATTCCCATCTCTTTCAGAATTTTCCACAGTTTATTGTGATCCACACAGTCAAAGGCTTTGGCATAGTCAATAAACCAGAAATAGATGTTTTTCTGGAGCTCTCTTGCCTTTTCCATGATCCAGCAGATGTTGTCAATTTGATCTCTGGTTCCTCTGCCTTTTCTAAAACCAGCTTAAACATCAGGAAGTTCACAGTTCACATATTGCTGAAGCCTGGCTTGGAGAATTTGTGTCCAACTCTGTGACCCCATGGACTGTAGCACACCAGGCTTCTCTGTCCATCACCAACTCCAGGAGTTTACTCAAACTCATGTCCATCAAGTTGGTGATGCCATCCAGCCATCTCATCCTCTGTCATCCCCTTCTCCTCCTGCCCCCAATCCCTCCCAGCATCAGAGTCTTTTCAAATGAGTCAGCTTTTTGCATCAGGTGGCCAAAGTATTTGAGCTTCAGCTTCAACATCAGTCCTTCCAATGAATATTCAGGACTGATTTTCTTTAGGATTGACTGGTTTAACCTCCTTGCAGTCCAAGGGACTCTCAAGAGTCTTCTCCATCACCACAGTTCAAAAGCATCAGTTCTTTGGTGCTCAGCTTTCTTTATAGTCCAACTCTCACATCCATACATGACCACTGGAAAAACCATAGCTTTGACTAGACGGACCTTTGTTGGCAAAGTAATGTCTCTGTTTTTTACTGTCTAAGTTGGTCATAACTTTCCTTCCAAGGAGCAAGAGTCTTTTAATTTCATGGCTTCAGTCATCATCTGCAGTGATTTTGGAGCCCCAGAATAATAAAATCGGTTAACTGTTTCCATTGTTTCCCCATCTATTTGCCATGAAGTGATGGGCCCAGATGCCATGATCTTAATTTTCTGAATGTTGAGTTTTAAGCCAACTTTTTCACTCTCCCCTTTTACTTTCATCAAGAGGCTCTTTAGTTCTTTGCTTTTTGTCGTAAGTGTGGTATCATCTGTGTATCAGAGGTTATTGATATTTCTCCTGGCAATCTTGACAATATAGATTTATCTAATCTAAGACAATATAGATTTATTTTTTGCAGTTCTGGAAGGGAGAATTTCTGAAATCTAGACACCAACAGGACTTTGAAGCCAGAGATATAGTCTCTGTGTCTGTCTGTTTATCTTTCTCTCTTTCTTTTGCTATCAAGTTGTATCTCCTTCTCTGCCCCCGATGCTCTTCTCTGCCTCATATCCTCCTATAAGGACCCTTCTGATTCATGCCTCAGTGGTAAAGAATCTGCCTGCCAGTGCAGGAAACTCGGGTTTGATCCCTGAGTCAGGAAGGCCTCCTGGAGAAGGGAAATGGCAACCCAATTTGATATTCTTGCCTGGTAAATCCCATGGACAGAGGAACCTGGCAGGCTTCAGTCCATGAAGTAACAAAGGATAGGACATGACTTAGCGACTTAATGATAATGATGATTACATTGAGCCCACTCAGATAATCCAGAATGACCATCTGATATGAAAATTCTTAACCTAATCACAGTTGCAAAATTCCTTTTACCATGTACGGTAGCATTTCATGGATTCTGGGGATTAGGATGTAGATATTTTGTGGGGACCATTTCTCCATCTACTATACTTTGCAATAAGGAGAAAATACAGTTATACACAGAAAAAATATTTCACTAGACTGTGTAATCATGAATGCAGAAGTGAGCTTTGCATATGCATATGTGTGCATGTTCATACATATACACATATATCTACATATATGTGCATATATGATGCATATATTTAGCTCATTATATGTAATACTTGTGCTTGGATAAATATATAAAGTTAAATATTCAAAATATATGCATAATGTATGTTTATATGTATAATTTATTTCCAATAAATAGAGCAAACAATTTCCCAATTATGTAGTTTGCAGCAAAAAAAAAAGTGAATCAAAGAAAGGCAATTCTGTTGGCTTTAGGAAATCTGAATTTAGATGGAAGCCAGCAGCTAACATCTGAAAACCACAGGAAATAAATGCACATTGTCATAGAAATCTAAATGGGCTAATAGATCAAGAAGCAGTCAGAGATAATACTAGCATAATCACAGTAATGTTTATCGTTAACATCACAGTAGCTGATACATTAATTAGGCACTACATAATGGATATTATTTTATCCTTTACGTAAGTTTTCTCTAATTCTCACATCAGCCCTACGATAAAGATCATTGTTATCCCCATTTAATAGACTATATTACTGAGGCCTAGAGTAGTTAACAGACTTGATCGGGGTCATTCTGCTGGGAAGTGGTACAACCTCTTTTTGACCATAGCTTTAATTATATCCAAAATCTGAACTTGACACCTTGTGCCTCCTTTAGGTAAGGGGGCTTGGAATTTCAGTAGATTCACCAAAGTAGAAATTATATAAGCTATATTCTCAGACTGAAAGTGCAAGTGTTAGTCAGTCATTTCTGACTCTTTGTGACCCCATGGACTGTAGCCTGCCAGACTCCTCTGTCTATGGAATTCTCCAGGCAAGAATACTAGAGTGGGTAGCCATTCCCTTCCCCAGGGGATCTTCCTGACTCAGCCATTGAACCCAGGTCTCCTGCATTGCAGGCAGATTCTTTACCATTTGAACCAGCAGAGAAGCCATTCTCAGACAAGAATACAATAATGTTAGATATTAACTATAATCTATCTTGGAGAAGGCAATGGCACCCCACTCCAGTACTCTTGCCTGGAAAATCCCATGGATGGAGGAGCCTGGTGGGCTGCAGTCCATGGGGTCGCTAAGAGTCGGATATGACTGAACGACTTCACTTTCACTTTTCACTTTCATGCATTGGAGAAGGAAATGACAACCCACTCCAGTGTTCTTGCCTGGAGAATCCCAAGGACGGGGGAGCCTGGTGGGCTGCCATTTATGGGGTCGCACAGAGTTGGACATGACTGAAGCGACTTAGCAGCATAATCTATCTAGCATACAAATCTATATATCTATCTGTATATATGGGAATTACAAAAAGCAACCTTCTAAATTTTTACACCTAGGTAAGGAAATAACTCATATTCAAATTATCACCTCTTTAGAAACAAGGAGGAGCTGGAAGGCTTCATATCAAACCCATGGAATAGAGGAAGAGCAGTAGCCAGAAGCTCCACAGCATTCACTAAGAAGCAAGAAAGACTGAAAAGAAACAAATGAAGCACTCAACTCCAGAAGCCAGAAAAAGAATTATAAAACAGACTCAAAGAAAGCAGCAGGAAGGAATTAATACAAATAAAGGCTGAAATAAATAGAGGGGAAAAAAAGGAGGCTTGCCCATAAAAAGCAAATGCTTGTTCAAAGGAGAGAGCACAAATAAAGACATTAGTAATGAGCGAGGGACATAACCATAGAAGCACAGAAGATAAAACAACTTTAATGAGAATACTGTGTGTAACTTTATGCCAATACATTTGAAAGTCTTGATGAAATGCATTATTTCCTTAGAAAATATAAATTACCTAGTTTGAATCATGATGCAGTAGAACATCTAAATAGCCAGATAACATAAAATAAAATGATAAGAGAGCTAAATGTCTGCAATTGAAAAGATGACATCGAGCCCAGGGTACTTTAAAGGCAGGTCTTATCAAATCATCAAGGAATGGATAACCTCTATTTTATGTAAACCAATCCAGAGACGGAAGATAAAAAAAAGACAGTTTTCTAATTTATTCCATAATGCTAGCATAATCTGAATACCCAAATTTGACAAATATATACTCATTCATCTAGAAAAATCTGGTTGATGTATTAGAACTGATGGGCTTCTTATGTGGTAGTATGAAAAACCAGCTTTCAAAAATCAGTAATAACTTTGCTTGATATCAGCAATAACTAAGTAGAAAATATAAGGGAAACAATACATGAAAAACTGGTCCTATTCCTCAAGTGGAAAAGACTGTAATAACAGAAGCCATCCTTCTACTATATGTGTGGGCACGCTGTATCTCAGACACAGCTCATTTAATCCTCATGGTGCCTCTGTGCGGTGCGAACTTCTTCATAGGCAAGCAGAGGAAGTACAGACAAGTTAAGCGTTTTTTCCAAGGTCACACAGCCAGTAAAATGGTGGAATCTGGATTCGGACTGTGGTAGTCTGGATCCAAAATACCTGCTTATAACTTCTCCACATTAAGGCATTGCATAAATGCTTATGAATAAATCTTACTTTGCTGACCAAAGACCGTACAGTCAAAGCTATGATTTTTTCAGTAGTCATGTACAGATGTGACAGTTGGACTATCAAGAAGGCTAAGCACCAAAAAATTGATGCTTTCAAACTGTGGTGCTAGAGAAGACTCTTGAGAGTCCCTTAGACAACAAGGAGATCAAACCAGTCAATCCTAAAGGAAATCAACCCTAAATATCCATTGGATGGACTAATGCTGAAGCTGAAGCTCCAATCCTTTGGCCACCTGATGTGAACAGCTGACTTACTGGAAAAGACCCTGATGCTGGGAAAGGTTGAAGGCAGAAGGAGAAGGGGATGACAGAGGATAAGGTGTTTGGATGGCATCACTGACTCAATGGACATGAGTTTGAGCAAACTCTGGGAGATGGTGAAGGGCAGGGAAGCCTGGCGTGCTATGGTCCACGGTGTCTAAGAGTTGGACGTAACTTGGTGACTGAACAACAGATCTGTGCAAGACTTTTGTGATTAAAAGTCTAAAACTTCAGTGAAGATTTTTAAAGAACATTTGCTAAATGGAAACGCCAGCTGTGTTTCTGAATCAGAAGACTCCCAACTGTAAAGCTGCGGCAGCAGTCAATGAGGATAAGATGTACTCAGTTCAGTTCAGTTCAGTCGCACAGTCGTGTCCGACTCTTTGTAACCCCATGAATCACAGCACGGCAGGCCTCCATGTCCATCACCAACTCCCGGAGTTCAATCAAACTCATGTCCATCGAGTCGGTGATACCATCCAGCCATCTCATCCTCTGTCATCCCCTTTTCCTCCTGCCCTCAATCCCTCCCAGCATCAGTCTTTTCCAATGAGTCACCTCTTCGCATGAGGTAGCCAAAGTACTGGAGTTTCAGCTTTAGAATCTTTCCTTCCAAAGAACACCTAAGGGTGTTGTCATCTGCCTATCTGAGGTTATTGGTATTTCTCCTGGCAATCTTGATTCCAGCTTGTGCTTCATCCAGCCCAGCGTTTCTCATGATGTACTCTGCATAGAAGTTAAATAAGCAGGGTGACAATATACAGCCTTGACGTACTCCTTTTCCTATTTGGAACCAGTCTGTTGTTCCATGTCCAGTTCTAACTGTTGCTTCCTGACCTGCATACAGGTTTCTCAAGAGGCAGGTCAGGTGGTCTGGTATTCCCGTCTCTTTCAGAATTTTCCACAGTTTATTGTGATCCACACAAAGGCTTTGGCATAGTCAATAAAGCAGAAATAGATGTTTTTCTGGAACTCTCTTGCTTTTTCGATGTTCCAGCAGATGTTGGCAATTTGATCTCCGATTCCTCTGCTTTTTCTAAATCCAGCTTGAACATCTGGAAGTTCTTGGTTCACATACTGTTGAAGCCTCACTTGGAGACTCTTGAGCATTACTTTGCTAGTTTGTGAAATGAGTGGAATTGTGTGGTAGTTGGAACATTCTTTGGCATTGCCTTTCTTTGGGATTGGAATGAAAACTGACCTTTTCCAGTCCTGTGGCCACTGCTGAGTTTTCCATATTTGCTGGCATATTGAGTACAGCACTTTCACAGCATCATCTTTCAGGATTTGAAATAGCTCAACTGGAATTCCATCACCTCCACTAGCTTTGTTCACAGTGATGCTTTCTAAGGCCCACTTGACTTCACATTCAGGGATGTATGGCTCTAGGTCAGTGATCACACCATTGTGATTATCTGGGTCGTGAAGATCTTTTTTGTACAGTTCTTCTGTGTATTCTTGCCACCTCTTCTTAATATCTTCTGCTTCTGTTAGGTCCATACCATTTTGTCCTTTATTGAGCCCATCTTTGCATGAAATGTTCCCTTGGTATCTCTAATTTTCTTGAAGAGATCTCTAGTCTTTCCCATTCTGTTATTTTCCTCTATTTCTTTGCACTGATCACTGAGGAAGGCTTTCTTGTCTCTCCTTGCTATTCTTTGGAGCTCTGCATTCAGATGCTTATATCTTCCCTTTTCTCCTTTGCTTTTCTCTTCTCTTCTTTTCACAGCTATTTGTAAGGCCTCCCCAGATAGCCATTTTGCTTTTTTGCATTTCTTTTCCATGGGGATGGTCTTGATCCCTGTCTCCTGTACAGTGTCATGAACCTCATTCCATAATTCATCAGGCACTCTATCAGATCTAGGCCCTTAAATCTATTTCTCACTTCCACTGTATAATCATAAGGGATTTGATTTAGGTCATACCTGAATGGTCTAGTGGTTTTCCTTACTTTCTTTAAGTCTGAATTTGGCAATAATGAGCTCATAATCTGAGCCACAGTTAGCTCCCAGTCTTGTTTTTGCTGACTGTATAGAGCTTCTCCTTCTTTGGCTGCAAAGAATATAATCAATCTGATTTCGGTGTTGACCATTTGGTGATGTCCATGTGTAGAGTCTTTTCTTGTGTTGTTGGAAGAGGGTGTTTGCTATGACCAGTGTGTTCTCTTGGCAAAAGTCTATTAGCCTTTGCCCTGCTATGTTGCTGCAATAGATGAAGCCTCCCAAACCAGAAGATTGCACACAAAAGTTGATTTCCGGTTGACATGAGGTCCACTGTAATTAAGGCAGCCTTCTTCCATCTTGCAGTATGGATCTGAAACACATGTTCTCCAAGCTTTCCATAGATAGGGAAGAGAGGGCTTGAAAATCACACAGGGTGTTTGTAAGGGCGGGGTCTGACAGAGGCTTATATCACATCTATACAGACTCCATCTCTTGGAATCCCTGCACATGGCCCCTTAAACCCAAATGCAAGGGCAGCTTAGATGCATAGTCTACAGGGTTTCCACAAAGAGGATCCAGTGTGGTGAACATAAGACATCAACTCTCATACTTGTCAACGGTGTCTAGTACAGAGGTGACTCTCAATGCATATATCCTAAAGGAAAAAAAAAATCAACAACGTCCCCTCATTTAGTCTTTTTGTACTGTTCATGGGATTCTCGTGGCAAGAATACTGGAGTGATTTGCCATTCCCGCCTAGTCGACGACATTTTGTCAGAAGTCTCCACTATGACCCATCCATTTTGAATGGCCCTGCATGGCATGGCTCATAGCTTCATTCAGTTACATAAGCCCCTTCACCACAACATTAAAAAACTAAGATCATGGCATCTGATTTCATCACTTCTTGGCAAATAGAAGAGGAAAAAGTGAAAACAGTGATAGATTTTATTTTCTTCAGCTCCAAAATCACTGTGGATGGTGACTGCAGCCATGAAATTAAAAGATCCTTGCTCTTTGGAAGGAAAGCTATGATAAACTTAGACAGTGTATTAAAAAGCAAAGACATCACTTTGCTGACAAAAGTCCACATAGTCAAGCTATGGTTTTACCAGTTGTCATGTATGCGTGTGAGAGTTGGACCATAAAGAAGACTCAGTGCTGAAGAATTGATGCTTTTGAATTCCGGTGCTAAAGAAGACTCTTGAGAGTCCCTTGGACTGCAAGGAGATCAAGCCAGTCAATCTAAAGGAAATCAATACTGAATATTCATTGGAATGACTGATGCTGAAGTTGAAGCTCCAATATTTTGGCCACCTGATGCGAAGAGCTGACTCACTGGAAAAGACCCTACCCTGATTCTGGGAAAGATTGAGGGCAGGAGAAGAAGGGGACAACAGAGGACAAGATGGTTGAATAACCTTACTGACTCAATGGACATGATTTTGAGCAAACTCTGGGAAATAGTGAAAGATAGGGAAGCCTGGCAAGCTGCAGTTCATGGGGTTGCAAAGATTTGGGCAGAACTTAGTGACTGAATAACCTCATATAGTCTACAAATTCAATTTCGAACCACACAAAATTCCAGTAAAGTTTTACATGGGAATTTGAGAAGCCAACTCTAAATTTTATCTGAAGGGAAAAATGAGTAGGAACAGTGAGGAAATTTTGAAATAGAAAATACGTGTTTATGAAGAGAAGACTTACTTTGCTGCATTCAAAACATGCCATAAAGCTCTATTAATTAAGATAGTGCAGCATTATTATGAGAATATACAGATAATTAAATACAATTTCCAACCATGTATACACAGTACACATAGGGACTTAGTACATGACAGAATGGCATTTAAAACTACTTAGTGAAAGGATGGCTCCTTCAGATAGTCATCTACCCATTTAAAAAATAATTAAGTTAAACTAATCACTCCCACCATGCACAAAAATAAATTCCACACAGATTAAATAACCAAAGATGAAAAAGTATATAAATACTAGAAGAATATAGAGAAAAATGTTTTCTCATTCTTGTGGCTCCCTAAGCATCACACAAAATTCAAAAGCAATAAAAGGCCAGGATAAAGAGGTTGTAAGACATCAAAAGCAAGAGTAAAATACAAGTACAGGCTGGAAGAAAATTTCAATATATTTGGAAGGTGAAAGATAACTATTGAGAATATATGCCAAGCATGTATAAGCCAATAAGAAAAAAAGACGAGTATCACAGTAGAAAAAGGGTCAAGGCATATAGATAGATAGTGTACAGAATGAGAAATGCAAATAGCTATGACATGAAAATATGGTGAGAGCCACCAGTAATCAGGAAAATGCAAATCCACAAACAAAAATAACTTATCTGTAGCCATCCCAGATTGGTAGTAATGAAAGGAAAGATGTGGGCAAGCAGGTTCTCTCATTCATCAATGATAGGGTTGTAGGTCATGCCTCTACAGATAGGCATTTAGTAGATCTATCAAAGTTTTAAAATTCATAAAACATTGACCCAGCAATTATTCTTTTAAGAATCTGTTTTATAGAAACACAAAGGTGTGTAGTGATATATGTATAAAATTCTTTATCATGACAACATTAACAAACAAATGAAACAAAATGTCTATCAATAAACTTTCAGTAAAATCATTATGGTACATTTATACTGAGCAATGCCAAAGAGTTATTAAAAAAGATAGGTCTATATGGATACTGATTTGAAAAGATCGCCAATAAATTATATTAGGTGCAAATATGTATCTCACAACAACATATAGGGTAATTCTGTTCATGAGTTTATTATGAAAAAGTTATATATATAACAAAATAGATGATATAGTAAATAAACAGGTATTTTCTATTATAAAAATACAATATGTATTATGTATATCTTTAAATACATTGAGAATACCCTATGAGAATATATAATTATTAACAATGCTGACCACTGGAACAGGAATATGTGTGGGGTGGGAAATTAAGAACCTCTATGTTTTACTCTATAGACTTTGATAATATCTAATCTTTTACAACCATGCGTTTACTCACGGCTGCATCTGTGTATGTGTGTGTGTAAGAGAGAGAGGAGGGTGAGATCTACCCAGTAACTCATTTCCCATATTTGCTAGGAACTTTTTGGAATAAATGTGTGGAACTAGACTTTGTTGAGTCCTTACCATATATCTGCACGTTTATAAAACTCATTTTATCTGTACTGCAACCTTATGAGGGGAGAGTTGCATATGTTAATAGATGCAAAATGAAGACAAGAGAGACTTGACCAAGGTACCAGAACAGGTCTCCTTCAAAGAACTTCCCACTGTACTTTGTGCAGGAACATGTAAACAGTGGAAAGACCCTCAACATATCCATACAATACACCAGGGGCTAGAGGAAAACAAGGACAGGGTGTCAGCTTGCGTCAAATACAAGATATTCCTGACTTTTCAAATGGAGTGATCTTGGATTGTGTTTTCAGCTCTGCCCGCCTACTTCCTGCCTTGAGCTGGGTTCTATGTCTCTAGCATCAGCCACTGGTTCCTGCATCCTGGCTACACTTCCTTCTCAAACCAAGTCTCTCCCTTCTCCCACATGAGTCTTTTGCAGTCAGATTCTACAGATCTTCACTCCCATGGAAGAAAGGCAGATAAGAGACTGTCTGCTTCCTGCTGCCTCCAACCAGCAGAACCTAACCAGGGTCATGCCAGCACAGCCTAACCAGGATCATGCCATGCAAATAGGAACAACTGGATTTGGAAGACAAGTAGAGAAAAGGATGACTTTGTTACTGAACAGACCTGATTTTGAATGCCACCTTTGACACTTATGGTGTGACTTGCTTTATTTTTTGGCTCCTCATTTTGCTCCTCTGTAAAGCAGAAATGATGATGCTACCTTTTTCATGGTGATAAAATAAACTTACAAAGTGCCTAGTTAACAGCATATGCTCAATAAGTAAATATCACCATCACCACCATTACAACCTCTCTGTAATTATTTTGTTAAGTACACTGCAATTTCTGTTTATTCAGTCAGTGTGTCATGGAACCTCACAGCAGCCTAGGGAAGTAATGTAGGATAGCAGTGTTAACCCCCTTTTACAGATGAGGAAACCAGAAAGCAAAGAAGTAAAATGACTTGCCTGGCTTCACACACATCACAAGGGACAAAAATGCCTATTTAATCTGCCTTCGGTCATGCAGCCTGTTTTCTTGTATATCTTAGTATGTTCACCCTACACACAGTGCTCAGAAAAGGACCGTGGGTAGGTAGATACTCAAAGAATTTCAGTTTCTCGTTTGATTTTTCCATAAGCTAGGGACTCTGCTGTTTTCCCCTATCTCTCTAAGAGATTTATTTTCCATTCTATAAGCACCCCAAATTGCAAATATTTTTCCACACCCTATTCAGATGCCCATTCGGGCGACCAAGGAGCCCATCCCAGTTTCAAAGGCATGCCAAGGGCCCTTCTGCTGTCAGGATTAGGTAGGTAGAAGTCAGCAAAGACTGCTAACTTTGCTAATTGAACAGAAGTTGTGGCGGCTGCGCTGTGTGCTGTCCATGGTCCTGGAACTGCCACCTTTGCTCAACAAGGGCAACGAAATCCTTGTTTTTGCTACAGTCTTCAACCTTGGCCGACAGATGCACTGGGAATAGACTCTGATTTGAGAAACTAGTTGATAATTCCCTGCAAATTGGTCTGTCATGCTTTTTAAGGTTTGTGTGTTCATGGAAAACAGTTTTTAAATTTGCTTTGTGTGTGGATGTGCTCTCTGGCGTCCCCCTCGACTCCTCCAAAGTGTCACAAATGACTTTCCTTGAATTTACCAATTTGCAGGATTAATGTGCTTCTCTCTAGACACCTGTGCCCTAGATAGATTCCAGCCAGCATAACTGTTTCCATTCCTAAACTGTGACCTGTTTTGCAGGCAAAAGAGGCCTGGGTTTTAGGTCACTCCCAATAGGGACATCCAGCGTGCAAGCTAACTCTTGGCCTTGTTTTATCATGCAGCTGTGTGGAGGAGTACAAGCTGGCTCCTGATGGAAAGTCCTGCCTCATGCTCTCAGATGTCTGCGAGGGCCCCAAGTGCCTCAAGCCTGACTCCAAGTTCAACGACACCCTCTTTGGAGAGATGCTACATGGTTACAACAACCGGACCCAGCATGTGAACCAAGGCCAAGTCTTCCAGATGACGTTTAGGTAAGGGGCAGACACCTGCACTTCACCAGTCAAGTCGCTGACCCAGAACCTGGGCGGGGGAGGGAGCCATGGGCACGTGGGGTAGAGGCCTTGTGCGCCGGTCAGCATCTCCTAGACTCACAAGTGCCTGTGCACAAG
>NW_011494611.1:231820-266203 GCF_000754665.1 Bison bison bison
GTTCCTCTTCCACTGACCAAAGCCTTTGTCTACCCCATCCTCCCATTTTCTAACTCTCCACATATTTTCATTTCAATCTTAAATCATCCTACAAGTATAGTTAATGGAATTTTTAATGTAATTAATCTTCCCATCTATTAAAAAGTATCTTATGTAGGCTATTCAGGCAGTTCAAAAATAAAGACATTTAATGAAGTAGAAAATAAAATTCCCATCATCCAGAAATAGCCAGAATTAATATTTTCTTGAACATTCTTAAAACACCTCTCTCTCTTTCTCGATCTGTATGTCAATGAGTACACAAACACACAAACATGCCAACTCTCAGGAAAGCTGTTTAGAAATTGCTGTTTTTTTCTCATTGGTATGTCAAATACCTCTTTCCTTGTTAATAAATACAGACATACATGTGAAATTAAAAGATGAGAGTGTTCCTATATGAGAATAAACAGGAAAGCAACTGGGTTGTCCAAATTATATGAAGATTAGACATGCAGTCTAATTGGGAAAGTCTTCCTGGGAGAGTTGAAGGAACTGGGGCTGTTGTTTCTGGAGATGAGAGGCCTTCAGTGGGATTTATTCATGCATCAAAATCTGAAAGCCATAAGACGATAGCATGAGAAGAACTGAGAACTGTCCCATATGTAAGAAATGTTTATCTTTTTTAAAAAATATGTATGTAGTTTTAGACAGTTTTGCATTAAAATGTAATAGGATATTATCACAAAGAAAGCTTCACCTATCGTTTGCGGTCATGTCAACAGAAGTCAGAACTGGTAAGAAACATCACCATCAGAATCATCCTCATCCTGCCAAATAGTTAATAATTGTTGCTTGTAGGAGTGGTAATACTAGCTACTATTTACTAAGAAATACTGTATGCCATGGAGTAGGAAATGGCAACCCACTCCAGTATTCCTGCCTGGAGAAGCTTATGGACAGTGGAGCTGGTGGGCTACAGTCCATGGAATCGCCTGGAGTCGGACGTGACTGAGCGCCTGACACGCACTGTGTGTCAAGCTCCTTACTAAGTATTTTAAGAGCAATGATAGCCACGAACATTAAGCTAGCATATGCTGTGGGCATTCTAGCACTTTCCACCCACTGATTTATGTCATCCTCACCATGGCCCTGTGAAGTAGAGGCTGTTATCATCCTCTTTATACAGATAAGAAGTGGCAGTGTTAAGTAACTTTCCCACATCCCCCTGATGGGAAGTTAAAGAGCCAGGACAGTGCAATTACCACTTCACAATTAAACCCTTTTGAGATACCATGGCCTCCATTTTGCAGTTGAAAATTCTCAATAACAGAGAGGTAAACTGACTGTCTCAAGGTCACCATCTAGTGAGAGGGAAAGTAAGGATTCAGATGTATATCTGACTGACTCCCCAGCCCTGGGCTTATCTTCTAATCCAACATGTCACATCACTTCCCATTTTATAGAACCGGAATGAAAATGTGAATCCCCTGAACTGTTCATCTGTGTCGCTGTCACATGCTTTTGAGCACCTGCAGTGTCCCACCTACCATGCTGGTTACTTGGAACACAATGGGAGATGAGATAAAAATGGCTTTAGACGTCGTGGTGTTTAGATACAGTGTGCATGTGTGTGTGGCATGCAATCTTAAGTACTTAATTTATAGCAGGTATTGTGAAGTAAAAATACAGTGTTCCAGGAAATCAATTAACAGTGGGATCTAATTTAGTTGGAGAGAGTGAGGGGTGGGTACATCCACTGGATTAGAAAGCAATAAGAAGGCTCACAGTCTAGTTTCCAGGGGAAGTGTTATTTAACTAATACCTGGAAGATGAGTGGGAGTTAGCACTGGAAAAGTTTTCAAGCAGAGACAGATGTTCTAAGAGGGAAAAGAACTTGACTGACTTCAGGAAATGAAGAATCTGGTGTGGTTGAAGCTGAGAAAGTAGGGAGGAGTAGTGGGAGGTGAAGGCAGAGTGGTAAGCAATGGCAGATCGTGGGGATCTTGCAGGCTAAGGCTTTACTGTAACAGTAAAGAGGGAAACTCTTAAATGGATAAATGAGGGGGGTATGTCATGATTGCATTGCATTTTTTCAACTTTATGGTAGCTGTGTGGGGAGTAGGTTGCGATGAGAGTGGAAAGGGAGATGGTGGAATGAGGTCGACCAGGTGTCTATTATAGAAGCCACATGAGAATGTTAGCAGTTTTAAGCCAGGATGACAGGAATAAAATTGAGAAAGGAGATTTGGGGATATAGTTGAGTGGAATAATGGACAAGGGCTGGGGAGCAGTTTCAGGCAAAGGGTGAGGTTGAGGGAGGAGTCAAGGGTGATAGAAGTGACTGGCAGTCTCACAACAATTTAATGCAGAATTGAGTTCTCCAACTCCCAGTAATGTTCTTTCTACCACCCAGATGCTCAAGCCAAGACGGATGGCACTCGATCAGAAAAACCCTGAGAGATATTTAAGGGCAATCTGGATGAGCTTCTCAATTCTGAGACTCTAGAATCTTGATTTTCTATCGTTTTAATAGTCTATGAAACCCTGTGTTGAGCATGATGATGGGTAGAATAATGTTGCCTGGAATTGAAAGGAAAAAATCAACTGCCCCTCACCTTCAAGGAAGGAATCTACAAATGTGCAAGAAGACACCCACACAATTAGAAAACAAATATGTGAAAATTGGATTTGCAAAGATATGTTCCAGGGAATGCCAATGGTTTTCAGAGTTCCCATCTGAAGACTTTCAAAAGAAATTAGAAGGAATAAAAAAGGGCTTCATTAAGGACAAGGCTTATGAACTGGAGTTTGAAGTGATGACAAAGACTAGTGCTTCCTGGGAGGGAGAAGAGCTATAGTCCTTTTCCTGTCCAGGAAGGAACATGCAGAAGCCTGGATATACTGATAAATGAGAGGAGAGGGAGAGATAGGAAAGCAAATCTCCAGATTGACTCAGCTCCAAAATCCAGCCCTATCCATGGCCAGCAGAGTCTTTCTGCCTCATCTTTTAATAGTGGTGTTTTACCATATCCCAGTCAGTGTGATATGGGCATATTGCTTGTTTTATGTAGTTTGATTGCTCATAGCAACCATCAGAGTGACTGGCATGTGATACATGATCAAATCCACAAGTTCCCACTCTCAAGGGTGAAGATTAGCTTGGTCAAAATGAAGGACACAGACTGGGAAGTAAGGTCCTGGATCCTGAAGGGGCATCCTGGAATCTCAGGATCTCATTTGCATGTGGGGAAGGGCCTTGGCTAAGGTCACAAACAAGTCATTTGAGAACTGGCCTTTGAACTCAGATCTCCTGATTATCCAGCAGGCATGCCTTCCCCCTATCAATAGACTGGTTGATAAGAGAGAGCTTGGCTCCTTGAAGGCTGATCTGGGAGTTTCTGGGCTCACATGGAATGTCATCCCCATCAGGAGTCTTCCTTCTGCCTCAAACACTCTGTTTATTGTTCCCTTCAGTCTTGGGTTATCCCTGAATAGCTAGGGCCAGTTCACCCTGATTTGCTCATGGAAGGGAGTATAGTGAACAGGTCACACTCTTCTCTTTTGACAACAGCCTCCAGATTTAGGGAACTCCCTAGACTCCCATTATATTAGAATAGCCCATTTCACTTCAGCTCACTCATCCTTGGCTTCAATTAAACTTTCTTTGCAATTATTTCTGTCCCCAGACCATGTCGCCACTTGGAGCCCCACACTAAGGCGGTCGACTTCCCTCTGTGGGAAGGTGAGTGGCTTCTAATGAGTCTAAATTTATCTCTTTCAAAAGTCTCCTTTCCCGAGCCCCAGATAAGGAGGAGCTGCGGCTCTTTGTCCTTCAGGTTCCAGAAGGCAGGCCTGTACATCTTTTCAGCACCAAAGGCTGTTGGCATTTCTCTCCTGCCCTTCATCCTTCCCTCCCTCCTTCAAGTAATCTCCGGTCCAGCCCTCCAGAGTAACCAGCAGGCACCCTACCAGTTGTCTTCCCATATGTCCCATTTCCTGACAGCTGCCTAGCCTGGCCTGCAATTTCAAACTCCCTCCCAGTTGCAGACTCTGCTCTGTGGCAGTCGCAGTGTGGCTTTGTACTCCCACCCCCTGCCCCCACCTGGATGCCCACACCTAGCAACTGCTGACGGAGACAGGTCTGCTTCTCATGTCCTCTCTCGAATCTCTGAAAGCACAACCTGGATTTCTGCTTTACAGAAGTCTTGCATTTCAAGTTTCTGAACTGGGCAAGGTCTTAAAGATCGACAGATGTTCACCCCTTATCATGTAGCTGGGGAAACTGAGGCCCAGGGATGGATATTATTTACCCAGTGCTTGTCATGATTGGAGAAGGAAATGACAACCCACTCCAGTACTCTTGCCTGTAAAATCCCATGGGCTACAGTCCATGGGGTCACAGAGTCGGACATGACTGGGCAACTTCACTTTGTCATTATTTGGGGCCCCTCTGAGACTGAAAGTTTGAGTCTGTGACTCCCAAACCACTGTTCTCCTGACCTCTGGTTCTGTTACAAGTGATGTAGGTCACTTCTTCATGTCCCCATGTTAGCACGTGGTAAGAAGGGCCACCTGCTTCACTCCGCTTCTAGCAGAGGACTGCTTCTAGTGAGGATGTGGCTGCCCTTGGGGGCTGCCAGACTCATAATGCAGAGAAGGCAATGGCACCCCACTCCAGTATTTTGCCTGGAAAATCTCATGGACGGAGGAGCCTGCTAGGCTGCAGTCCATGGGGTCGCTAAGAGTTGGACACGACTGGGCGACTTCACTTTCACTTTTCACTTTCACACATTGGAGAAGGAAATGGCAACCCACTCCAGTGTTCTTGCCTGGAGAATCCCAGGGACAGGGGAGCCTGGTGGGCTACCATCTGTGGGGTCGCACAGAGTTGGACATGACTGAAGCGACTTAGCAGCAGCAGCAGCAGACTCATAATGAAGGAGGGATCTTAGGCAAACCCCACTTCCATAGACGTGACTCTGTGGGAACCTGACCCCCTTCCTAGCCACCTCCTAGGTTGTCGCATGTAGAATGCAGCTCATCTCGGAGAGGAGCACGTGGAGAGTTTAGGACCTGACACGTCCAGGGATCACCCGCTATGTGGGAGGATGAAGTAGGGTGAGAGTGATAAGGAGAAGCAGGCAGAGGGACAAAGCAGAGTCATGGAGAGAGAATTAAGTGGGAATCAGAGTGACTGAAGGAGGGACTAAGGCACAGAAAGGGTTAAAGAGATACAGAGGATTAACAAGGGCTAAAGAGATGAGTAGTTAAATGGTGAAAGGTGAAGGAGTTAGGGAGGCGTGAAAGATGAAAGGCTTAAAGGAGAGCTGAAATGATAGAGAAAAGGACAGACTAAAGTCACAATATCATTTACTCCCAGGAGGGAGTAAGTGTTGTTTTAAGAGTCTGGATGGTGTTAAGAGAGAGCTCTGGATTAGGAATCAGGTTCAGATGGATTATGAAAGCACATGAAAGCCTTTGGTAAAATGCCAAGTTCTGAGGAAATGTGAAAAGTCAAATATCTCACCTCTGAATTGCCCCCAAACTCAGAAAATGATGCTAAGCTTCGCTGTTTCTAATCCCTTCTGGTGAACTCTGTTGGTCATAATGACCCTTGCAGGCTCACCTTCAGAATTCCCTCCCCTCAACTCTTGATGAGGAGGAGCCTGGCAGAGACTGTCGGAATGAGAGAAACTCACAGGAGCTTGGTGGTGGTGGTTGTTTCATTTGTTGGTTTGTATTTAACTTCCCCCTTCTCTCCCATCCTTATTCATTCTGCCTTATTTTTATTATAAAGAAAGGTCAACTTCGGTTATAGGTGGCAGAAATTTAGATAAACATCAGTCAAGGACTGTTATTGAGGCTGGAGTCTCAGAAGTTGCAGTGAGGAGAAATTGCTTTGGGAATGGGGGCTGAGCAAATACAATGGTACATTTTTCAAATGCCTCATCAAAAAGAAGATGGTTCTGCCAGCCGCAGACACTGGCTCATAGGCCTTCCCAAATGACCTCCAAAGAGTGTAAGGAGCTCATGAAAGATTTACTAGAAAGGCTGTTTCTAGTCTGGGTTGCTTATCAGACATGCATGCTGTACAGATGAATAAGATGACAATTTGGGTAAGATGTGGCATTCAGGATGAAGCACCACCAACCCACGCCTGGTGAAGCAGAAGGATTTTCTTAAAAGATTTGAGGAAAGCTGGCTTTCACTTGTGGCGCCCACTTGTTCCCCCGCTGAAGGTCCTAAGTCACGTCTTATTAAGTGGCTCCAAAGCTATGGTTTCTCTACTGCCTTCCTGGGACATGGTTAATTGTACATGCTGCTCTTGATCATTCCCTGTTCCCTACTCTTTAATCATGTGCGTACTTTTTTATTTGCCAGGTCCTATACTACATTCCCTATGTTTTCTCACTTAATCTTTCCAAGACCTGTTGCGAAGTAGCCCTTGACAACTTGGTTTTACAAAAAAAAGAAAAAGAAATGAATATGTCAGTCAGACTGCATTATACTGTGTCTTGGTAACACATGATTTCAAAACCTCAGAGGCATCACAGAAAAGTCTGTGTGTTGCTCATACCACACACTCTGGAGAGAATCACAGCAGTTGTGCTCATTCTGGTGTTTGGGAATCTGGACTGACAGAACATTAGCTTCATGTGCTTCCATGAATGCTGTCATAGTGGGGATGGAACTTGGCTTCCCTACTGCCTCCTAGAGGGCACATTCTGCTCACACTCCTTTGGGCACCTTAAGACTTATGGTCATGGTGCAGAGACCCAGAAATATGTGGGACATCAATACTCTTCACCACACTGAGGTTCAGAGATGTTAGGCTACCTAGCCTGATAGTCATACAGCTAAACCAAAGCCCACTCAGCAGTGCTGCCTCCCAGACTCCCAGGATGCTCCTACTTCATATCAGCCCCTTGAGAACTATAATTAGACTTCTGTTCTCTTGTCAATTTTCTTCATTCAATTCACAAAGAACCATAGACTTTATAGATGGGAGAACTTTGGAGAACAGTTTGTATAAACCCCTCCATTTGTCAGTGAGGTGCCTGAGGGAATTTAAGTGAATTACGTAAAATCACATGTAACTAGTGAGTGAATAAGCCAGGCCTCCAACCCCCAGTCTCTTGGGCTTCTCTGTATTCACTCACAAGATTTAGGTATATAGTATCTACCTCCTCCACTGTACAGATGGTACCACCAAGGCCAAGGTTCCATAAAGAATTAACAGCAGAGCCAGGCCTGGAAGCTGTTTTTCTGCACTCTTAGGCCTGAGTGTTTTGTAATATACCACAATCTTACTGTAAAAAGAAAAAAAAAGCAAAGGAGGTAGGTAGTGGAGAAATTATCAATTGAAAGTAGCATAGCTTTTGATTTTCAAGGACATTCCCAAGCCTCTCTATTTAGTAACATTCTAGCTCTTGGTGAAATCTTCAAATGACCACCTGGAGACACAGCTATGTGCTGCCTTCTCTGGGGGATTGATGGTGAGATCTTGGAAGTGGACTGAGGGACAGAACTTGGTGGCTGGATCACAAGAGTCCCAAGGGCTGTTTTCCCTGGGGTCCTCACTCCTTGGCTGGCTGTGAAGAGTCTCCTTCTGTGTCCCCATTTTTCCAAGGTTTACTAACGTCAGGCCTGACATGTCGGTGTGTACCTTAGGTGAGAAGGTCTTCATTCCTGTTCTGCCACTTCCTGGTGATCACTCTTGGCCACTCTCTCCTTCTGATTCCTGTTGTCCCTTCTGTATATTAAGGAGAGGGCAGAGCTCAGGTGAAGACTGAGGGCTTCTGACCTAGATAGAATATAGCACTTTTTTTACTCAGCTTCATAGCTAGTGAAATCTTTCCTGCTCCTCTGATCATAAGAATCACCTTGCGCTGTTCTGAGACCCACCAATCAATTTTCTTTCCCCAGATAAGGGACCTGGGAAAATGAATTTCCACTGTATCCCAAGGTGGTTCACATGACCTACCAATCTGGGGATGCTGTTGTTATTTAGTTGCTAAGTTGTGTCCAACTCTGTGACCCCATGGACTGCAGCACACCAGGCTTCCCTGTCCTTCAGTATCTCTCAGAGTTTGCTCAAATTCATGTCCATTGAGTCCGTGATGCTATCTAACCATCTCATCCTCTGCCACCCCCTTTTCCTCCTGCCCTCAATCTTTCCCAGCATCAGGGTCTTTTCCAGTGAATGAGCTCTTTGCATCAGGTGGCCAAAGTATTGGAGCTTCAGCTTCAGCATCAGTCCTTCCAATGAATATTCAGGGTTGATTTCCTTTAGGATTGATTGGTTGGATCTCCTTGCAGTTCAAAGGACTCTCAAGAGTCTTCTCCAGCACCACAGTTAAAAAGCATCAGTTCTTCATTGCAGAGCCTTCTCGAGGGTCCAGCTCCCACATCTGTACATGGCTACTGGAAAACGCATAGCTTTGACTATGTGGACCTTTGTTAGCAAAGTGATGTCTTGGCTTTTTAATATGCTGTCTAGTTTTCTCATAGCTTTCCTTTCAAGGAACAAGCATTTTAATTTCATGGCTGCATATCTAAGATGCCAGGTTCTAGAGTCTGAGTCCTAACTTGCCACTTGTCAATGGTCTGACCTTGGGTGCATTAGTTCATTAAGCTCACCTTTCTCATCTCTACATTAGGAATAATAACAAGACCCACTTCCTGGTGATACTGTGATGATTAAATGAGATTGACCCCTGTTTTGTTCCTATTCTAAGCAGATGGGGAGGACCGTGGTGCCACAGCAAGTGGCCAAATCAGTAACTAAAGAGGAGTCTTAGGCAAATGCCATCCTTGTGTGCACAGTTCTGCAGGTACGTGATCCCATTCTTGGCTGTGATTCAACACAAGGTGTCAGGGTGACACCACGAGAAGGAACAGCATCCGAATCCCACACCTGCCATTTCCTGGCTGTGTGACTTTGAACTTATCTCTTAATCTCTCTGAACTGCAAGATCTTCAACAGTGAAAGTGGGTTTTACCCCCAAGATATCCTCAAAGAGCTATTTGTTGTTCAGTTGCTAAGCCAGCTTTTTCATTCTCCTCTTTCACTTTCATCAAGAGACTCTTTAGTTCCTCTTCATTTTCTGCCATTAATGTGGTATCATCTGCATATCTGAAGTTGTTGATATTTCTCCCAGCAATATTGATTCCAGTTTGTGCTTCATTCAGCCTGGCATTCCGCATGATGTACTCTACATATAAGTTAAATAAGCAGGGTGACAATATACAGCCTTGACATACTCCTTTCCCAATTCTAAACCAGTTTGTTGTTCCATGTCTGGTTCTAACTGTTGCTTCTTGATCTGCATACAGGTTTCTCAGAATTTTCTTGAGAAAATTCTCAAGAATTTTCCACAGTTTGTTGTGATCCACACAAAAGCTTTAGCGTAGTCAGTGAAGCAGAAGTAGATGTATTTTTCTGGAATTCTCTTGCTTTTTCTATGATCCAGCATATGTTGGCAATTTGATCTCTGGTTCGTCTGCCTTTTCTAAATCCAGGTTGAACATCTGGAAGTTCTCAGTTCACGTACTGCTGAAGCCTAGCTTGAAGGATTTTGAGGATAATCTTACTAGTATCATGTGAAAAGAGCTATAGTAGGGATTTAAAAAGCTAATAAGCAAGGTCCTAGATGCAGTAGGCTTTCAGTAAACGTGGTTTTCTCTTCTTTCAATTGCATTCCTTTCCCCGCAATTCCAAAAGCCATGCTGTAGATGAAGATGTTTTCTGGGGCATTCCCTCAGATCTCATCTCTGGACTGGAGTCATGGTCATCCTCCCAACTTCTTCCAACTAACCTCTACAGGTGTTTTGGTGAATACATTGCTTTGGTGAAATGCCCAGCACAGAGATAGAAATGTAGCCCTTCATGCTTGCTCCATGGGCCTGTTGGAGGTAGACAGTTCAGCCAGCAGTGTGAGATGGGGTAGCAGCCAAGGTCACCTTCTTGTGGGGGTATTTATCCAGCCTCTGCAAAGATAAATCTAGCCGATGTGCTGTATCACCCCCGTCCTATAGGATAGCCCCCTTTGTTTCTGTCTGAATGACCTACAGTAAAATATATATAAATAGAAATGTGAAATTTAGATGCTCATGTGTGCCCCATGTGGAACTTGATAACCTGGGCCGAGATCCAAAAGTTCCAGAACTATGTTTATCTACCTCCTCTGGGGTGATATTAAAAATATTTAATGAATGGCATAGAATTGGCTTTGACCAATTGAAAAGGATGTCTGTCCCAAGAGAACGAAGGTTCAGCAGGAAGCCCTACTGGACCCTCGATCAGTCTTGATCACAACCAGCTTTTCTGATTTTCTCCCCCTTCTCTCAACTCATCACATGTTCTGGTATGTTTCTCGATGCCTTTAAGCATGATTGATATTGTAAAGCTATTCTTTTCTTTTTGCAGCTGGTTTCTGAGGGGCATAGGCAGATATTCCTCCTGTGGCACATGTGAACAGAGCAGGCTGCCTGTTCCATGAGAAAACTGAAGCTTAGAAAAGGGAGCTGTGGCCTCCATGGTGCCATGTGCCGGTGGTCTGAAACCATATGATCGTCAAAGAACAGGAAACCAAATAATAGCTCATCATCTTCATCATACCCGAAGCCTCCATCTAAAGATAGGACTTTCCCATATGTCTGCTTAGAGCCAGGACTCAGCACACAAGAAATGTGCCAGTGTTTCTCAAACCCTTCCGTGCACAAAGATGTCAGGGGGTCCTGCTAAAACACAGGCTCTGGTTGGGTTGTGGGGAAGGCCTGAGACTCTGCATTTCAAATGAACTCCTGGGTCTGAGGACCAGTTTGAATAGCAGACTGTTAAGCTGGACTTTATGCTAAATGTGATGTCAGGTTAGGCCTGAGGCTGGAGAAGGATGGCTGCCCCTCCACTTACCTGTTTGAAAGCAGCAACTGAGTCCCAAGACCATTGGTGCTGGGATACCACAGAGTCCCAAAGGAGTCTCCCCCTAGAGTGACCAAGTGCAGGGATGGTTTTGGACTTGCAGCAGCCGGGGTGGACAGTGCTGTCCTGCAATTCAAGAGGCCCCTAGTGCATAATGCAGCATAATTCATTCTCTACATCCGTTTGTCGTCTCTGCTCACTGATGGGTACAGGGATGCTGAGCATCAGTACCAGTGGGGGAGGCACTAATCTTGTCTCCAGTGTCCTGAAGCTGCAGTTGGGTGCCCACATCTGAGTCCCCTCCATCTGCCCGCTCTACAGTTCCAGCCATCATCAGATGCCGTGGAAAATACTTTCCAGTGGAGAGCTGAGCTGCAGTCTGCCTTAGATCAGAGGTAGAAGTCAGACTCCTTGAAAATCCGTGAGAAATCCATTTGGGAAGGGACATTAGTCTGGGCGAAGCTTTATTATTCTTAAGTGCTGAGACCAAAATCTCATACCGTCAACACTCATTAGTTTAATTGGGGATAGAAAGAGAGTAGTAAAATTAAGACCTAGTGGAAGATGCTTTTTATTTATTTATTTTTGTGGGGAGCTGGGAATTGCAATCCATTTTTAAACAAGGCCTCTCCAATCTCCCTCCCTAATTATAGAAAGAGAAGAAAGAAGAATAGCTGCTTTATTTTTAAAAAACATTTTATTGTCACTGGTCACATTGCTAAATATATCACGCGTGATCATTTTATGAGGAAAACAAATTATACACAGCGTATTTTGAATTCTCCGACTACCCTGAAGGTACATCTCTTGTCTGCAAAAGGTGCTGAAACAGCCAGGTCCATTTCACTTCTCTTTCCAGTTTTCTACTCAACCTCCCCCTCCTTTTGGTTTTGTCTTTAACTTTCAAAATCCCTGACTACATTCTTTTTTTCTTGGAGGGGGATACTTATTGGGACCACTGAGGCATCTGAACCAGAGAGAGTTTTTAAGGAACCAGTTTCATTACACTCAGAGGCAGGCAGTAACTCAGGCTGGTCTGAGTACTCAGAAGGAAAAGTCGGTAGGGAAGCTTCGGAGCAGATAAGGATAGATTGTAATTAGCACAGTAATTGTAATTAGCAGAGCAATTGTAATTAGCACAGTGATTGTTTGTTCATAATGGGTGCTTCCAAAGTGACTCCAGGCAGTTTGTTCTCTTAAGTGTCTTCTGCCATTTCCCCGGTGATCTTGTTTACACTGCTAATGTACTAATGTGCTTAGCAATCTCTTTTATAAATAAACACTCCAAAGGTACAAGCCAACCCAGCCCCTGGCCAAGCATTATACATCCTTAATTAATGGAGTCCACAGCACTGAAAATTTACTATATTTGCATTATGCTAAGGCAATGCCTGTATATTACTCTCTGAAGAAATCACACTTCAGAAGTCATTTGTTACTGTTATTGTCATTCTGCTAATTATGTGAGGGAATGGGGTGTCGCCACAGGACTGCACTTGAGGTCAGAGATTGCAGTCCTGGCTTTACTACTTATTCTGACTTGTTATTTAATAGGTTTTCATTAAACGACACCTCTGATGCGTTGTGCGTGGGGGATGAAAAGACAGAGCTAGGCAAGGTCCCTACTCTGATGTAAATGGACCGCTGGCCCAGCCTTGGTGTCCTAAGCAGCAGGGAAGACTTCCTGACAGAGATGCTAGCTGAAACCTGGAGGATGTGATGAACAGTGAGCTATGTGGGAGAGTGCTCCAGGCAAGTAAAGGCATAGAACGTCAGCAGACACGAACATCAGGGTGGATCATGAAGAGGGTGCGGGGATGGGATAGTAGAAATAAACCATGATGAACCATGGACCTTCGATCAGGAAGGGTTATTTAAGCACCACAATAATGGGACCATTACTGGCTGTGAGACTCTGCACGGTCTTCTAACCTTTCTGAGCCCAGACTGCTCACCACTAAATCAGGGAACATAATAATACCAATCCCACTGGAGAATTACGGTGGAGAGGGAGAGGTGATGAGAAAAGCCAGGTTAAAATGCTCTGCAAAGTGTAAAGACGTGTGCAAATGTTAGAGACATTCTCCTAACATGAATCTGAGCATCTGTGAGATACCACTCACTCCAAAATTATGTGCTGGAGTGTGCATCCTGGCACATTGGAGATCATGTGAGATGCAAATTCATCAGCATTCCTTTCTTTGTATTCCTTCCAGAGAAATGCAAAAGTAAATCTATTCTAAGCTCACATTAATAAGCCTACGCATGTGAATCAAGAAAATTAATTTTTAGGGAAATATTTCCATCTCAGGGAGATGCCCTGAATAGAAATGTATTTAGTAACAATTCAATGAAAGATACGATCACAGTTTATTAGATGTGAATTAATACAGAAAGCTCCAAGGGCAGTGGCTAGGGTTTTATGTAATATTACCACTGAAAAATTAGTATTAATGATAATATAGTGAAACACCTCAAAGGTGGCTTTTAAGAGTCCAAAATGAGCATTTATTTTTATGTCTCATAAGATCCTCTGAGGAGCCCATTAAGTAGACAATTAATTAGCAGGCACATGCCAGGAGCTTATTGTGCAGGCATTTGGGTGCCCCAGTCCTGGTTAATTCAGTGTATCCCTAACCACTTTGAAAGAACCTTAACCTCGAATCAGCCAGCCACCTCTCCATCCCCCCACTGTGAATGTCCTAATTCTTTGACCTTGAAGCTATTTAGCTTGTTTTGAATGCTTTCCAGAGACAGAGGCAAGAGAAAGGATAAGAGGGATCGGTCTCCCTGGCCATCTCATAGCTGAGAGAACTAAAGCTATACCAAGGGACACCTTTCCAGTTTTCTGTTAATTAACAAACTACTTCCAAGGAGTTATTGAGGACCCAGTCACTGGAAAGATACAAGCCCAGAAGCCATACCAGCATCTTGCAGCTGTACTTGCAAAGAAGGTAGAAACTCAGCTTGAAATTAAACTAAGCTGCAATTACATTCTCCTTCAGCCCTGTGATTCAATCAATTAATATACATTGAGTACTTATTATGTGCTAGGTTCTGGAGATGCAAGCTGAACAAGACTCACAGAGTTGAACATTAGTGTAAAGGGGAAAAGAATGTTCTTTTCCTTGGTGTTATCTCAAGTCTGTGCTTGTTAACTTTTTCCTTTCTCAAGGGTCTGGGATCCATCTCTGTGAAATATAATCGTCAGTGAAGAAAGCAGAGACATACATTGCAAATTCAGGAGTCATTGTCCTGGGTGGGGCATATCCCCTTTGTCCATCTCCCACTGAAGTCCCCCAATACCTTTCTACTCACTCACCCCAGCCTTAAAAAGTTTCCTGCTCTTTGTTTCAGTGAAATGGAGTTCAGACTTGTCACTCCTATTGCAGTAACCTTGAATAAGATCAGATTCAGATTGCTTTAGTTTTTTGTTTTTTTTCTCCTGATCCAGGATATCATCTAGTGCTCCATCAGAGCAAACTGGTCCTGAACAATGTCTGTAGAGGAAGACTTTATTTGAGGCTGTTGCAATCAAGGGAGGGAGGTCTAGACTCGGTTGCACTGAAGCAAAGCTGAGGCTATGGGAGTGGAGAAGTCCTGAAGGGCTTCAGGCAGAGGGGGACCAGGGGGCTCTGCCTCACACAGTGCAGTGGTTTCTGAATTTGCAACTCTGTTGCTCTGCTTTTTTCATTGATGATTCCATTCAAAAAGATGACTCCCAGATCCTTGAGAAAGACATTCTTGGGTTATAAAACTGGCAAGAGGCTTTTTAAAAGATTTACATATCACAGGGCAGAGAAGGAATTTACAGTGATGAGTTGTCTGAAGGAAATGCTCTAAAAGAAGGAGTCAGGGACCCAGACCTGAAGAAGCAGCCTGCCTGAAGTCTGACCAAGCTGGGCAGACTGTAAGCCAGCTCAGCCATCGCCTTGCCTTCAGCTGTTCATCTCCTTAGGCTCCGCTTGGCTGGGACAGTTGGGCGGGCTCGTTGTTTTAACTGATTTTTTTTAATAGGCATTACATTTACAAAGTTTAAGGATAAAAACAATATAGAAGCCATCCACAGGGAGTCCAGTCTAGGGCTCTGTGATGACCTAGAGCGACGAGTTGGGGGGAAGGGAACGAGGCTCAAAAGGGAAGCAATGCACCTATAATTATGGCTGATTTACATTGCTGCATGACAGAAACCAACGCAAAATGTAAAAATTAAAAAAAATCCAGTGAGGAATGGAATTCCTTTCCATGTTTCTCTCTTTTCGTTTTCTGCTCCCTCCTCCTCACTATTATTAGTTTCTTGGGTATTTTTCCAGTGGTTCTTTATATAAATTCAAACAAATAAGATTAAATACCGTTCTCCCTTTTCTGTCACAAAAGATGCATAAAATATATTGTTTTTTACGCATCCTCCCCACTTAGTTATATTTCTTAAAGATCTCTCCGCGGGAAATACATTTTTCAGCAGTAACACAAAGAACATTCTAATGTTGGGGGTTGGAATCCCACTGGTGAATACCACACCACTGTGGAAACACCAGGACCCCAGGGAGATGGGGAAACCTGGGCTGTGAGGGTGTGCGACTCCACTTCTTGGGCTGTTGGGCCTCACACAGATGATGCAGGTGCTGCCGTCTTTCTTGGCCTAATCTCTTCATATGTAAAATAAGCACCTTCCACCTCATTGTGTTGCTGTGAGAAAACTAAGATAAGAAATACAAGGAATCTGATCCTTGAATAAAAGTAACTGCAGTGGTAGTAGTAACAGTCATAGCAAGACCTATTATTATTAATAGTAATAATATATAGCGTTTACCCTCCACCAGGTACCACTGTATCTTCATTCCATCAACAATTAAATACCTGTTAGATGCCACTCATGGTTCTAGGGAACCAGGACTCAACAGAACAAAATGCATAAAAACCCTGCCCTCGTGTCCGCATACCACATTTTCTTTATCCATTCATCTGCTGATGGACATTTAGGTTGATTCCATGGTTTGGCCGTTGTAAATAGTGCTGCAGGGAACATTGGGGTGCATGTGCCTTTTTGAATTATGGTTTTCTCAGGGTATGTGACCAGAAATGGGATTGTTGGGTCATATGGTAGTTTATTTTTAGTTTTTTGAAGAATCTCCATGCTGTTTTCCACAGTGACTGTTTCAATTTACATTCCCACCAACAGTGCAAGAAGCTCTCCTTTTCTCCACACCCTTTCCAGCATTTATTGCTTGTAGATTTTTTGATGATGGCCATTCTGACTTGTGTGAAGTGATACCTCATTGTCATTTAAATCTGCATTTCTCTAATAATTCTTGATGCCGATCATCTTTTTATGTGACTCTTGGACAACTATATGTCTTCTTTGGAGAAATGTCTATTTAGGGCTTCTGCACACTTTTTAATTGAGTTGTTTCTTCTTTTGATATTAAGCTGCATGAGCTACTTGAATATTTTGACATTTAATCCCTTACCAGTTGGGATTGACATACATACACTACCCTGTGTAAAATAGCCAGCTAGTAGGAACTTGCTGTAGAGTACAGAGAGCTCAGCTTGGCGCTCTGTGATGACCTAGACGTGTGCGATGGTGGGTAGGGTGAGAGGGGGATTCAGAGGGGGGAGGTGTGTATGCGTATAGCTGACTCACGATGTTGTACAGCAGAACCTAACACAACACTGTAAAGCAGTGAAAACAAACAGACAAGACCCCTGGCCTCATGAGTGATCATCTAGTGTGGGAGATAACCAACAAATAAATATATATTATGTCAAGTGTATACACTGTGGAGGAAGCAGGAGCAGGAAGCTGGCGTGTGCTAGGCAGGGCATTCTACTTAATACAGGCTGGACAGGGAAGCCCTCTTTAGATAAGGTGACATTCATGCACAGATCTTAACAAGTGAGGTGGTCAGTCTTGCAGATACATAGGGACAAGCTTCCAGGCAGAGGGCACAGCGAGTTCGCAGACCCTTCACACATTCCATGAACAAAAAGGAGTCCAGAGGTGCATGGAAAGAAGTGAGAGAGCAGGCAAGTGGTAGGGGAAAGGGCTAGAAATAAAAAGGTAATGGATGTCAAGAGGGGCGGTGTGGCGGTTTGTAGAGGGCCCTGAGCCACATGGGCCCAGTACCTTGGATTTTACTCTGAGCGAGAAGAGAAAGAAGCCCACACATGGTCTGAGCAGAAGTGGGCTATAATACCACTCACATTTTTAAAAGGCCACTCCATCTGGGGTGTGAAGAATCGACTTTGGTGGGCAGGGTGGAAGCACGGAAAGCAGTTCCAGGGCTTTTGCAGTGGCCCAGGTAAAAGGCAGTGGAGCCTGGTGGTAGGTGTCCACAGGGCGAGAGGTGGGCAGACGCTGGGTGTATCCTCAAGGTAGCACCATCGGGTGTACTGATGAGGGGGAGCAAGGAGGGGCGCAGGCTGGCTCCCCGCTTCTGGCTTGAGCAGCTGGAAAGAAGGAGGAGCCGTTGATGGCAACAGGACGGTGGGAGCAGGCACAAGGGAGGGAAGTAGAAATAGAAATGTGTCTGTGACCACGTTAAACAATGAGCTCGATTGTGGAAGATCCCAGACGTTTATAACTGTAGAGAGTAGTGTAGTAAAACCCTAGGGACTCATCACCCTGGGGCTTCCCTGGTATCTCAGAAGGTAAAGAATCTGCCTGCAATGAGGGAGACCCAGTTTTGATCCCTGGGTCAGGAAGATCTCCAGGAAAAGGGAATGGCTGCCCACTCTAGCATTCTTGCCTGGAGAATTCCGTGGACACAGGAGCGTGGCAGGTTACAGTCCATGGGGTCACAAAGAATCAGACTCGACTGAGTGACTAATGCTTTCACTTTTCACTCATCACCCTGCTTCAGTCATCTGGTTATGTCTAATATATATCCTCATTAAGATGTCAGGAAGCCAGTCCAGCAGAAGAGAGATCAGATTGGAAACACATGTTGTAGATTATTTAGCCTGTAGATGGCATAAAAGAAATAAGAGGAACAAGTTCACCAGGGAGGAGATAGACAAGGGCAGGACCTGAGCCCCTAACCCAGGGGCTCCCATACGTGAAGGTCAGAGGGTTAAAGAGCCTTCAACACAGGAGGCTGGGGAGGAGTCCCCAGTAACATACAAGGAGAAGCCAGGATTAGCTCTGCCTGTTTAAACCCACTCAGTTCTTACAACAGTGTGACTTAAAGACGTGACACTCGTTTTCTTAATGCCATCCAGCTTGCAAAGGGTGGAGCCCGGATTGGGATGTAGGCAGTCTGGCTGTAAACCCAAACTCAAATATCCATCTACCCCATCCCTTCCACCACAGAGCCACACGCTCCACTGCCTCCGTAGCACTGTGCCAGGCTGAGGGACTTGACGGGGGTGGCAGTCGGGGAGAGGGAGAATGTTATAAAAACAGCCACATTAAAAGATGACTACCAGTGCAGGATGTTATGTGTGTGATCGACCAGCAAATTATCTTAGTCAATAATTCAACGCTGCCTAATAATATTAATGATGATAATAATTGCTATTTACTGAGCATTATCTATGGGTCAGATACTCTGTGAAGTGCTTCAAATGTTGTATCTTCTTTAATCCTCACAAGTTTATGAAGATGAACCAATGTTACATCCGTTCTGCATATAAAGGCACTGTGGTAACTGAGTTTAGCAAGTGGTGGTGATGAATTTGCTCTGCCCCACTGAGGCGTTTATGATGCATTATTCAGAAGGCAAGGGCGGAAGGAAGGGCGGTGAGCTTTGGGGTCAAGTAGAAGTGGATTCAAATCCTAGCTCTCTGCAATGTGGTTTTGATTATTTAAAGTCTTAGTTTCCTTGTATGAGAAAATGCAAAAAAATCCCAAAAAATCGTAGGTCTGGTCCTTGTACTCTTTTTCCTCTGAAATACTTGTAGAAATCCAAATTAAATCCATATTTCTGTGATTCTTGAAATGAAACCCGAAATGAGACCTATTAAAATGGACCCAGAATCATTATTGAATGTTCATAGTAAGTCCCCGTAAGTACGTGTGCGTTCAGTCATTTCTAACTCTTTGCAACCCCATGGACTATAGCCTGCCAGGTACCTCTGTCGCTGGGATTTTCCAGGCAGTAATACTGGAGTGGGTTGCCATTTCCTTCTCCAAGGGATCTTCCCGACCCAGGGATGGAACCCACATCTCTTGTGTCTCCTGCACTGGCAGGTGAGTTCTTTAGCAGCTGAGCCACCAGGAAAGCCTTGGTAAGTCCCCAAGGCCTAGCAAAGTGTCTATATGCCTAAGGTCTCAGCAAGTGGTAGCTGTAACTTACGCGTTGATTTTGTCTGTGGATAGAGTATATGAGATTTGTGGGTCAGAGTAGCTTTCGTGCCCACCCAGGACTGGAAACTTCCCTCAGTCATGATGCGTTACACCCTTTATATTCCTTTATATTCCTTTATATTTTCCATATATATATATATATATATATAAAATATGCTCCTTTATATTTCCGTTTTCTTTGGTGAAGCTGAGGCTGACTGATGAGACTGTGGCTTTGGACTCAGGCAGACCTGGAACTGAATTCACCCTCTGTTGCTATTAGCTACGTCATGGGTCCTCAATCCCTGGGATCAAATGCCTGATAATGTGAGGTGGAGCTGATATAATAGAAATAAAGTGTACAATAAATGTAATGCACTTGAATCATCCTAAAACCAACCCCTCCGCCCCCCAGTCCATGGAAAAACTGTCTTCCATGAAATCCTGGTACCAGAAAGGTTGGGGACCCTGAGCTGTGTGAGCTTGGTCAGGTCATCTGACCTCTCTGAACTTTATTGTGCTTGCTTGTACAAAGTGGTTATATTAACTGCCTGATTGGTCAGGTGGTAAATAATATGTGGCCTTTAAATCAACTGATCCATGGTAGATACTCAGTACTGGCTACTTATTTTTCCTTGTTACCCTCAAGGCAGAAACCATGTTGATTTGTATGCCCAGTGATAACAAAAAACAGAGCTTAATGCATAGGAAGTGATTAACAGCTTAGAAGGCAGGAGAAAAGGAAAGGGAAAAAAAAGTGGGGGGAAAGGGAAGAAAAAAGGAAGGGAGGAAAGGAAAGGAAGACAGGAAGAAAGTAAGTCAGAAAAGGTTCTGTCATTAAGACTCATTTTAAAAAAAGAAACCATTTCATTCATTCACTGAACAGATATCCTGCACTTAATAAATTTTCATCACTGTCCTAAGTGATGGAGATACAGAGAAAGCCAGACAGGGGCAGCATATGCCCATGTTCATAGGGTGACCATACCTCCCAGTTTGACTAGGATGATTCTAGTTTATGTCTTTTCTCCCAGAGTCCTGTATTCTTTAGCATTTGTCCCTGGACAAAAGTTGCCTGGGTTAAATGATAAATTATAGAGTCACTCTGCCTACTGAGTTCATAGGTAACAAAAGGAAGGTGCTTATTCAAGTGAAATTCAATCGAGTTGTGCAGTGTGATGTTTGGAAGTCAGGGTACACCTTGAACAAACATCTAGAACCCACACGGGGATGTTTGGAGTCCAGGTAGGTGTTCCTCAGGGAGTAATGTTTGAGATGAGATGCGTTACTAGGTGACGGCAAAGAAGGGGACAGACTATGGTGTGCTGATGAGAGCTGGCACAGAGAGCATGCTGCTCCAAACAGAAAGGCTAAAGGGCATTCAAGACTATGGTGCGCTGATGAGAGCTGGCACAGAGAGCATGCTGCTCCAAACAGAAAGGCTAAAGGGAATTCAAGCTGGACTTCAGAAAGTGGCAGGAATGTGAGGGTCTCTTTCCTCGTCTGCATTCACTTAGTAGGTCCCTAAAGGGGGGAAGCACCTCTCTGCCCGTCTTTGCCATCATACCATGGGTGGCAGTCCCCAGAAAGATGGAAGGAGAATGGAAGTTTATGGAACGTGCACTCCTGGATTGGCCCAAAGGGACCTGTCACAGAGGTGCCAGAAAAGGCAAAGAATGCCTGTCTCCCCCAAATTACCTTTTCTTGAAAAGACAGAGGGGAAGCATTTGTTCAGACAAAGTTATGTTAATATTGTCAAGTTGGTACGCTGGGTCGCTGAACTGATTCTTGGGGACTGTCACAGTACTGATGGGGAGTTTGGCAAGTTAATTTTAAATCTGTCACCTCACTCTTCTGTGACTTCTGCTCCTTAATAAAGCTCCGCAGTGATTGTGGGCTCAGCTGACAGTTGGAGAGTGATCTTTGAGGCTGAAACTGACGTGAAATGATCTTTTTTCTCCACCCTCTCTCCTCCTGACCTCTCCTCTCCCTTCTGCACATCCTAAGGTTGCCAACCTGAAATGAGAAACCCCACCTTTTACAGAAGCTACCCCCATGGAAAAGAAAATGGCAACCCACTCCATTGTTCTTGCCTGGGAAATCTCATGGACAAAGGAGCCTGGCTGGCTACAGTTCATGGGATAGCAAGAGTTGGACACAACTTAGCAACTAAACCACCACCACCAGCATATATTAAAAAAAAAAAAAAAGCTACCCCATTGCTGGGGGACAGCATGAAGCCCCAGAAAGAGTAGAAGCTTTGCAGTTAGACCAACTGGAGTTTGAATGCTGATTCTGCCACAGGGGAGCTGTGTGACCTTGTAAAAGCCACTTGACATGTCTGATTCTCTGCTTCCTCTGGCTGTTGTAATATAAAACACTATATGTCAAAGCACCTGCTACAGTTACCACCTGCCAGGTCCCCTTCTTCCCTTCAACACTATGCAGGACACAGCCTGCAGCTGTTTGGCCCTGGATACCAATGACAAGTGAGCCGGAAACTGTCCCTCTTTCCACACCTTTAACAGATCCAGTGTTCAGATGGCATCAGGAAACCCGTGGAGGAATCAAAAGGAAGGCAGTGATTAAAAATGGGCAGCACTTTGTGAGAGCCCCGATGAGTTTCTAATGAGCTTTTTGTACAACAGTCTAATAACAGTTCTAATAAAACCCACCCCACTGGAGCTAAAAACCTTCATTTTCTCCACACTCGGAAGACTATTTTCTCTGCTGGGGCTTCTGAACCGATGCAAATTGCCAGGAACTTGTGCAAACACCCAAATATTATAGGCATGTGGCATTCGCTCCCTGGCTCTGATTTGCATGGCCAGCGTCCAGTCTACTCTAAGACAACCCTGCACACCTACTCAAGTCCCCAGCTTTGATCCTGCACCCTGCTTAGACTTGGATTCAGTCGTCCCTTGTATGTGAATCTGTACTTTGCTTTTCAACACCGACTACATTTATTTTTCTGGCTATCACAGTACCCCCTCCATGTCCCCAGCATTCCGGGACCCAGACGGTTAGGCTGACTGCTTGGTGGGCAGTCCCGGCCAGCTGACCTGTCTTCTCTATAAAGTGCAATTCTGGGCAGTGTGTGATTCCATTATGGAGCACTTGACATTCATCCTATAGGTATTATTTAACAACTATTTATTATGGTAAAGCTCCGCACAAAGTCCTAGTATAATATTTACAGAAGTAAATGAAACAGCTCACAGTGGTGGTGAGGGCACCAGAGTGTCGCCATCTACTGGAAGACGCGTGGAAGAGCCTGAAACATAGCCGTGCTTGCCCTGATTCACGACATGCTTCTGAGGCTCTGCCTGGGACTCACTTCGAAGCCCCTCTTGACTTACAACGTTGTCTCTCCCTCCTCCTCTGGAAGGACAGGCTATCTTAAGTTTGATAGAGACATATAGCATGTAGTCTGCACTCTCTCGCTTTCCAATTGCTTCTCCACGCTTTTCTAATTTGATTTCTCCTACACCACTTCCCAGAAATGCTAGTGTAAACTGAGGTCACAGATGATGTTACTAGTGCATGTAGCGGCGTGGTTAAGTGCCTGGGGAGTGGAACGAAGATGCCTGGGCTCAGATCTTAACTGAGTCTATGTACGAAGTACAATTGGCTTCATCACCTTTTAAAAGGAAGTGCGTGCATGCGTGCATCCTCAGTCGTGTCCGACTTCTTGCAACCCTATATACTGTAGCCCACCAGGCTCCACTGTCTATGCAATTTTCCAGGCAAGAATACTGGAATGGGTTGCCATTTCCTACTCCAGGGACCTTCCCGACCCAAGGATCGAGGCTGCCTCTCTTACGACTCCTGCGTGGACAAGCGGGTTCTTTACCACTAGCGCCACCTGGGAAGCGGTCTATGGTTCCTATATTATATGATTTATAAAGAGATAAATCATTTTCAGAGATTTTCCTGGGTTGTACTCCTTGGGCTTAATCCTCAGAAACACAAAGTTGAAAATTAAAACACAAGTCAGTCAGAGGAGGGGAAAAAATAGAGCCCTGTGACATGATTCATTCTTTAAGGTAGGAGACCCAGCATATAGACAAGACAGAAGGGCGGCTCACCACTCATGCTAGCCAGTCCTCCTACAAGATGGTTGAGAAGGAAGATGGGATGGCTGGCCACCAATGCAACCCCCAAGGGCTGGGGAGAGTAGGAGGCTCCAGCAGTTTCCAGAACAGTTTCCACCACAAAGTCCCAAGGATGAGCTCTCCAGTAGGAAAGGTCTCTCACCATCAGCCTGGGTGGTCCACACCTGCCCCCTCCTCCATCTACCCCATCTCTCCTTCCTTCTCTCCCCTCCCCCACATGCCCTCTTTACCACTGAGCCACCTTGGAAGCCTCTATCCCATTATCAAAACTCATAGACATAGAGCTGATTTAACAGTTCAGTTCAGTTTCAGTTCAGTCGCTCAGTCATGTCCGACTCTTTGCGACCCCATGAATCGCAGCACTCCAGGCCTCCCTGTCCATCACCAACTCCCGGAGTTCACTCAGACTCACGTCCATCGAGTCAGTGATGCCATCCAACCATCCCATCCTCTGTCATCCCCTTGTCCTCCTGCCCCCAATCCCTCCCAGCATCAGTCTTTTCCAATGAGTCAATTCTTTGCATGAGGTGGCCAAAGTACTGGAGCTTCAGCTTTAGCATCATTCCCTCCAAAGAACACCCAGGGCTGGTCTCCTTCAGAATGGACTGGTTGGATCTCCTTGCAGTCCAAGGACTCTCAAGAGTCTTCTCCAACACCACAGTTCAAAAGTATCAATTCTTCGGCGCTCAGCCTTCTTCACAGTCCAATTCTCACATCCATACACGACCACTGGAAAAACCATAGCCTTGACTAGATGGACCTTTCTTGGCAAAGTAATGTCTTGGCTTTTCAATATGCTATCTAGTTGGTCATAACTTTTCTTCCAAGGAGTAAGCGTCTTTTAATTTCATGGCTACAGTCACCATCCACAGTGATTTGGGAGCCCCCAAAAATAAAGTCTGACACTGTTTCCACTGTTCCCCCTTCTGTTTCCCATGAAGTGATGGGACCAGATGTCATGATCTTCGTTTTCTGAATGTTGAGCTTTAAGCCAACTTTTTCACTCTCCTGTTTCACTTTCATCAACAGGCTTTTTAGTTCCTCTTCACTTTCTGCCATAAGGGTGGTGTCATCTGCATATCTGAGGTTATTGATATTTCTCCTGGCAATCTTGATTCCAGCTTGTGCTTCTTCCAGCCCAGCATTTCTCATCATGTACTCTGCATAGAAGTTAGATAAGCAAGGTGACAATATACAGCCTTGACGTACTCCTTTTCCTATTTGGAACAAGTCTGTTGTTCCATGTCCAGTTCTAACTGTTGCTTCCTGACCTGCATATAGGTTTCTCAAGAGGCAGATCAAGTGGTCTGGTATTCCCATCTCTTGAAGAATTTTCCACAGTTTATTGTGATCCACACAGTCAAAGGCTTTGGCATAGTCAATAAAGCAGAAATAGATGTTTTTCTGGAACTCTCTTGCTTTTTCGATGATCCAGCAGATGTTGGCAATTTGATCTCTGATTCCTCTGCCTTTTCTAAAACCAGCTTGAACATCTGGAAGTTCACAGTTCACATATTGCTGAAGCCTGGCTTGGAGAATTTTGAGCATTACTTTGCTAGCGTGTGAGATGAGTACAATTGTGCGGTAGTTTGAGCATTCTTTGGCATTGCCTTTCTTTGGGATTGGAATGAAAACTGACCTTTTCCAGTCCTGTGGCCACTGCTGAGTTTTCCAAATTTGCTGGCATATTGAGTGCAGCACTTTCGCAGCATCATCTTTTAGGTTTTGAAATAGCTCTACTGGAATTCCATCACCTCCACTAGCTTTGTTCGTAGTGATGCTTTCTAAGGCCCACTTGACTTCACATTCCAGGATGTCTGGCTCTAGGTGAGTGATGACACCATCGTGATTATCTGGGTCATGAAGATCTTTTTTGTACAGTTCTTCTGTGTATTCTTGCCACCTCTTCTTAATGTCTTCTGTTGTTTTTCTTTTTTTAACAGTTAAGTGGGTTGAATTAAGTACACTTATTTGAATATATGGGCTTCCCAGGGGGCACTAGTGGCAAAGAATCTGCCTGCCAGTGCAGGAGATGTAAGAGACACAAGTTTGATCCCTGAGTCGAGAAGATCCCCTGGAGGAGGAAGTGGCAACCCACTCCAGGATTCTCACCTGGAGAATTCCATTTAAATCAGATAATGCATGCAAACGACTAGGTACATAGTAGGCATGCAGTTGTTACTACTTACTTTTCTTGTCAACTTTATGCCCTCCTCTGCCTCCCTTGCACAACCCTGATCACCCAACATTTGCAATGTTTGTTTCTTTGTCGTTACTTTGTCTCTTGACTGGCTTGTGAATTTCTCAAGAACAGAGGTCACGTCTTCTATGACTTGGTTAAGGCAAATCCTGACCATGCGGGCACCCGGTGACTTTCGCGGATGATCAGTGAGTGAATGAATATCTGAATGAGAGAATTGATGTGAGGGAAAAACGGAATGAATTACTCAGTGCGTGGATATATACATGAATATATATTAAAATATGATTAATACATATGAGAATAAATGCGTGAGTGAAAAAACCCACGAATGAATTAGTGAAGTAATGAAGAAAAAGATGCCAGGATAGATGAGAGAATGGCAGGAATGTTATTGAGGGAATGAAAAATAAATGAATGAAAAGGTAAGCAAGTGGATAATTTAATGATTGCTCCAGAGTGGATATGGGAGGAACCTGGATTTCATGTTAGTGGAGGAGAGCCACATAAAGCACATGGCTTGGGGAACAATTTGTGTCACGCTGGGAAAATGAAAACAATGAAAAGAGGCTGGGAGATAAGCAAAACTAGTATCTTTTCTGGAATTTGAAAACCATTAAGAAATAAATGAATATTTTTAATCTGTTGCTGTCTGTTATGGTCCAAGCCTAGTAGGGAGAAGAGAAGCAGGAGGGGAAGGTACACAGAGATTGTTAGGAATCAACCTAGGCTGGGAAATTATGTGGGGCGGGGCTCTACTTGTCACAGGGTCCTTAAGTATCAAGTTTAAAGTGTAAGTAATGTAAGTAATGTGTAAGTTCAGTTCAGTCGCTCAGTCCTGTCCAACTCTTTGCAACCCCATGGACTGCAGCATACCAGGCATCCCTGTCCATCACCAACTCCCAGAGCCTGCTCAAACTCAGGTCCATCGAATTGGTGATGCCATTCAACCATCTCATCTTCGATCATCCCCTTCTCGTTCTCCTGCCTTCAGTCTTTTCCAGCATCAGGGTCTTTTCAAAGGAGTCAGCTCTTCTCATCAGGTGGCCAAAGTATTGGAGTTTCAGCTTCAGCATCAGTCTTCCAATGAATATTCAGGACTGATCTCCTTTAGGATTGACTGGTTTGATCTCCTTGCAGTCCAAGGGACTCTCAAGAGTCTTCTCCAACACCACAGTTCAAAAGCACCAGTTTTTCAGTGCTCAGGTTTCTTTATAGTAATGTTCATATATAAGAACATATAGTAATGTTTCTATATAAGTAATGTTTTCATGTGTAATAATAATAACAATGCTAATTAGCCATTTTGTTCCTACTGTACCTAACAGTCTACAACAAACCCTCTTGAATTTCTCTCGTGTGAATTTTCCAAATGCTTCAAGAGGAGGTTGGGGAAAAGCCTTCCCTCCTGCCATGTGAATTCACTTAGTCAAGAATTTAGATTTAAGCCCTTTCTGCCCTCCTAAAAGACTTTAGACAAGTAGAAATAAATTGTGCACATATAGCAAGTTACTTAAAGCAGAGGGGATATATGTTAATTTTGATAATGGAGTGACTCTAGAACACTGGTAACAGCACTATGAATTTGTCCAGGGAAAATTCCAACATTGAGGGGTAGTCAGGGTTCTACTTGTACATGGAAGGAGGGGCAGCCAGTCATCAGAGGAGAGAAAAAGAGCTGAGTTAGCACTGCATCCTGTTAGAGCTGTTTTATCCACCACTTCCCACACAAGGATGTTGGGCAATACTATGGAGCACACCTTCTGCAGCTGTGTTCAGATATCCCCAAATATTTTCTCTAGGAACATTTTTTTTAATTGACTGTCAGACTCAAGTCTTGGTGTTTAAGCATAATCAACATTATAAGAAGAAGGGCTTCCCTGGTGGCTCAGCTGGTAAAGAATCCACCCGCAATGCGGGAGACCTGGGTTCGATCCATGGGTTGAAAAGATCCCCTGGAGAAGGGAACAGCTACTCACTCCAGTATTCTGGCCTGGAGACTTCCATGGACTATAGTCCATGGGGTCCCAAAGGGCTGGCCACAATTGAGCGATTTTCACTTCTTCACTTCATAAGAAGAAGAGTATTTGCTTTTAAAATAAGCAAACTGATGCCTAAAACAGTTAAAGAAATCTCTGCAATCATAAAGTAAGTCAAAGGAAAGCAAAGAGCAGACTTTCATCTCAGATCTCCCACATCATGTCCTTGCCACAGCTCATTTCCCTCTTTGTTCTGGGATTTGTTGCCTCTGCTTTGGATTTCAGGGGAGACATTATGGCACTGTCTCTCTAGATTTCTCCTTTCCCAGCATCATGACACGGCTGTTTATACCACTCAAGGTGTGGTTGCAAACTGCCAACATGGGCATCACTTGGGATCTTATTAGAAATGCAGACTCTCCCATTCCCCAGAAGATCCGCTGAATCAGAGTCTGCATTTTCACAAGATCTCCAGGTGAGTCATATGCAAGGTAGTACCTAAGAAGAAGTGGGAGAGAGCAGTGGTTCTCATCCTGTGGTCCCTAGGCTGGTAATCTCAACAGCACCTGTGAATGTGGTGGCAATGCAAACTCTCAGGGCCTATTCCTGACCTACTGAATCAGAAAGTCCAGGAGGAGACCCCAGCAGTCTGTGTCTCAATAGCCTTCCCCCAACTCACCTTTCACCCCGCCATCGTCCCTGGTGGTTCTGATGTATGCAAAGTTAGAGAATGACTATGCATAGAGGAAAGTCCATCAGTTATTAGAATCGGGCCCATTTGGATCGAAACCTAGGTATCTCCACCTCCTATCTCTATGGTCAGCCACTCGCCCCTCCAACCTTATAAGCAAAATTATGATGATGATTCATGATAATGAAGATGATGATGGTAATGACATCTGCCCAGTAGGGAGATTATGCTCATCAAATTAGCTGTAAAACATCCTTTTCTCCTGATGCCTCAGAGTCTTCCACTGTTTTAAAGATACCTGTATTTCTGGCATCCCAGTGGCTTTTCTGACACTCCCTTCTAGACCACACTGGGTGGTGAGAAGGTCCCTGGCCCTTGCCCTTAGAGCAGCACCTTATATTAGCACCTGATGGCTCTGTTCTTCAACTACATTCAATAATAGCACTAGTCTGCACAATGCAGCTTGAATCAGTGGCAATTTGAATTAATTTGGCAAGTTGAACATCGCAGGTGACACTATTCAATATTTTGCTGGAGCTCAGATCCATAACCTTTATTCCATCTCTTCCATCCACTAATTTTGTAATTTTGTCAGGAAAAGCTATCAAGTTGTCTAGGATGATTTGTTCTGCATGAACCTCCAATGCTCCTTATTGCTCACTATTCCATTATCTCTTGAATGCTTACAGATTTTTTCTGGGCACATTTGTCCAATTATTTTACTAAGTATTGACATCAGGCTTGCTTGACAGTGATTTTCAGGATTACCTCTCATTAACCTCCTTGGAAGACCAGTTCTGCACTTGGTCAGTTTCACTGGCAGTCTTGTTTCCCAACTTCCTACCTCCTTCTACACAGCCCCGCCACTCCTCCTGGGTGATATTCCCTGTTATTTGACTTGGATAGCAATAGTATTATTCGTTGATCCCCCACACCCTGATGCTCCAATAACCAAGGCCATTTGACATGGAGTCACAGGAAGCTAGAGGTGAAAGCAGCCTTAAAGAAGAAGAATACACCAGAAGAAAAGAGCCCAGCTGCACTGGGATTGCAAACTGGATTCTCCATTCTTGTGTTTCATCACCTGGGGCAGGTGCCGCCTCTCTCTGAGCCTCAACTCCCGTCTCCATCTGTAAAATGGGACTAAATCTCTCTCTGAGCCTCAACTCCCATCTCCATCTGTAAAATGGGACTAAATCTCTCTCTGAGCCTCAACCCCCGTCTCCATTTGTAAAATGGGACTAAATCTCTCTCTGAGCCTCAACTCCCGTCTCCATCTGTAAAATGGGACTAAATCTCTCTCTGAGCCTCAACCCCCGTCTCCATTTGTAAAATGGGACTAAATCTCTCTCTGAGCCTCAACTCCCGTCTCCATCTGTAAAATGGGACTAAATCTCTCTCTGAGCCTCAACCCCCGTCTCCATTTGTAAAATGGGACTAAATCTCTCTCTGAGCCTCAACTCCCGTCTCCATCTGTAAAATGGGACTAAATCTCTCTCTGAGCCTCAACCCCCGTCTCCATTTGTAAAATGGGACTAAATCTCTCTCTGAGCCTCAACTCCCGTCTCCATTTGTAAAATGGGACTAAATCTCTCTCTGAGCCTCAACTCCCGTCTCCATCTGTAAAATGGGACTAAATAAACCTCAGGGGGCATTGTTGTTGTTTTTGTTGTCTAGACGCTAAGTTGCGTCTGACTCTTTGTGACCCCCATGGACTGTAGCCTGCCAGGCTTCTCTGTCCATACGATTTTCTAGGCAGGAATACTGGAGTGGGTTGCCATTTCCTTCTCCAGGGGATCTTCCTGACTCAGGGGTCGAACCCATGACTCCTGCATTGGCAGGTGGGTTCTTTTACCACGGAGCCGCCAGGGAAGCTCCAAGGGGGATTAATGAAAGGATTAAATAAGTCAGATGCTTCACACTCTCAGCACTGTACCTGCTGAGAAATCCAGGCCTTGTTAATCCATGCCCGCTTCACCTGTGCTCTATCTAATGCCCTCCCTTTGCAAAGAAGGAAATCAATCTAGGAAAGAGATATGCAAAATATCACATAGAACTCCGCAGAAGACGGTCTCTGAGTCCTTGTTCAGTGTAAATCCATAGATTTACCTTTTGCTCCTCTCTGGAGAAGGCAATGCACCCCACTCCAGTACTCTTGCCTGGAAAATCCCATGGACAGAGGAGCCTGGTGGGCTGCAGTCCATGGGGTCGAGAAGAGTCAGACACGACTGAGCAACTTCACTTTGACTTTTCACTTTCATGCATTGGAGAAGGAAATGGCAACCCACTCCAGTGTTCTTGCCTGGAGACTCCCAGGGAGGGGGGAGCCTGGTGGGCTGCTGTCTATGGGGTCGCACAGAGTCGGACACGACTGAAGTGACTTAGCAGCAGTCAGTTATCTAGAGGTGGATGAAATCGCATGCGAGGATCCAGTGGATCGTGGGCTACATCTCAGTCCCCATTCAACCCTCAGTGGGGATCCTTGCACAGTCCACAGCCTTCATGAGTGTGCATAGACCCCCTACATCGTCCCCTCTGCCACAAAAGATGAGTTTTAAAATCCTCTTCCAGCCCCAAGGTTCTCAGATCTGTCCCCCTTCTTTGAGATATCATAAATATGCCTGAAGCCTTGTTTTTTTGTTTTGTTTTGTTTTTTATTTGTTTGCTAGAAAGGACAGGAGAGGAAAGATAAGCAGGTCTGTAGAGGTATCTTGTACAATTGCTGTGACAAAGCAAACATAAAAAATGGGTCCACATTAAATTAATTTCATTGATTTTTTTCCGCCTTCCTCTCCTTTGAAATCTCAGAGTTTGGAGGTTATAATTGGGCAGTTTATTATCCGCTGCTGAGGGACTCAGTGGAACCAGCATCTTGGGGGGCCTGAGTTCCTTGTTTACATATAACCCTTCAGAAGCGCATAACCGATAGGCCTCCTTCCTGCCTGAGTCCCATTCCCTTCCCTTTCATTACGCGTCCCCACATTTTATTACCTGCTTGCGATGTCAGTGACTCAGCCATAGTGGCTGCAGTAATGATGGCTTTCAGAGCTCAGCTAATGACGCAGCCACTGAGGTGTCTCCAGACCCAACAGCCGGCAGAATCTCAATTTAGCAGGATTTGAGACCACGGTGTCATGCATTATGCATGAGCACGCCCGGCGCCTGTGTCTACCGAGCCTGAGAATTGTGTTGGAGGCAGAGTAGGGGGTGCGCGTTTATACCCAAGACCCTACATATTGGTGGCCACAGGGAGGAAAATGAGATGTCTGATCGTGCAGAGCGTTGGCTGGGAGATTGGCAGGAGGAGAGGGAAAGCGATATTGGCAAGTATGACTGAGTCTAGCCTTCACTTGGAAAATGGTACAGGAGACTGGTTAAAGGATGGTCTCTGGAGTAAGAAGTGTGTGTGTGTGTGTGTGTGTGTGTGTGTGTGTACATGCATGCATGCTCGTGCGTGCACACACTCATTTGCTCAGTCGTATCTGACTCTTTGTGACTTCATGGACTACAGCCCACCAAGCTCCTCTGTCCAAGGAACTTTTCAGGCAAGAGTCCTGGAACGGGTTGCCATTTCCTATGCCAGGGGATCTTCCCGACTCAGGGATGGAACCTGTGTCTCTTGCATCTCCTGTATTGGTGGGTGGTTTTTTTAACCACTAAGGTTGGGGATCGGATCCAACCACAGCAGTTTGCTGGCTGGGTCCATGCTGAAAAATAAAGACTCATCTTCCTTATTTCCATAATGGGATCATAATCCATTGAGGGGATGAAATGGAGTAACACAAGCAAAGCTCTTTGTCATGTGTCAAGCAACATAGAAGGTGCTCAGTTAACACGGGCCACCATTATTAATGGTTACCCACACACACACACTCTCATCTCCTGATCCCACTCTAAGGCAGCCTGCCTGCATAAACGCAGAACATCTTTTCTTCTACTGTGATGGAGATGACTTGTCTCCTGAATAGAACAGAAAACTCTAGAAACAACAGATGCGAACTCTTGCCCCAGTTCTGCCTCAAGGTCATTGAGTAACCTTGGATGGACCCCTTCCTGACCTTGGCCCCCAGCCTCATCATCCATAAATGAGGAGTCAAAGTAGATCAGACTGCATTTTCTTGGGGGTGGGCATACAGGGTCTTCAGAAGAGTTTCAGGAGTCCCTTCCAAAGAAGTACAGATCAGGGCTGGAGAGGACTCTACCTAACGTCTGTGCCATGTGTGGGAGCTCCAAACATAATTCTGCTGCAAAAACAAATAATTAAATAAAAGAAATGAGAAACCCACTGTTCTAGCAATCAGTAATGTTCTCATAGTTTTGATGACCCATGATTCTGCAACTTCTTCATTGCAGAACCAGGCAAGCAGAGGGAGCAGTGACTGTTCTCTTAAACTGTAAGGGGTAGTTGTCTTGGGGATGTTGAGTTATTCTGGGGACAAGGCATGTCTTAAAAATATAGAGGCATCCTGAGCCTCTATCTGGAGTAGAGATCTGGTTCTGTAGGAGTGGGAGCGGCTTTACAGTTAGAGCTGATTCAGTTCTGGGCTGTGTCCCTAACTTGCTGGGTGATATTCTTAACCTCTCTGAACCTGAGTTTTCTCATCTGCAAAATGGAGGCAGTGTCTCCTACTGCACATGTAGGAGCGACTTCATGAGTGACATCGTAGGTGTAATTTCACAGCGTTTGGTGTGTGATATGCACTCAGTACACATCTTTTTTTTTTCCCTCTCCCCTCCACTGAATTCTGAATTCTGTTTTACTCCTACACTTTGAGGCTTGCCCTTAGATAAAGTGCTCTCTTATAAAGAGGATGTGGTCCAAGCTACCATTCCTGCCATTAGCTATGTTATCTGTGACCTCTGTTCCTCCTCATGGCATATCCATTAGGCTACAGCATTTCCTCCATCAAATCCAGAGACCTCTATGGCTAAGCCTTGGCAGAAAGGAAAAAAAAAATTACTGTAGCAGGTTGTACAGTTTAGTACAGGCCCCCATGGATAGTGCAAGTATGTGGTGGCTCAGATTTGGGGCCCAGAATTTTGCAATAGAAACTAGATATGTCCCAAAGATTAAAGTTTAAGGAATAAAGGTCTAGTTCTTAGAGGGAAAGCATCAAGGATCTAAAGAACATGGCTTGCTTGGTAGGCTATCAAGATAGTTATCAGTAAAATGGAATGGAGGCTCAGTGTCCAAAATTGGTTCCTAAAATGAGAGTAAAATCAAAAGCCAGCCTAATTTTTCCCCTTCCGTCCTTTTCTTTATTTCTCCCACCCCCTTTTTAAAGCAATGATGCTGCTACTAGGAAAGCCTCAGACTAGCAGGAAAAACACATCTGTAATGAAACAAGACTATACCACTTGTTACATGCTTCAGTTCAGTTCAGTTCAGTCACTCAGTCATGTCCGACTCTTTGCAACTGCAAGAACTGCAGCATGCCAAGTCTCCCTGTCCATCACCAACTCCTGGAGTTCACTCAAACTCATATCCATTGAGTCAGTGATGCCATCCAACCGTCTCATCCTCCATCGTCCCCTCTCCTCCTGCCTTCAATCTTTCCTGGCATCAGGGTCTTTTCAAATGAGTCAGCTCTTCACATCAGGTGAACAAAGTATTGGAGTTTCAGCTTCAACATCAGTCCTTCCAATGAATATTCAGGACTGATTTCCTTTAGGATGGACTGGTTGGATCTCCTTGCAGTCCAAGGGACTCTCAAGAGTCATCTCCAAAACCACAGTTCAAAAGCATCAATTCTTCGGTGTTCAGTTTTCTTTATAGTCCCACTCTCACATCCATACATGACTACTGGAAAAACCATAGCCTTCACTAGATGGACCTTTGTTGGCAAAGTAATGTCTCTGCTTTTTAATATGCTATCTAGGTTTATCATAACTTTCCTTCCAAGGAGGAAGTGCCTCTTAATTTCATGGCTGCAGTCACCATCCACAGTGATTTTGGAGCCCAAAAAAATAAAGTCTGACACTGTTTCCCCATCTATTTCCCACGAAGTGATGGGACCAGATGTCATGATCTTCGTTTTCTGAATGTTGAACTTTAAGCCAACTTTTTCACTCTCCTCTTTCACTTTCATCGAGAGACTCTTTAGTTCTTCTTTGCTTCCTGCCATAAGGGTGGTGTCATCTGCATATCTGAGGTTATTGATATTTCTCCCAGAAGTCTTGATTCCAGCTTGTGCTTCATCCA
>NW_011494611.1:266303-267188 GCF_000754665.1 Bison bison bison
TCAGCTTCAGCATCAGTCTTCCAATGAATATTCAGGACTGATCTCCTTTAGGATTGACTGGTTTGATCTCCTTGCAGTCCAAGGGACACTCAAGAGTCTTCTCCAACACCACAGTTCAAAAGCATCAACTCTTCGGTGTTCAGCTTTCTTCACAGTCCAACTCTCACATCCGTACATGACCACTGGAAAAAACATAGCCTTGACTAGATGGACCTTTGTTGGCAAAGTAATGTCTCTGCTTTTTAATATGCTGTCTAGGTTGGTCATAAATTTTCTTCCAAGGAACAAGCGTCTTCTAATTTCATGGTTGCAATCATCATCTGCAGTGATTTTCAGTTCAGTTCAGTTCAGTTCAGTTCTGTTCAGTCACTCAGTCGTGTCCGACTCTTTGCAACCCCATAAATTGCAGCATGCCAGGCCTCACTGTCCATCACCAACTCCTGGAGTTCACCCAAACCCATGTCCATTGAGTCAGTGATGCCATCCAACCATCTCATCCTCTGTCATCCCCTTTTCCTCCTGCCCCCAATCCCTCCCAGCATCAGAGTCTTTTCCAATGAGTCAACTCTTCACATGAGGTGGCCAAAGTACTGGAGTTTCAGCTTTAGCATGATTCCTTCCAAAGAACACCCAGAACTGATCTCCTTTAGAATGGACTGATCGGATCTCCTTGCAGTCCATGGGACACTCAAGAGTCTTCTCCAACACCACAGTTCAAAAGCATCAACTCTTCGGTGTTCAGCTTTCTTCACAGTCCAACTCTCACATCCGTACATGACCACTGGAAAAAACATAGCCTTGACTAGATGGACCTTTGTTGGCAAAGTAATGTCTCTGCTTTTTAATATGCTATCTAGGTTTATCATAACTTTCCTTCCAAGGAGG
>NW_011494611.1:267288-306057 GCF_000754665.1 Bison bison bison
TCTTCTTTGCTTCCTGCCATAAGGGTGGTGTCATCTGCATATCTGAGGTTATTGATATTTCTCCCAGAAGTCTTGATTCCAGCTTGTGCTTCATCCAGCCCAGCGTTTCTCATGATGTACTCTGCATATAAGTTAAATAAGCAGGATGACAGTATACAGCCTTGATGTACTCCTTTTCCCATTTGGAACCAGTCTGTTGTTTCATGTCCAGTTCTAACTGTTGCTTCCTGACCTGCATACAGATTTCTCAAGAGGCAGGTCAGGTGGTCTGGTATTCCCATCTCTTTCAGAATTTTCCACAGTTTATTGTGATCCACACAATCAAAGGCTTTGGTATAGTCAATAAAGCAGAAGTAGATATTTTCCTGGAACTCTCTTGCTTTTTCAATGATCCAACAGATGTTGGCAATTTGATCTGTGATTCCCCTACCTTTTCTAAATCCAGCTTGAACATCTGGAAGTTCACAATTCATGTATTGTTGAAGCCTGGCTTGGAGAATTTTGAGCATTACTTTACTAGCGTGTGACATGAGTGCAATTGTGTGGTAGTTTGAGCATTCTTTGGCATTGCCTTTCTTTGGGATTGGGATGAAAACTGACCTTTTCCAGACCTGTGGCCACTGCTGCATTTTCCAAATTTGCTGGCATATTGTGTGCAGCACTTTCACAGCATCATCTTTTAGGTTTTGAAATAGCTCAACTGGAATTCCATCACCTCCACTAGCTTTGTTCATAGTGATGCTTTCTAAGGCCCACTTGACTTCACATTCCAGGATGTATGACTCTAGGTGAGTGATCACACCATCATGATTATCTAGGTCATGAAGATCTTTTTTGGACAGTTCTTCTGTGTATTCTTGCCACCTCTTCTTAATATCTTCTGCTTCTGTTAGGTCCATACCATTTCTGTCCTTTATTAAGCCCATCTTAGCATGAAATGTTCCCTTGATATCTCTAATTTTCTTGAAGAGATCTCTAGTATCTCCCATTTATTGTTTTCCTCTATTTCTTTGCACTGATTACTGAGGGAGGCTTTCTTATCTCTCCTTGCTATTCTTTGGAACTCTGCATTCAAATGGGTATATCTTTCCTTTTCTCCTTTGCTTTTCACTTTCCTTCCTTTCACAGCTATTTGTAAGGCCTTCTCAGACAGCCATTTGGCTTTTTTTGCATTTCTTTTTCTTGGGGATGGTCTTGTTCCCTGTCTCCTGTACAGTGTCACAAACCTCCGTCCATAGTTCATCAGGGACTCTGTGTATCAGATCTAGCCCATTAAATCTATTTCTCACTTCCTCTGTATAATTGTAAGGGATTTGATTTAGGTCATGCCTGAATGGTCTAGCACTATATACTGTCCTTGCAATCACACCTGAAGTTACCTATTTCATGTCCATATGTTGTGAGAGAAGCTGAGGGATAAGATAGATTTTCTTCACTTGAAGGGCAGGAGGCTTCCCTAAGAACTGCCTGGGTGATGGGAAGATTTGGGCATTGAGTGCCAAGCTCTGTCCAGGACCATGGACAGCAGTGGTGGTCCTATCCAGATAGAATACAGTCATGTCCTCCTAGAAGTGGCAAAGACCAGAGGCCAGGCAGACAACAGTGTAAGATGAGGGAAGATGGAAGTCATATGGAGCAGTGGGGGGCTCTGCATCAGGGTGAACTTTCCACCAGTACTCATGCATGCAACCATCCTTGTTGTTTATGACTGACAATCTGAGCACCCCACAGTCCATCCTGATTGTTTGGAATCCATGCCGTTGCATTTTAAAAATATATTAGACATTACTCTTTCTCTGAAACATTAGTCTCCTAGGTTCCCAGCAGGATTGAGGAAAACAATGAAGAATCCAATTAGAGGATTGCAAAAACCAGACTAGATTCTTGGTGGCCACAAGCTAAGAGCAAAGAAACAGAGTTCAGGCCAGGCAAAGGCCAGACACTGGGTTGAGTCCATGAATTAGCAACCTGAGCCCTGCAGTGCAAAGTACCTCTTAGAAGCCTCCACCCGTCAGAGGCTCACTATGGGTTCAAATGATCTGCCCCAATCAGGTTACATGCCTAACAGACATGGATACCATGTGCCAATGTGCATCGAAGCCCCCTGAGCTCTGACCTTGAGGTTCACAAATTAGCTTTGACTGGAATCAGGTCCTGGTGACTGCAGCCAAGATGAAGCTGCTGGCTGGAGTTACAAGGCTCTGATGTAGGAGGAAAAGAGCTGGAGGGATGATGGCTGAGGAAGAAGGCTGTTCTGGGAATGATGGTTGAGGGGGAAGGCAGTCTTGGGAATGATGACTGAGGGGGAAGGCAATCCTGGGAATAGGGCAGATCATTTGAACCCATAGTGAGCCTCTGACGGGTGGAGGCTTCTAAGAGGTACTTTGCACTGCAGGGCTCAGGTTGCTAATTCATGGACTCAACCCAGTGTCTGGCCTTTGCCTGGCCTGAACTCTGTTTCTTTGCTCTTAGCTTGTGGCCACCAAGAATCTAGTCTGGTTTTTGCAATCCTCTAATTGGATTCTTCATTGTTTTCCTCAATCCTGCTGGGAACCTAGGAGACTAATGTTTCAGAGAAAGAGTAATGTCTAATATATTTTAAAAATGCAACGGCATGGATTCCAAACAATCAGGATGGACTGTGGGGTGCTCAGATTGTCAGTCATAAACAACAAGGATGGTTGCATGCATGAGTACTGGTGGAAAGTTCACCCTGATGCAGAGCCCCACACTGCTCCATATGACTTCCATCTTCCCTCATCTTACACTGTTGTCTGCCTGGCCTCTGGTCTTTGCCACTTCTAGGAGGACATGACTGTATTCTATCTGGATAGGACCACCACTGCTGTCCATGGTCCTGGACAGAGCTTGGCACTCAATGCCCAAATCTTCCCATCACCCAGGCAGTTCTTAGGGAAGCCTCCTGCCCTTCAAGTGAAGAAAATCTATCTTATCCCTCAGCTTTTCTCACAACATATGGACATGAAATAAGTAACTTCAGGTGTGATTGCAAGGACAGTATATAGTATATGCTAAGTCATTTCAGTCGTGTCTGACTCTTTGTGTCTCTGTGGACTGTAGCCCGCCAGGCTCCTCTATCCATAGGATTCTCCAGGCAAGAGTACTGGAGTAGGTTGCCATGCCCTTCTCCAGGGGATCTTCTTGACCCAGGAATCAAACCCACGTCTCCTGTGTCTCCTGTGTCTCCTGCATTGGTAGGCAGGTTCTTTACCACTAGCACCACCTGGAAAGCCCACCATATATAGAGGTGACTTTGGTTCATCCATTCAATTGTTCACCCTAGTGTGTGCTCAACTCTGAATGAGTTGCTAGAGATGGAAACATGAATCAGATACCATCCCTGCCTTCTTGGTACTTATGGACTGGTGGGACAGTATAAGCATAAACTAAATAGAGTATGTTTGATGAGTGTTACTAGGTCAAGTGCTTTAAGGGGATTGGCTTATTCCTTCTCTACAGTAACTCTGTGAGGTAGTGCAGAGTTGCCACCTCTCAGAGTTTACTCAGCTGTAGAATGGGTACACTACCCCTATTCTACAGCTGGGAACAAGGAGACATTGAGAGGTTAAGTGGTACAAGTGGTGAGTAAGGGGTTACTGCTCTTGTCTAGTCCAGCAGATAAGCCCCTCACTCTCTTGTTTAATCATTGTCCCCTGCTTGTTCTGTGTTATGAGAGAAGAAGTGTGAGAATCAGGGGGCGCCTGATCTAGCCAGGCCATCCGCGAAGGTTTCTAAAAGGCGGTGCCTAAGTTGAATCTTAAAGAGTGAGTGGTTGTTTGGAAAGGACAGAGGAAAGGATATTTTAGGCAGAGAGATCAGCAGGTAAAGAAGCACAAAACATGAAAAGACAGCACATACGACTCCAAATGGTTTGGTCTCTGTGGAACATGGGGGTCAATCTTTGGAGGGAGAGATGATCAAGGTCATGGAACACTGGGTTTATGCCCTTGGCTCTTTGAAGGACATCCTCATTGGCAAATTGGGTCAGGGAGGAAACTAGATTGAAGCATGTCGAAGTGTCCTTGGGGAAAGCCTTCCAGAGAGTCCTTCTCAAGAACTTTTTACTAAGGAGTCTTGACTTTCCCGTTGGGAACTCATTACCACCTGGAAAAAAGTGCATGGGAGAACATGTGTAATTGGGAACGGGAAACTAACAACTGGCGGGAGGCTGATGGGAGAGTGAAGAGAATGGAAATGAGGTCCCTTAAGGAAGTGTTCAAAGCCTGGAGTTGTTTATCCTAGAGAAGCAAACACTCGGGGGGAAATGGGAGCTACAGTCAAATCTCAAAGGTGATGACAAGGGATGGAGTGAGGAATAAAGTCTGGGCTCTGCAGCCAGATGGGCTTGTAAAACCTTAAGAAAATTGCATCACTTTTCTGGGAACTGAGTTCCTCCGGCTTCCCTGTTGGCTCAGACAGTAAAGCATCTGTCTGCAATGTGGGAGACCTGGGTTCGATCCCCGGGTTGGGAAAATCCCCTAGAGGAGGGCATGGCAACCCACTCCAGTATTCTTGCCTGGAGAATCCCCATGGACAGAGGAGCCTGGTGGGCTACAGTCCGTGGAGCTGCAAAGAGTCGGACATGACTGAGTGACTAAGCACAGCACAGCCCAGGTTCCTTCAGGCAAAATAGGGGATACTTAGTGGTTTTCCAGTGCTGTCCTGAGGATCAGAGATGCCATGATAATATCGGGCACAGGGCCAGCACCCAGCCAGACGGTAACTGTGGCTGCTGTCACTGTTCCCTGTGGAAGAGGTGAGGGAAGGGTTCGTCTTGCACAGATTCCCTGGCTCAGAATCCACCCCCTCAGTTATCTTCCTTCCAACCTGGGACAGCCACATGCAGTTTACTTTTTATTTTATTTTTTTAGTTTTGTTGCAGTATACTTGATTTAGTCACGTGTGTCTTGCACCGTTCACACCACAGTGCAGATTGACGCCACTACTCACCCATGGTCTCCAAGCATCACCTGTATCTTCAGTACTGCTAGACTGCTCTCCTCCCATCTCCCCATGCCTGCTGTAGCTTAAAAAAAAAACCTTCAGAGCCCTTGTTTAAACCTCTGTAAAGGCCTCAGCCTTCTTCTCTCTCCTCCTGTTTTAAAGAAAAAAGTGCAATACCATCAGGCAAGAAAGGTCATAACTTCCAACCTTCCTTGACACATACCTACATGCGCACCCACTCCTGTCTTAGGAGACGTATTTCTTCTCCTACCTAATACGTATCTCATCGCCTCCAGTCTTTTAAGAAACCTGATATCATCAGTCACCACCCCCTTTCTTTCTTAAATGTCTCCTTCTCTCCTGGTCCTCTCCCCTTAGTCCATAAATGTGTTCATTTCTCTCATCCAGTCCCCTCCCCATCAGCTACCACCGTATGGCTTCCATTCACAGCCAGCCTCCTAGAAAGAGAAGTCTTTGCAAGTGGTCTGCACTGCCTCACTTCCCACTTGCCTCCCCACCCACCACATGGGCGTCTGCACCTGTTACCCACAGAGACTTTTGTCCCCCCAAGGCCGGCGGGGCACCTGCTCATGGTCACGTCCAATTCACATCTCACTTCCCCTCCCCACTCCTCACACCAGCCCTTCTCTTGATCCAGCCCCAGGGTTCACTCTCTCTTGAAAACTTCTCTGCTTGCTTTTGAGTACTGCACACTTCTGATTTCCTTCTCCCCTCCATGGACACTTCCCAGGCTTTGGGAGCTTAATCCTCAGTCCTTTTATCTTTTCTTCCTCCATGTGCTCTGTGTATGCTCTCTTCTAAGCCTGCACGCCAGCTGAGTCCTTCTTCAGCTGAAGTCAGGCATATCCAACCACCCAAGTGTAAGTACCTGATGAGCAAATGCATGTCAGTGTTGAGTTCTGAACTAACCCACTGGTAGTCACTACCATGGAGATAATTATGTTTTTAAATTGTTTTAGCTAAGATTGCCTGGAAAGAGTAAGGATAGTGAAAGAGACTGGATATATTGGGGGTGGGGACAAGAGAAGGGGCTACCCAAGGTGATAAAGAAGTGGCTGAGGAGGCCGAAAGGGGAAGCACCAGAGGCAGTGGAGTCGTGGGGTCTCCAGGACATGCTTCATGAAGGGAGTTTTGTCATCTGTGTTACATGCTGCTCTGAGGTCACTTCAATGAAGGTGGAGACCAATAGGCTTGTCAAGTTGAAGGTCATGGGTAGCCCTGGTAAGGGTGAGGTATGTGAGATGCATGTGACCAGTCTAATTGGAATGGGCTGAGTGAGAACAAGAGCTGAGAACTCAGTAAGTGTGATAAGTCTTTCTGAAGGAGGAATATTGACAGAAAGAGAAGACAAAACCTTGGATTCAGGGAGTTTACAATATATTATCTTCTTTTTTGGCCAAGCAGTGCAGAATGTGGGATCTTAGATCCCTGACTGGGGACTGAACCTGTGTCCCCTGCTTGGAAGGCAGTATCTTAACCACTGGACCACCAGGGAAGTCTCTATCATTATCTTTTTGATTTTCTCTCTAAGACTCCTGTACTAGACTGCTAAGTACTTGAAGGCAGAGCCATTGTTTCTCTGCTTTGTTTTGTTTTCATCTTAAATACACGGGGTCTGACCTACAGTAGGTGTTTAGTAACTTTTTGTCTTGAAAAGAGAATTAGAACCATCAACATTGGCACAGGTTGTTAGTGGAGATAATGAGCTCTCTTTCCTGTAGATGTGCAATCAGGACATGGGGATTTTCTTCTCTCCATCCCTCCCTCCTCTTTTACTTCCTCTCTGCTCCTGCCCTCCTGTCCTTCCCTCCTGAGATATTTACTGCCTGACTCCATCAGCCTGTGTTTCCCACTGCGTGAACTCCAGGGGGGCTCTCAAGGTCATATCTGACAGTGCTGGCTTCAGGGACCCCTGCTTAAAGCGGGGGGGTCTCTGAGCACAATCCACCAGGAATCGCGTCACCTCCTGCAATGTGCAGGGGACAGAGGACCCCAGAAGAGAGGCCCAGGCGTCGCCAACGTGCCTTTGGAGAAGCCGCGTTGTCTCTGTCTCCGGAGCTCTCAGACACACTTCGTTATTATTAGTGTCTCCTTGTTATTGTGCTATTAAGAGCCGTCAGCTCCTTCATTCCTAATGTTCTCTTTCTCTTTGAAATGTTTTGTCAGGCCTGCGTTCCCCTAGAGAACAGGGGTTCTGAGTTCAGCGGAACGTCTCTTACAATGCGTCTTCCAAGCCTGTCTCTGGGCTTCATGCTTAATTAAACTCCAGCAATCACCCTGGTCTCTCTCCCAGCCACTCCGCCCACCGCTTTCAGGGAGCTGAGCCCTGGGAGCCAGCACAGGGCAGTGCGAGGCGTGCAGCTCTGTCACTGCTGCAGGCTCGGTCCTCTCCTGGCCGTGCGTGCTGCCGTGTGTGCCTACGTGTAGAGGAGTGTGTTTGTGTGCATGAGTATTTATGTATGTCTACATGCGCCCATGTAGACATATGTGTATATGTGCATATACACATGTCTACATGTGCCTAAGTACATGTTTATGTCTACATGTGCCTAAGTATCTGTGGGTGTCAATGTGCACTGGTTTGTGTATACATGTATATATGTATGTGAATGTGTGAATTTGTGTGTGTGAATGTGGTGTTGGAGAAGACTCGAGAGTCCCTTGGACAGCAAGGACATCCAACCAGTCTATCCTAAAGGAAATCAGTCCTGAATATTCATTGGAAGGACTGATGTTGAAGCTGAAACTCCAATACTTTGGCCACCTGATGCGAAGAGCTGACTCATTTGAAAAGACCCTAATGCTGGGAAAGATTGAAGGTGGGAGGAGAAGGGGACGACAGAGGATGAGATGGTTGGATGGCATCACCGACTCAATGGGCATGAGTTTGAGTGAATTCCAGGAGTTCATGATGGACAGGGAGGCCTGGCGTGCTGCAGTTCATGGGGTCGCAAAGAGTCGGACACGACTGAGCGACTGAACTGAACTGTGAATGTGTTTGTTGTGTATGATTATGGGTAAGTGTGAATGTGTTTATATGTAATTATGTGTATCTTTATGGTCCGACTCTTTTCGGCCCCATGGACAGGGGGCTTTTGCCAGGCTCTTCTGTTTTTGGGATTCTCCAGGCAAGAATAATGGTGTGGGTAACCATTCCCTTCTCCAGGGGATCTTCCTGACTCACAGATCAAACCTGGATGTCCTGTATTGCACGAGGATTCTTTACCATCTGAGCCACCAGGGAAGTGAGAATGTGTGTTGGTATGTGTGTTTATATGTATGTGAGTGTTTGTATATGTGTGTGTACCCGTGGGTATTGGAAGGATGGTGTTTAACCCAGATGTCAACATGCATCCTTGTCTCAGGTCTGAGCCATCTGTACAAGATGTCTGCCCAGTCCGCATTGTTCCTTACAGTAACTATTACAGTAATCATCTAAGGCTTGTCTTAGGCTCTGCTTCAAGTGACTTAGATAAGTTTTAATTGAATATTTAATACCTTATTAGTAGGTAATATTAGTCCCTTTTTCAATAAGGATTGAAAGGGAAAATTACTTGTCCAAGGCCACAGCCTTTATTCTCTACCCTCATAAAATTAATAGATATTTCTGTAGAAAATTCAAGTGATATCTTTATAAAAAGAAGGTAAAGACCACCTGAAGTCGTATCTGTCTTCACATTTGTGAACCTGCTTCCAAATGTCCCTTGGTGGTCAGAATCATATTTTACATATAGAAAAATGTCTTTAGGATGGCACAGTATATGCTTATTATCTTTTACTTTAAAATATCCCCTAGAGATCTTTCTCTAATTTACAAAATCAGCTATATGTTTTTAATGCCTGCACAGATTCCATTACCCAGACTTATAATTCATTTAATCAATCCCCTATTGATAGACGTGTAGATATTTTCCGGCTTTTCAGCGTCATAAAGTGTGTTGTGATAAGCATCTTTGTAAATGCAGCTGTGCACATTTGAGTGATTGTCTCTTAGGATACATCCTAGAAGCCAAACCTCTTGGATAAGAGGCAGGCACGTTGAGCTGTTGATTCCGGCGCCACGTAGCCTCAGAAAAGGTTGAGCAGGTTTACACTTCACGTCCCAGATGCCGTGGCTCAGCCAGAGGGAAGCCAGCTGGTCCTGATTTAGCTCCACTGTTGTTGGGCGCAGGGCGGGGGTCGGGGGGAAGTTCGAGCAGCCTTGGAGCTTGGCTGGTCCTGGGCTCGGGTTCCACTGCAGGGGGCGCGGAAGACTGATGGGGGGAAGCAGCACGGGGCTTTCTCTGCAAGGAGAGTTTCATTAGGCTGCTCCACCACATCAGCCAGAGCTCTCAGGTAGAGCACGGCCTCTGCTCAGAAGGAACACTCTTGGGCTGAATTACCCTAATTCAGCCACATGCTGTCTTGGTGCTCAAATTTGTCATTAGCAAGCGTGCTGTAGAGGTATCTGCATTTCACGCAGCGTCTCTCAAAGATAAAGAGGGTGGTTGCAGAACTGTGATGGGGAAAGGCAGACAGAATTGAAGAGCTGGGGCTCGGAATGCGGAGGTGCGCAGAGGACAGAGGATCCTTTCAGAAGAACTGAGGGGCCAGTGGATGCCCGCGTTAGCCCATCGTTATCTTTTACAATTTACTCTGCCATCAACTTCAAATTAAAGTAACAGGGGGCGGTTAAAGTGCTCAGATTCATGTGAAAAGAAATAATGATATCAGAAACAGGACATGTAAGTTTGTTGTACTCTGAGCTCATGAAAGCAGGGCTGAAGAACGCAGTTCAGAATTTTTTTTAGCTTTTTATTTTGTATTGGATAGAGCCGATTAACAATGCTGTGATAGGTGGACAGCAGGGGACTCCGCTGTATGAGTACGTGTATTCATTCTCCCCCAGACTCAAAGGGGATCAGAATTGTTGAATGATTCCGTGGAGAGCTGAAGAAATGAATGGATGAGTGGCTGTAGTCATGAAGTCACCCACTAAAAGAGGTTCTAATTGAGGATTGAATAGAAGTGGTCCACATGATAGTGACATCACTCACTAGCTGTCTTTGCAACACGGGTTTGCTGAGGACGCAGAAAGGTCAACCAGCAGAATGTGGATTAGGGGGTGGATTTGGAGTTAGCACATGTGGAGCAGGCCTAGGAAGAAGTTTGCAGTGCCCTGGAAGTTCACCCACAGCCTCAGCTGCCCCCACCGGGAGCTCTGGGTTTGAATGGCCCTTTAGCTTGGCCTGAGTTGTTCCCAGATGTCTAATCCTTTGTAGCCTTGCAGTGAGCAGTTGGGGGTTCAGGGCACCCAGGTAGGGGCTGGATCTTGGGCAAGGTGGTTCTTTGGGAGCCAAAGCAGTCCCTGAAAGGGCTGCCAGCTGAAGACCACGTGCTGACGGCCCACGCAGCGTCTGGTTCTAGCATCTGGGGTGACAGTGAAGGGGACCTGGAAGGAGCATCGCAGCACTGCCACACAGGCTGTGTGACCTTAGGCCCGCCGTGTTGTTTCTCTGACCAGCTTTCTTATCCATGTAACCCAGAGAACCCACGTTATGTAAGAGAAAGGCTGGAAAGATGAAGAGGGCCTATGAGCGGGGGTGTCCAGCACATTCTTCTGCCTCAAGGGATCCTTAGTAAGTTACATTCTGTTTTCCCTTTTCCTTTGGGCTCCCCCTGCAGCCCTCTTGCCTTGCCTGCTGCCATAGTTATCTGGTCATTTCTCTCCATCACCCTCACCCCAGACGCCCACTCCCGAGGGCCTCGTCCAGGGCTGTGACCATTGTAGAAAGGAAACTTGGCAGCACTTACTGAAACCTTCTGTACGCCTGGCTCCGCAAGGCACTTTCTGCATCTATCATGTGCTGTCCCATCCTCTCTGTAACCCTGACAGCCCGGCATTAGCCACCCCACGCACTAGGAACCTGAGACTCAGGGGGTGAAGGCTCTTGCCCTGGGCCAGTCATACAGTCAGTCGCTGCTGGAGTGGGGCTGAGATGAGAATCCAGGGCCACCTGCCTGACTCCACATTCCCGAACAGACGCAGACGGCGTTTCCTCTTGGTGCCCCACCACTGGTGGTGGCCCTCTTGCCTAGTTTTAGTCTGAGTGATGAGGGTTGCCTAGACAAGCTGAAATTCCAGGTGTTTGAAGGTGGCCTTGAGGGGCTCCCCACCTCCATGCAGCTGGAGGAAAAGACGGGTTGGTACTGATCACAGGAGCTGCGTGCCATAAAGCGTGCCATACACCGACTGCTGGGCTCCTGTCGAGAAGTTGTGAACAGAGGATATACGGACATCTCCAAACCGCTGCACTGGGGGGCAGGTTTATACTCTTTTCCAGAGAGGCAAAGGAGAAAAGGAGTCTGTCTTATAAATGTATGGCTGGTAACTGTGAATGCCAGTGTGGGGTGTGTGTTAGGGTGGAGACGGGGTGGTAGAACTGAATGGCTACCCCAGTCATGTGTCCGATCTGGCGACAGTTACTTATCAGGCACTGATTGCGCAATAGACACCATGGTAGGCCTTCAAGGCAGCCTGACTCTTCACCCTCACTTCATTTGTAATCTGGTGGAGAAGGCAGCTGCTAGCCACGTGATCAGTGGGTGTCTACAGAGAAGCAGGAAATTAGCCCCTTAGGGAAGGATCAGTTCAATTCAGTCGCTCAGTTGTGTCCGACTCTTTGCGACCCCATGAATCGCAGCACGCCAGGCCTCCCTGTCCATCACCAACTCCTGGAGTTCACCCAAACTCATGTGCATTGAGTCGATGATGCCATTCAGCCATCTCATCCTCTGTCTTCTCCTCCCACCCTCAATCTTTCCCATCATCAGTGTCTTTTCAAATGAGTCAACTCTTCGCATCAGGATGATATAAAAAGAGAATTAGCTTTGAAATAAAGTAGTCATGGAGTTGAGGCAGTTTTCATTCTGTATCGTTTTCGGTGATTGATCCAATTTCTCTGAGCCTCAGTTTCCTCATCTGTGAATGGAGAAGGGAAAAAACAAAATCTGTACTTTACAGGATTGTACTAGTTAAATGCCAGTATAGCTAAAGTGGTGAATAGAAAGTGGTGAAAAGGGCTCGTATCTGAGGCCTTTATAGACAGTGAGCTTGGGGAGTTCCGTGGCAGCCCAATGCTTAGGACTCCTCGCTGTCACTGCTGAGGGCCTGGGTACAGTACCCGGTCAGAGAAGTAAAATCCTAATCCCAAAAGCTGACCAAGAAAGGAAAAAAAAAAAAAGAAAATGAGTCTTGCAGCCATGTGATTATTCTTTTTAATTGAGGTAACGCTGATCTATAACATTACGCAAGTCTTATGCACCCAGCATTACATCTCTGCTTCTGTGCGTGGTGCAGCACGCTCACCACCCAAAATTCAGTCTCCACCCATCACCACAGAGCAATCCCGTTTACCCACTTTTTCCTCCACCACCCTGCCCTTCGATGACCGCTGCTCCGTGGTCTGTGTCCGTGTGTTTGTTTTTCATTTGGTTTGTTCATTTATTTTGTTTTTGTTACTGTTATTTATTAGACTTTTTTTATATTCCACATATGAGTGAAATCATACAGTGTTTGTCTTTCTCTTCCCTCGGGATAATGCCCTTGAGGTCCATGTTGCTGCAAATGGCAAGGTTTCATCCTTTTTGTGGCTGAGTACTATTCCATTGCGTGCATGTGTATACACCACATCTTTATCCATCTGTGTGTCGATGGACACTTGGGTTGTTTCCATATCTTGGCTATTATAAATAACCCTTCAGGGAACACAGGGGTGCGTATATCTTTACAAACTAGTGGTGGATTTTTGGATAAATATCCAGAAGTGGAATAGTTGATTCATGTAGTCGTTCTGTCCTTAATTTTTTGAGAAACTCCATTCTGTCTTCCACAGTGGGGGCAGCCACGTGACTCTTGTTACAAGTAACAAACTCTGCTGTTGCAGAGATAAAGCAGCCATAGACAATGCCTCAGTGAATCCATCCATCCTCCTGCTCATGACTTTAGTGTTCAGTTCCCTCAGTCGTGTCCGACTCTTTGAGACCCCATGGACTGCAGCACGCCAGACTTCCCTGTCCATCACCAACTCCTGGAGTTTGCTCAAATGCATGTCCGTCGAGTCAGTGATGCCATCTAACCATCTCATCCTCTGTTGTCCCCAGCATGCTGTGGGTTTATTGCAATAAAATTTTATTTATAAACACTGTTTTTAATTTCTTATAATTTTTATAGGTCACACAAAATATTATTTTTTTTCCCTCGGCTATTTAAGGATGTAAAAACCATTCTTAGCTTGTGGCTTGTACAACAAAACAAGCAGGGGGATAGATTTGGCCTGTGGGCGATAGTTTGCCAACCTCTGGTCCAAAATATGGAGCCTGTGGAGATGCTCAGTGGGTTGGAGTTCACACCCAAGCTTCCCATTCAAGGTACTAAAGATCCATGTTTTTCAAAGCTCTTGAATGTCAGCCCTTCAGATCAGTTCTCCTGAGAGCCCTGAAAAATAGACAATGAGAAGAATAGTATCCCCATTTCAGAGATTCAAGGGATTTCTCAAGGCTTCTCAAGTGAAGCCTTGAGACTCTGATTGTGTGCTATTTTCTGTCTCTGGTTATCAGGGATGGGGATGAAAGACAGCAGAGTGGAGTAATGATTAGATTTAATAGTACTTCTGTAATTAAATAACTGATAACTAATATTTCTACACTGCCTTAGACCTTGTAGGTCACTTGGACACACATTATCTCACTTGTTCTTTGCTGAAGCTATTGTCAGTAGCTTTTTCATGCTCTGTAAAGTCACAGCGCTGGTAGAACAGCAAAGCCATGTCTGTATCTGGGGGTATCTGTCAGGTCCCAGAGAACAGCCTTTCTCCCCTTCTGCATGCTGCAAACGAGCCAGGCTGCCTCCAGCTGATGTTCTCAGCAGCCCCCGACTCACCTCTGCCTGCCCCCACCCCACCCCCAGTCTTGCTGCTTGATTCATTCTCCATGCGGCAGCCAGAGTGGTCTTCCTGATCTGTTCATGTCACTCTTTTGCTCAGAATGGGTCAGCCCTTCCCTGTTATGCCCAGGAGGAAGTCCAGCCTCCTTAGCTGGGTGGACAGGGCTCCGTGTGATCAGTTTCTAGCCCACCTCTCAAGCTTTGTGGCCATTGCTTTGCCTGGTCCCATCTGTTTCTACTGAGTTCCTTGTGCTTCCCTGAGTTCCCTGGGGTCCCTCTTGCCTCCCTGACTGCATACGCCATCCCTATATCTAGGATGCTTCATTGCAAATAGATGGGAAAACAGTGGAAACAGTGGCTGACTTTACTGATTGCAGCCATGGAATTAAAAGACGCTTACTCCTGGGAAGGAAAGTTATGACCAACCTAGACAGCATATTAAAAAGCAGAGACATTACTTTGTCAGCAAAGGCCCATCTAGTCAAGGCTATGGTTTTTCCAGTAGTCATGTACGGATGTGAGAGTTGGACTATAAAGAAAGCTGAGCACCAAAGAATTGATGCTTTTGAACTGTGGTGTTGGAGAAGACTCTTGAGAGTCCCTTGGACTTCAAGGAGATCCAACCAGTCCATCCTAAAGGATATGAGTCCTGGGTGTTCATTGGAAGGACTGATATTAAAGCTGAAACTCCAATACTTTGGCCACCTGATGTGAAGGGCTGACTCATTTGAAAAGATCTTGATGCTGGGAAAGATTGAGGGCAGGAGGAGAAGGGGACGACAGAGGATGAGATGGTTGGATGGAATCACCGACTCAATGGACTTGAGTTTGGGTAAACTCCAGGAGTTGGTGATGGACAGGAAGGCATGGCATGCTGCAGTTCATGGGGTCGCAAAGAGTCAGACACGACTGAGCAACTGAACTGAGGATGCTGTTCTGGTTTCTTTGCCTAAAATATTCATCCTTGATATACACCCGGCATCTACCACCTCCTCCAGGAGTCTTCTTGGAACACTCCTCCTCCAAAAAAGTTAGGTGGTCCTCTGCTCTCATCTTTTATCAGAGCCCTCCTTCAACAGGGGCCAGTTCACATGTCTGTCTCTCCAGCTGGAATGTGAGTACCCAGCAGAGAGTAGGCACTTTAATAGGCCTTTAATAGTTACATGAATGAATGAGCTTCTAGATGGGCAAGGGAGGTCTTGTTTACCTCTATGTACTTGGAGCCTAGGTTCACTCCTGGCCCACAGCAGTGAATGTTTGTGGAGTAGGTCAGTGGATGGAGGGGAGATGGATGCCACTGCAGATGGATTGATTGATGGGGGATGAGCCAAGTTCTCCCAGGACCACACGTCAACCTTGAATGAGCAGCGGCCATGGGTTGCAGTGGATAGTTAGTTACCTGTTTCCCAGTGTGCTGGGTATAGGAGGCACCAGCCAGAGCTCTGAGTTCCCAGCCACCCTTCCAGCATCTCAGCACATCTCTTCTTCCCTAAAACTACTGTGAGGCTGCGTTTCCCCACCTCCGCATCCTCCCCTCCTCCCCCACCCCTGAGAGTAGGTTTGGTGTTCCTACAGATGTTTGTATTCTCTGCAGCTGATGAAAATATTCATTATCTTGTTAGCTGCAGCGGAGAAAGAAGTGCGGATCTGCATTTCCCCAGCTAATCAGGGTGGTGCAAGCGGTGCCTGTCACCCAGGCCCGCTCCCCGCCAGCCCCACTCCCTTCTGATGCACAGAAGGGGCTTCCCCGCCCTCCCTGCAGTCTCTACCTCCCCGCCTCCCCAGACACAGGGAAGATGAGGAAAAGGAAGCTTGGAGGCCCAGCCTGTCTGTGCACACTAGCAGATTCCCTTCCCAAAGACTGTGTCTTAATGATCTCTTTCCTGCTCCACATCCTGCCATGCTCCCAATTCTCAACCAGGTCTGAACTGCCCAGCCTGGCTTTGCCCCTGAAGGTTAGGGTCTTCCATCTCTGTTAAGCTTTACATTTCACAAAGTACTTTCAAAGCCATTAGCTTATTCCGTCTCAGCAAGTGCCCTCTAAGACTAGTGTTACCCTGACTTTGGTTTTGTGTTAAGAGGCAACCAAGACTAAATGACTTACCCAAAATAATGTTGCCACTAAGTGATGCTGGCCAGAAAAGCTTCCCCCTGCTTCCCTGTCCAAAGACAGTCTTAAGTCACCCAACACCAAGTTTGTCTTAGTGGCGGCCCTTGTCCTGGGCATGGCAAGAGCTGGGGCTTTGAGACTGGGTGTACATCCCAGCCCTGGCAGGGTGGGGAGCCTTTGGCAGTGACCTGGGCAAAAGATCTGTATCCACAAAATATGTATAGGTGTTTAATAATGGTATTGATGATATCGTCTATTCTGGTGAGCTCCCGCACGTATCCGGATGTTCCTTCTTATACCTTCAGGGAGGTGTCAGGTCTGATACCTGTATCTTGTCTGACAGGTGAAGAAACCAGAGCCAGAGAAAGAGAATTCAAAAGAGAATGTCAGATGTTAAACCGACATTTAAATAATGGGCCCAAGGTCGTCCAGCCATCCTTCCAGTCATTTCATAAATACATGGCAAGCACTTTTGTGTGTCAGGTACCATTCTGGATGTTAGCAGCGTGGCAGTTAACAAGACAGATAAGGTCCTTGTCCTCATTGAGCTAACCTTCTGGGAAGGGATGGGATGAGGAGGCAGCTGAGAGAAAGTTGGCACATATTTCTGGAGGTCGTGAGGGATATGAGGGAAAATAAAGCAGGGTAAGGAATTGGAAAGTTTTCCTTCACAGGGGGTAGTCCTAGCAGGCTTCTCAGAGGAGGTAATGGTAAGAGAGAGGCCTGAATGAAGTCAGGGGAAATAGCGTAGCAGACAGAAGGAGCAGGAGGTCTCCTGATATCTCACAGGCCAGTTCGCAGACTCAGTGGAGAAGAGCATGGTGGTTAAAAGGGCACTAGAGGCAGCAGAACACTGGTTCTAGCATCAGCCTTACACCCCAGGAGCCATGTGGCCACAGCAGATCCCTTAGCCTCCTTAAGCCTCTGGGCCCTGGTCTGTACACCTTCCTCATGAGGCCATTGCAAGACTTCCGAGGGGTGACACGCATACAGCTCTTCATATTATGTCTGGATGATGTAAGTGCTCAATAACTCAGCTCCTATTACTGTGTCAGGCTCAAAGTCTAGGAAGTCATGGTTTTTCTCACACATCCTTCCCCTTTTGCTACTTCAGTGACATGTTTATCCAGCATTCACTGAGCTCACGCCCCAGACCAGGGACTATGGTAGGTATTAAGAATACGATAGCTCACTTATTCAACAAGCAGTTGCTTGAGTATCCACTGGTCTAGGTCCCATGCTAGGTACTAGGGACCCAGAGGTGAGTAATACAGACACAGGTCCTGCTCTGTAAACATCCACCTGTGTTCTGAGGCTCCAGATTCTCCTGTCTCCAAGCTGTCCTCTGACCCCAGAGCAAGTGCCAAGGCCAGTCACCAATAGGATTGCTGTTGTCGTTTAGTCACTAAGTCAGGTCTGACTCTTTGCAGCCCCATGGACAGCCTGCCAGACTCCTCTGTCCATGGGGTTTCAAGAATACTGAAGTGGGTTGCCAGGCAAGAATACTGGAGTGGGTTGCCATGCCCTCCTCCAGGGGATTTTCCCAACTCAGGGATCGAACCTGCATCTCCTGCATTGGCGGTCAAATTCTTTACTGCTGAGCCAACAGCGAAGCCCACCAATAGGGTACCTGTGCATGAATCAGTACAGGGACCCTCCTCTGGGCATGGGTATTGAGCTTAGCTTACAGAGCAAGGCTGAATTTCTCCTTCTATCTACCTTCTCAGCAGTGATATGATGTACGAAATCATGTATGAGAGTCCTGGAGAGATCCTCTACTCCCACTCATGCTAACCCATCAATGGACAAGGCTCTTCTGGCCCAACAGAGGTCAGAGCATGCCTGGACCAGATCTGACATCTTAGTGTAAGCGGTTCCTAAAGGGGGAGAATGCTCTGTGTCCCTTATTACACCAGCGATCCCTGGGAGCTGGCACACGTCTGTCCCATAAGTGAGCCCTGGGACTCAGCATGATGCCAGCACGTGCTGCTCAGTAGCCAACAATGTGGGCTAGGAGGAGGAGCCCCCAGTCATAGGTCAGGACCTAGCACAAACTGCAGTTGTCTGGACAGAGCCCTTTCCCTCTGCCACAGCAGATTGCCCCTTTGCATCATTATTCACAACAGCAGCACCAGTATTTGTTACACGTTTACTAACTTCTCTGGTGGCTCAGATGGTAAAGAATCTGCCTGCAATTCAGGACACCCACATTTGATCCCCAGCTTGGGAAGATCCCCTGGGGAAGAGAATGACAACCCACTCCAGTATTTTTTGCCTGGAGAATTCCATGGACAAAGAAGCCTGGTGAGCTACAGTCCATGGGGCCCCCAAATCAGACCTGACTGAGCCTTTTCACTTTTCACCTACGACCTTCTAGGAACTCTTCTCAAAGATCTACATGTGTCATTTCTTTCATCTTCCAGCACCCCAATAAGAGAGGTGGTTTTCTTGTCTCCATTTCACAGATGAAGAAGCTGAGGCACGCTGGGAGGACTAGACTCAATTTTGAGGCTTCTTCCAGTACTGATATTCACTAGCTTTTTGATTCTGCTATTCATCCATTCATTCATTCAACAGATTATTCCTGAGGACCTGTCCTTATGTCAGGGACTGCTATGGTGCTGCAGGTATTTGTTTTTTTATTCATTTAATCCTAGCAAAATGGTAGACTGTAGCTTTTATGATTCATTCTACAAATGAGGAAACAAAGACTCCTTAGGCCCCTCAGCCTTCTTTATTGGACACCTCCTATGCTGTGGGCCTTGTCTCGTGTTCTGGGGAGAAAGTGGTGTGAACTGGGGAGACAGATCTTCTGCAGTAACCAAGGGTGGAATTGAAGGACAGTGCTGACCAGAGAATGAACCCAACAGCCTTCCACGCGAAGATTGGCCTCTCTTTGAGGAGCCTTGCCAGCAAATACAGCTGGGGGCCTGGTGACATTATGTCCCGGCTTCCATATAACCACCGTAAAAACCCCATCCTCAGCCAGTCAAATGGCCCTCTCCACCCTCCATTTCTCAGACCCCCAACCACCCACACATCCCACTCCCCGAGCCATGGGTGCACCCTGCAGCCCCCATGCCCACCACACTCCCAGTGGGCCAGGAGCCTCCCGTGGCTTCCTAATTGAGTTCACACACGCCAAAAGGAGAAATAGCATCACAGATGCGGCCACAAATTCCAGCTAATTAGCCATCTGGTCTGGATAGCTGGCAGAGCGGGAAGGCACCCCGGGCAAGTGCCCGGTTGCCTGGCTTCCTGTGGAGGGGAGGATTCTTGGGTATGTCACCAGCTTCTCCCGCACAAGGACACAGAAGCTTGGCGCTTCCCACCCACTGCCAGGAGGCCTCCCATCCATCTCCTCACCAGGAGCTGTCCTGGGGCGGAAGTCCTCACAAGATGGAAAGAGGGAGTCTGGTCTCATAGGTCAGGGAACATCTGAGCCCGTTCGAGACGTAGTATAGGTGGCAGCATGCCATCTGCAGGTGAAAGCTGGGGAGAGACAGGCTTCGTTGCTGTGACACCGCGTGATAGAGTGGACAGCACCTTGGAAACCTGGGCTTGAATCCCACAGTTGTCACTGATGACCTATGTGACCTTGACCAAGTTGCTTCAACCTCTCTGAAGTTAAGCCACTTAAGACTTCCCTTAAGGGCCAAATGGCAGGATTTGATGTTAGTAATGACCATGTTTTGTTGTTTTTTTTTTTTCATTCTAAGCATCTCATAGATACTAATGAATGAGAGAAGGAAGTAGCTGATACAAATTAATTGGTGCCAGAGCTACACACCAGACCATGGTCTGTGAAGTTCCTTTTTGGCTTTGAGAAAAGGAAATCAGGTACACTCAGAATGTCTGCAGAAACTAGCACAGTTAATAGCAATTATTACTATTATCTAGGCTTCTCTGGTGGCAATAATGGTAAAGAATCCACCTGTAAATGCAGAAGACTTAAGAGACACGGGTTCAGTCCCTGGGCCAGGAAGATCCCTGGAGGAGGGCATGCCAACCCACTCCAGTATTCTTGCCTGGGAATCCCATGGACAGAGAAGTCTGGCAGGCTGCGGTCCAGAGGGTCTCAAAGAGTCAGACATGACTGAAGCGACTTAGCATGCACTGTTACCTATTGAGATCATAAAAAACTTTATTCCAGCAAATGTGTTCTTCATTTTACCTATATCATTCAAAATCCTCAAAACAATGCTAGAAGACTCTCAGTTTGAGCCCCATACACTGATCAGGAAATTGAAATTTAAATGGGTTGCATAGCATGCCCAAAATCACGTAGATAAGTTGTTTTGGAATGGGAATTCAAACTTGGTTCTGGCTGACAGCAATGCTTTGTCTCTTAGAGTTCCTACAAATGTAGTTATATGAATACATTGCTGTTATTTGGGCAGAAAAGTGGTTAAGTGGCTATCTGGCTCCTGCTTGAGAGCTGGGTGGCTTTGGAGAATCAGAGTGTGTGTACCAAACTAATCCAAACATTGTATTTATCTGAGAAAGTGTGAATATCTATTTCATATGGCTGCCATAACAAATTACTGTTATATACTTAGTGGTTAAAACAACATACATTTATTCTCTCACTGTCTAGAGGCCAGAAAATCCAGACTGACTCTTGTGAGGTTAAAACTGAAATATTACAAGGAGTTCCTTCTAGAGGCTGCTGGGGGAATCCACTGCTGTCTCCTCCAGCTGCTGGCATTCCTTGGCTTGTGGCCACATCACTCCAATCTCCCTTTCCACCTCTATATCCCCTTCTGCCCCTTTGGTGGGCATATCGCTCTGCTTTTCTTTTATAGAGACATGTGTGTGATGGCATTTAGGGCACACCAGATTATCTAGGATAATCTCCCAATTTTAAGATCTTTAAAGTGGATGGAGAGATTGGATTAGGGGCCTCTTCCTCTCAAAAGTCCCTTTTGCTGTATAAAGTGCTGGCTTCCCAGAACTGCCATACAAAAATAGCACAGATGGGGTGGATTAAACAACAGAATTTTATTTTTTGTAGTTCGGGAGGCTAGAGTCCAAGATCAAGGTGTCAGCTGGTTTGGTTTCCACTGGGGCCTCTCTGTCTGGCTTTGGATGGCCACCTTTGCCCTGGGTCCCCACAGGGTCTTCTTTATGCATTCCTAGTGTTCTCATGGGTCCAAGATTCCTCTTATGATAGGACACCAATCATATCAGATTGAGCCTGCCCTAATGCCCCATTTTAACATAATCACTTCTTTAGAAGTCTCATCTTCAAATACAGATATATCCTGAAATTCGGGGGGTACTGCAAAAACTTCAATATGTAGACGTCTGTTTCTATTCCAGTCCTTTATATATTGGAGTCACACTACTTTATATAAAACAGATAACTAACGAGGACCTACTGTATAGCACCAGGGACTCTCCTCAATACTCTGCATTCACCTGTATGGGAGAAAGAATCTGAAAAAGAGTGGATGTATGTAGATGTATAATATAACTGATTCAGATTCCCCTGGTGGCTCAGTGATAAAGAATTTGCCTGCCAATGCAGGAAATGTGGGTTTGATCCCTGGGTCAGGCAGATTCCCTGGAGAAGGAAATGGCAACCCACTCAGGAATTCTTGCCTGGGAAACCCCATGGACAGAGGAGACTGGCGAGGGACAATCCACGGGGTTGCAAAAGAGTTGGATACGACTTAGCGACAAAACAACAATAACTGATTCACTTTGTTGTATGGCAGAAACCCAACATTGTTAATCAACTATACTCCAATAACAATTTTTAAAATATATATATATATGTGTGTGTATGTGTATATATATATGTCTATATATATGAACTACTTATATACGTAGTTCATGGGGTTCTCAGGGCAAGTATACTGGGGTGGTTTGCCATTCCCTACTCCAGTGGATCACGCTTTGTCAGAACCTCTCTGCTATGACCCGTCTGTCTTGAGTGGCCCTGCACAGCATGGCTCATAGCTTCATTGAGTTATGCAAGTCCCTTTGCCACAAGGCAGTGATCCTTGAAGGGGATCAAGAGATCAATATGAGATGGAAAGAACACACAGAAGAACTGTATAAAAAAGATCTTAATGAACCGGATTACTATGATGGTGTGGTTAGTCCCCCAGAGCCAGACATTCTGGAGTGGGAAATCAAGCGGGGCTTAAGAAGCACTGCTGTTAATAGACCTAGTGGATGCAATGAAATTCCAGCAGAACTATTCAAATCCCTAAAGGACGATACCATCAAGGTTTTGCATTCCTTGTGTCAGCAAATCTGGAAGAAGACTCAGCAGTGGCCACAGGACTGGAAAATGTCAGTCCTCATCCCAATTCCCAAGAAGGGTAGTACCAAAAAATGTGCTAACCATTGAACAGTCTCACTCATCTCCTATATTAGTAAGGTCATGCTTAAAATCTTGCATGCTAGGCTTCAGCATTATGCAAACCAAGAACTTCCCGATGGCCAAACTGGGTTTAGAAAAGAAAGAGGAACTAGAGATCAAATTGCCAACATTTGCTGGATTATAGAGAAAGCAAGGGAATTTCAGAGAAAACATCTATCTCTGTTTCATCGACTACACCAAAGCCTTTAACTGTGTGGATCATGACAAACTGTGGAAGGCTCTTAGAGAGATGGGAATACCAGAACACCTAACCTGTCTCCTGAGAAACCTGCATGTGGGTCAAGAAGCAACAGTTACAATCCTGACTGGAACAACTGATTGGTTCAAAATTGAGAAAGGAATATGGCAGGGCTGTCTGCTGTCACCCTCTTTGTTTAACCTATATGCTGAGACACATCATGAGAAATGCCAGGCTGGATGAGTTCCAAGCTGAAATCAAGAGAGGCGGGAGAAACTTCAACAACCTCAGATATGCAGATGATACCACTCTAATGGTAGAAAGCGAAGAGAAACTAAAGAGCCTTTTGGTGAGGGTAAAGGAGGAAAGTGAAAGAGCTGGCTTAAATCTAAATATTAAAAAAAAACTAAGATCATGGCATCCAGCCCCATTACTGCATGGCAAATGGAAGGGGAAAAGGTGGAAGTAGTGACAGATTTCCTCTTCTTGGGCTCCAAAATCACTGTGGACAGTGACTGCAGCCATGAAATCAGAAGACAGTTGCTTCTTGGCAGGAAAGCAATGGCAAACCTAGACAGTGTGTTGGAAAACAGAGATACTACTCTGCCAACAAAGGTCCATATAGTCAAGGCTAGATATTCCCAGTGGTCACATACAGTTGTGAGAGCTGGACCATAAAGAAGGCAGAACACTGAAGAACTGATGCCTTCCAACTGTGGCGCTGGAGAAGACTCCTGAAAGTCCCTTGGACTGCAAGGAGATCAAACCAGTCAATCTTAAGGAAGATCAACCCTGAATATTCACTGGAAGAACTGATGCTGAAGAAGAAGCTCTAGTATTTTGGTCATCTGATGCAAACAGATGACTCATTAAAAAAGTCCCTGATGCTAGGAAAAATAGAGGGCAGAAGGAGAAGAGGGCATCAGAAGATGAGATGGCTGGACCGCATCACTGATGCAATGAACACGAACTTGTGCAAACTCCGGGAGATGGTGAGGGACAGAGAGGCAGGGCGTGCTGCAGTCCATGGGGTCTCAAAGAGAAGGACACGACTGAGTGACTGAACATCAAAAACAACGTATGTATAGAATGTTGAGCAGAGACACAGTTCAGCCCATAATATAAGGTAACATGCACAGGTCCCAGAAATTAGAACCTGGCTATCTCTGGGGGCCATTATTTAGCCTAGTACTTTTTAATTTAAATGAAGCCAGGGGAGCTGGGGCCATAGCGGGGGCACCTGGGCTCGGCATTGAAACTGAAAATCAGAAGCAGGGGGTGGGGGCACAGATATGAACACAAAGCCAACAACCAGGATGTTACTGGAAGCAGAAGAGATTGGGTCGGGACTCGCGGCTCAGAATGAAGGCTCTGAGTGATGAATACATGCCCCAGTTCTGCTCTGCCAGGGTGTTTTTGGTGCTTCTACGTGGCGCTAGTGGTAAAGAACCTGCCTGCTAATGCAGGAGACTTAAGAGACTTGGGTTCGATCCCTGGGTCAGGAAGATTCCCTGGAGGAGGGCATGGCAGTTCACTCCAGTATTCTTGCCTGGAGACTCCCATGAACAGAGGAGCCTGGTGGGCTATAATCCAGAGGGTCTCAAAGAGTCGGACATGACTGAAGCAACTTCACACGCATGCACGTGGTATTTCTGCATGGGAAGGGTGGGCTTGGTGGGTTAAAAGAATAACAGAGTGAGGAAGCAAGGCTGATTTCTAATGTCAAGGTTAATGTGCAGAATTTCACACTAGCTGCAGAGGTTAGACTAGGGAACCACTTCTCCCAGGATGATAAAGTAGTGCAGATTCCAGAATTTATTAGGTAATTGAACTGAACAACTTCTAAATGTACTTCCCAGCCTAAAAGTCTCTACTTTAAAACAGGAGTCAGCCAACTTCTTTTCTGAAAGGCCCAGGTAGCGTATATTTTCAGCTTTGTGGGCCCTACAAGCTCTAATGGCAACTTCCAGACTCTGCCATTATAACATGAAAGCAGCAACAGATAATATAAATAAATGAAGTGGGGGGGGGGGGCTGTGTTCTAGCTAAATGTTACTTCTGAAAGTAGGAGGTAGGGGGCGGGACTGGATGAACTGACATAAATATACCACGAAGTGTAAAAATAGCTAGCTAGTGGGAACCTGCTGTATAGCACAGGGAGCTCAGCTCGGTGCTCTGTTTAGGTCTAGAGGGAGGGGATGAAGAGGTGGGAGAGAGGGAGGTCCAAGAGAGGTGGGGATATATCTAAACATATCGCTGATTCACTTCATTGGACAGCAGAGACTAATAAAACATTGTAAAGCAACTATACCCAAATTAAAAATAAAAAAGTAAGTGGGGGCAAGGTAGACTAGAAGGCTGTAGTCTGCCAACCTCTGCTGTATAACAATACAGTTTAATAAACAACTATCTGCCTATGAGTATTTTATCATTATTTTAATTAATAGATTATTTTAGAGCAGTTTTAGATTTATGGAAAAATGAAGTAGGAGGTTCCTAGTACCTGTTACCCTCATATCCCCTAACATGTGATTTCTTCTATTATTAATATCTCATATGAAGATGGTATATATATGTAACAGCTGATGACTGGCATTGATACAATGCTGTTGACTACAGCCCGCAGTGTATTTTGTGTTGTACAGTTCCTGGGGTTTTGACAAATGCATAATGTCATGTGTCTACCACTATAGCGTGATACAGAATAGTTTCACCATCCTAAAGATCCCCCGGAACACCTATTCATCCCTCCACGTCTCTCCCTGAACTCCTGGCAACTACTCCTCTTTTCAACTGTCTTCAGAGTTTTACCTTTCCAAAATGTCACATTGTTGGAGTCATGCAGCATGTAGCCTCTTCCGACCGGCTACTCTCAGGTAGCAACATGCATTTAAAGCTTTTCCACGTCTTTTTGTGACTTGATGCCTCATTTATTTTTATCGCCGAGAGCAGCCCCATCGTATGGATGCACCACGTGGTTTTTTGTTTGTTTTTTTTTTTTATCTAGTCATCTATTGGAGGATAACTCAGTTGCTTCCAAATTTATCAAGGATGAATAAGGTCACCATCAACATTCATGGGTAGGGTTTTGTTGAGATGTAAGTTTTCCGTTCATTTTAGTAAATATCAAGAAATACAATGGTTTCATCACAAACCGCCTAACTGCCTTTCAAAGTTGCTGTTCCATCTTCCATTCCCACCGGCAGTGAACTCTCCCTGCTGCTCCCTCCATCTCCTCACCAGCATTGGATGAAGTCAGTGTTTTCAGTTTTAGCCATTTTAATAGTTACGTCGTTTATTTTTACTCACAGTTCCAGAATGGCGCGCGCTGTGCGTCTGTTCATATGCTTACTTGCTGTCTGCGTGAGTTCTTTGGTAAGATGCCTGTTCAGCTCTTTTGTCACTTGTTAAATCTGGTTGTTTGTTTTCTTACTGTGGAATTTTAAGTTTTCTCCGTATAATTTGGACAGAACTCTTTTCTTTTTGGATACAAGTGTTTTATCAGATATGTGTTTTACAATATTTTTCTCCCAGACCAGAGATTATCTTTTTGTTCTCTTTAAGAGTGTCTTTCACAGAGCAGAAGTTCTTAATTTTCATAAAATCCAACTTTTTTTTTCTTTAATGGATCATACTTTTATGTTTTATCTAAAAACTCATCACTAAACACAAGATCACCAAGATTTTTCTCCCGTGTTGTCTTCTAGAAGTTTTATAGTTTTGTGTTTTAAATTTAGGTCTATGATGAATTTGGGGTCAGTTTTTGTAAAAAGTGTAAGGTCTGTGTCTAGATTTTTTTTTTTGCATGTTTATTTGCTCCAACCCCCTTTTTTGAAAACAGTCTTTTCTCTGTTGAGTTCCCGTTGCTTTTTATCAAAGCTCAGCTGACAGATTTGCTGGCTCTGTTTCTGTGTTCTCTGCTCTATTCCCTGATCTGTAATTGGTCGCCTATTTCACCAAAGCAATATTGTCTCAATTAATGTAGATTTACAATAAGTCTTACAGTCGGATAATATCAGTTTTCTGACTCTGTTTTTCTCCTTCAGTTTTATATTGGCTGTTCTGGGTTTTTGGCCTTTCCATATAAGATTTAGAATGAGTTTGTCTGCCTCTACAAAATAACTTCTTGGTATTGCATTGAATCTGTAGATCAACTTGGGAAAAACTGACATTTCAGCAACACTGAACATGAACATAAATATCTTTCTGTTTATGTAGATCCTTCATTTCTTTCATCAGTGTTTTATAGTTTCCTCATATAGATCTTACACATATCTTGTTAATTTATACCTAAGCATTTCATTTTTTGGTGCCAGTGTAAATGGTATTGTGTTTTTAATTTCAAATTCCAAATGTTCATTGCTGGCATATTGGAAATAATTACACTTTTGTAGATTAACTTTATATCCTGTAACTCTGGCATAATCGTTCCTTAGTTCTAGGAATTTTTTGTTGCTGCTTTTGATTTTTTTGGACTTTGTACTGTATATTATTAAAAACAACAAATTACATTCCTAATAATAATAATGAGAGTTAAGAGTGCATAGTGTGAGGAACCGTGTGCACCCCATGGTACACCATTAGCATGCATTTAATTCCACAGCTTAGAATCACCAGTACTGTTACTTAGTCCCCACTACAAATGAGGAGATTGAAATTTAATAAAGTGTGGCAGTGTATTTACAATTTTAAAAGACAGGGAAAACAAGACTTAAACATGGTCCTTCTTACTAGGAAATAAATGATAATCATAGTAACAGTCACTGCCACTCAGTTAAACATATACCCAGATGTTTATGCTCATTATGCCTTTGATCTTTGTAATTGAGTCTATCAAAGCTGATACTATCATGATCTGCATTTTACAAGCGAGATAACTGAGGCTCCTGAAATGAAATAACTTTCCCAGGATCACATACCTATTAAGAGATGGAGTTTAAGATCCATTCTCAATGCACGTAGATACAGTTGTTTCAGGGAAACCTGAGGCTCAGCATGCCCATGTGATTGCATGTGACAATGTGATCGGTAGTTAACAAGGTTGAAAGGTAGATCCAGGTTCTTCAAATCTGAATTGAATTACATTATGATGTCAGATTTTGAAAAAGCCAAAAAGTGTGTTCATTAACTAGATTTTTATTTTCCTGGGTCCGTTTAGAATTTTGACATCCGTTGGTTTTTAAGGAACACTTAAAAGCCACTTCCAACTGTCCTATAACAGTATGCATGCTTTACCTTGGTCATCATGTAAACTAGCTGATGTCCACACTGGCTGGGTTCTGGATTCGGCTGCAACTGATGTCAGATGTGTTGGGAATTGAAAATGAAGGAAAGTGAAGGATGGTTAGGGCTCCTCATTAGCTCAGTGTTGCAGGAAGTGCATGCACATTGCTGCCTCTCTACTGCCTTTGGGTGTTTTTTTTTCCTCCATTACTAATGACTAATAAAAAAAGGGAATGAGAAAGAGGAGAGAGAGAGAGCAAACAAGAAAGCAGTCGCTGTTAGATTTTTCTTCTGCAGTAGTAGTTTTCTCATTTTGCAAAGCTCATTAGAGATGGCTATATGGGAAGACTTCCAAGATACCCTACAGGGAATGGGAAAGAAAAGGGAAGTAGAAACTTTCAAAGATGTGACCCCAGCCACAAATTCACACCAGAACCAGCTATTCTGAGGTCACATGTTCAGATTCCAAAGGGTACCTCATGGCTTGGATTAAAAAAAAAAAAAAAGTTTTCCCTCTCTAACTACTATCAGAAATGATGTTATGATAAATGCATTGATGCTGTGTGGTCAGTTCAAATGTGCCTCTGATTTTTTTCCTATCTTTTGCTTTAAGTTAAAGTTTTGAATCATCTTCTTTTTTAAAAATTTATTTTATATTAGAGTATAGTTGATTTCCAAAGTCGTATTAGTTTCAGGTGTACAGTAAAGTGATTCAGTTATATTTATATAAATATATATATATACACACACACATACATATATTTATTCTTTTTCAGATTATTTTACCATATAGGTTATCACAGAGTAATACTGAGTAGAGTATTACTGAGTGGAGTTCCCTGTGCTATAAAGCAGGTCCTTACTGATCATCAGTTTTATATACAGTAGTGTGTATATGCTAATCCCAGCCTCCCAATTTATCCCCCTTCCCACCTTGCCTCTTTGGTAACCGTAAGTTTGTTTTCTATGTTTGTGAGTCTGTTTCTGTTTTATAAATAAGTTCATTTGTATCATTTTCTTAGATTCCATATATAACTGATATCACGTGCCGTTTGTCTTTTCTCCGACTTGCTTCACTCAGTACCACCATCTCTGTGCTGTGCTTAGTCGCTCAGTTGTGTCTGACTTGGCAACCCCGCGGACTGTAGCTCGCCAGGCTCCTCTGTCCATAGAATTCTCCAGGCATGAATACTGGAGTGGGTTGCCATTCCCTTCTCCAGGGGATCTTCCCAGCCCAGGGATAGAACCTAGTTCTCCCACATTGCAGGTGGATTCTTTACCATCTGAGCCACCAGGGAAGCCCAGGAATACTGGACTGGGTAACCTATCCCTTCTCCAGGGGAACTTCCCAACCCAGGAACTGAACCGGAGTCTCCTGCATTGCAGGTGAATTCTTTACCAGATGAGCTGCCAGGGAAGATAATCTCTAGGTCTGTTCATATGACTGCAAAGGCATGATTTCATTCTTTTTATGGCTGAGTAATATTCCATTGTATAGATGTATTACATCTTTATTATCCATTGATTTGTAAATGGACATTTAGATTGCTTTCATGTCTTGGCTATTGTAAATAGTACTACAGTGAATATTGGGGCCCATGTGTCTTTTCGAATTGTGGTTTTCTTCATATTTATGCCCAAGAGTGAAACTTCTAGATCATATCATAGCTCTGTTTTTAGTTTTTTAAGGAACCTCCATACCATTCTCCGTAGTGGCTCTACCAATTTACATTTCCACCAACACTGTAGGAGGATTCCCTTTTCTCTACACTCTCTCTAACATTTATTGACTGCAGACTTTTTTACGTTGGTCATTTTGACCAGTCAGAATGGCAATGGTATCGATACCTTATGGTAACTGTAACTTGATTTTCATTTCTCTAATAATTAGCATTGAAGCATCTTTTTATTCTTTTAATTTGGAATCCAACCTACTGGAGGTCCAATTTCACAGTTTTTGAGATTCTTCTATATACCTAAAGCTTTGCTGGAAGCTGGAGAAGGAGAGAGAAGACATAGTCTCTGAATGTGGTAGAAATAGACACCCCACAACAATTTCAGTGTATGCTGCGGTAGGAAGAGAAGTATTCAACACATGAGGCTGGGGGCATTGCCCGGAGCATGGATAACTCTCCTAGAAGCCAGGAGTAGGGTATGTGGTTACAGAAGAATCAAACAACCAGGAAAAAAAAAAATTCATGTACAAAAAAAAAAAATCCCAAATTAGTGACCACCTGCCCTGCATTCTTATTATAGCTCTGTCATGTGACTTGGACAAGCTGTGTATGCTAGGTGGAAAGGAGTAAAAGAAAAGAATTTGAGGTCTATTTCAGCTCTAAAATCTGCATCTTTCTTATTCGTAATCAAGGCTTTTTAAGAATGTTAAACTGTGCTGGAGCAGTGCTTTCTACAGCAGCAGTGGCTACCATTTACTGAGAGCTTGCTAGTCTCTGGCCTTCTGGTGAGCTGTTCATATTATGGACTTTCTTAATCTTTGCAGCAAGTATGTGAGGCAAAAGTGAAATGAAAGTTTTAGTCGCTCAGTTGTGTCCGACTCTTTGTGACCCCATGGATTGTAGCCCACCAGGCTCCTCTGTCCATGGAATTCTCCAGGTAAGAATATTGAAATGGATAGTCATCTCCTCCTCCAGGGAATCTTCCAAACCCAGGAATCGAACCCAGGTCTCTTGCATCACAGGCAGATTCTTTACTATCTGAACCGCATTATTCCCCTTTTTTCTGATAAACAGTTGTTGTTGTTCAGTCGCTAGGTCATGTTCGACTCTTTGTGACCCCATGCACTGTAGCACGCCAGGCTTCCCTGTCCTTTACCATCTCCCGGAGTTTGCTCCTGGAGCAAACTTGGATGTTGCCACCCAACCATCTCATCATCTGCTGTCCCCTTCTTCTCCTGCTCTCAATCTTTCCCAGCATCAGGGTCTTTTCCAGTGAGTCAGTTCTTCACATCAGGTGGCCGAAGTATTGGAACTTCAGCTTTAGCATCAGTCCTTCCAGTGAATATCCAGGATTGATTTCCTTTTTGCTTATAAAAATGATATTCCTGTTTTTCTGATAAGCAAACAGTGGCCCAGAAAAAAAGTCATCATTCTGTGCAACCAGAGCCACACAAGGGACTGGGGGTGGAACCCAGATACAAATTCAGGTGTGTCTGGCTGCAAAGACCGTTTCAGAAAACCTACAGTGTCCACAGGATCAGGGCTTCTCCTCTTGGGAATTTCCTCTTAGCCCTTCAGGCTGGAGCTGTTCAGAGACATCTGTGTTAGTTGAGGAAATGGCCTCAGGGCTGAAAAGGCCCTCAGAGAAGGGAAGTGACTTGCCACACAGCCAGTTTGTGGCGCAGCTTCACAGAACTGGTCTCATCCAGGGCAGGCCTGAGCAGGCATGAGGAACAGTGAGAACACACACTGGGATTTAGGGAGACTCAATTGCCTCCGCCCTTGGGGTCATTTGGCAAGTGCTTTTGTGTCCCTGTTCTACGTCTGCTGTTCTGCTAGACCCTTGAGACAGACATGAATAACGGTGTGGGGTGGAGGGGCCCTGAACACCAGAATATAAAGATCCTATTGGACTTGAAATCTCTTTTTTTTTTTTTTAACTTTTTCAACAATTTTATAAAAATTTTAAAACATCAATAGAGTTGAGAGAATTTTACAGCAACTACTCATATATATCTACCATTAAATTCAGTCATTAACATTTTTATACATTTCTTTTACTACATATTTATCCTTCTGTCTACCCATCGATCCATCTTATTTTTTGATGTAATTCAAAGTAAATTTCAGGCATTAGTGCATTTCTCCCCAAATACTTCAGCATGCATGTATAATTAGAATTCAATATTTTGCTCACAGAAATATTTTTAAAGGTACAGGGATATTGGCTTCTGACCTTGACTGTGATAAAATTAGCAGCTAGACCCACCCCCCAGGGGAGAGGAAGGGACCCTGGAACCTGCAGCCCAGGGGCTGGAGAGAGAGATGAGAGATCTGGGCTAAGTGTGCCCCTCCCATCATCCGGGCAGCTGTTTCCTCCGGTCAGGGGATTCTGCACCAGACCCTGCACCTCTGTGTGAGGAGGCGGGGGCAGGCTGGGGTCTCCTTTGGCTGCACCTGCACACCTGTGTGATCTGGGGTAAGGCCAATTTCCCTCTTCAGATCTCATTTATAGCACCTGAAAAACAGAGATAATGGTAGCACTTACTTGGAAAAATGCAGAGGTTGGACCTAGTGATGTCAAACGTTCCCCACCCCCAGCTCTGAAATGTTATGCCCGGCTATCAGGACTTTGATTCCTTCTCTTGAGAACTGGAGGGACCGTTCGGAAAGATGCTGCAGAGGCCCCGATGACAGCAACTAGGCTTGTTCCCCTTGTTATGACAGCATGAGGAGTCCCGTGCTGACACACACAGGCGAGGCGATGGAGGGCGAAGCGGCTGAGGAGAAGATAATGTTTCTCTAGCCTGCAATTTCTTTCAATTTCAGGGATCGCAATTACTAGGGCAGGAGTTAGTAGCATCCATGCCTGGAATGCTAAAGTGAGTTTGGTGCCACTGGCGGAAGCGGCTTTGCATTTAAAGAGGGAAGACTTAGGCAGTGTGAAACCCGGGCTTCATATTCTGTGTGTGTGTGTATGTGCGTGTGAATTATCGTTGTTATTTAGTTGCTAAGTTGTGTCTGACTCTCTTGTGACCCTACGGGCTGTAGCCTGCCAGCCTCCTCTGTCTGTGGGATTTCCCAGGCAAGAATACTGGAGTTTGCAATTTCCTTCAACAGGGGATCTTTCCAACTCAGGGGTCGAACCCGCATCTCCTGCATTAGCAGTGGATTCTTAACCGCTGAGCCTCCAGGGAAGCCCTTGTGTGTGAATGCACACCTATGTATGACAGAGGGTGGAGCGGGAGTGAGAAAGACAGGTGTGAGCATGGTCAGGGAGGAGGCTGGTGGGGGAGATGAGGTGACGGTCCTGATTTAATTTTGCGTGACCCTAGGAAAATGACCTCACTTCTCTGCACCCCAGCTTCCTCACTTGTATCATTGAGGTAATGATACTTAAGCTGCAAGATTATTGAAAAGTGTTCTAATTTGTTCAGGCTGCTATAACAAGATACTGTAGGCTGGGTGGCCTAAACAGCAGACATTTACTTCTCACCGTTCTGGACCCTGGGGTGTCCAAGCTCGAGGCACTGGCAGAGTCAGTGCCTGGTGAAACCTCACTTTCTGGCTTACAGATGACACTTTCTCCCCATGTCCTCACATGGCAGAAGGGACAAGGAGTTCTCTGAGGCCTCTTTTATAAGGACACACATTCCATTCATCTGGAAGGGCTCCGCCTTCCCAGAGGCCCCACCTTCAAATACCATCATGCTGGGGTTAGGTTTCAGCGTGAATTTGGAAGAGATGGCTGAGAGGATGATCCAGGCCTCACAGGAGGGGGATCGCAGGACTGCAGCTGAAAGCATTCCTCCCCCCCAACCCTACTCCCATTCCATTCAACTAGGAGGCATACATTCGTTCACTGAATACGCGCTTATTAAGCCCTTAATTTGTGCTTCAGCCACTGTGCCAAGGCTGGATACACAGAAGTGAATAAAACAGATGTGGTCCTTGTCCTGCAGTGTTCTTGGGCCAGTGAGAGAGACACCAAGTGACCAGGACCAAAAGTCCAGTGTGAAAATGCTAGGATCGGGGAAGGATGGGAGCTGTGGAAACTCAGGGAAGGGGCATTGATCCCCCAAATGAACAGAGAGACATCAACAAATTCCGGCGGGGTGGGGGGGGTGGGGACACAAAACTGGAGTGTGGTAGGCAGAAAAATGGCCCCAGGGCTGTCCATGTTTTAGTCCCTAGAATAAATTATCTTACATGGAACAGGGAGATTAAGGGTGAAAATAGAAATAAGGTTACTAATAGTTGATCTTGAAGTAAAGGGATTATCCCATGCAATCCAGGTGGGCCCAATGTAATCTCACGGGTCCTTAAAGTGGAAGACAGAGGGCAGAGAGGAGCTCAGAGTCTTGTGATGCCAGAAGGACTTGACTTGTCTTGACGAGCTTGAAGATGGAGCCAAGGAATGGGGGTGTTCTCAAAAAGCTGGAAAAGGCAAAGAGATGCATCCTCATCTAGAACCTTCAGAAAGTGTGCATGTGACTGGCTGACACCTCGACTTTAGCCTGGAAGCCCCCGTCAGACAGCTGACTTACAGAACTCTGAGATAGTAAGTTGATGTCGTTGTAAGCCACGAGGGTTGCAGTGATTCGTTGTGATAGCAACAGAACACCAATACGTGGAGCCAGTGGCATCCTGGAGTTAGGACTGACATTTGAGCCAGTCCTTCTGGCCACAGGATGGGAAACACATTGGAGGGATAAGGCTGGACACTGAGAGCTCAGTTAACAGACTTCAGTGATAGGCCCCGGGAGAGTGGATGGTGTCCGAAACCAGAACAGACAGCTGGTGTATGCTGTGTCTCCTCCAGACTCCTGAATGAGAGGGGGATCTGCCACATAGATCCTGCAGCCAAAACCTACCAGGCTTGGAATGGAGACACGCAGGCAGAGCGCGGCCATCCGTGGCAGCGCTGCCCGGCTCGTCCGTTACTCTTCTTCCAGCCCCCACCACGTGCAGCGGTGATGGCCACCAGCAGGTCCCACCTCCTGAGGCTCCCTCAGACCTGTCCTCTTCCCTGTATTCTGCCTTCCAGCTCCTCCATCACATCTTGGCTGGATTGCTGTAAAACTCAAACTCTCTCTCCCTTGCCCCAGCCTTGTTCCTTTCCCAGCCCATCCTCTACCCTGCATCCCGGCAGTCATTCTAAAGATCCAGCTGGATGGCATCACTCTCTTGCTTACGACTGAGCGACTGAATTGAACTGAACTGATCCATATGATAAGATAATGTGTAAATGCCAATGTAAATATTCCATTAAGAATATTCAATAAAATGCTGGCTGAAAGAAGAAAAATAAATAAATAAATAAAACCAGTAATGGGTCTCCTTGCCCTCAGAATAACCACATTCTTTAGCATCACATAATGCATGTACACATACGCACCCACACACCTTTGGGCTTGGCAATGCTATTACTTGTGCCTGGACCCCACGACCACCTCCCTTCCTCACTGTCTCCCTGGATAACCCCTCCCAATCGGTCAAGACTCACCTCTGTCAGGGAGCCTCCCTGGCCTCCCTCTCTGAGTTAAGTGCTCCCTCCCTGGTTTTGTGAACCTCTTCTATGAATCTTAAACTATCACATTTTAACCCATGTCTTTAACCGGAGAAGGCTATGGCACCCCACTCCAGTACTCTTGCCTGGAAAATCCCATGGACAGAGGAGCCTGGTGGGCTGCAGTCCATGGGGTCGCTAAGAGTCGGACACGACTGAGTGACTTCACTTTCGCTTTTCACTTTCATGCATTGAAGAAGGAAATGGCACCCACTCCAGTGTTCTTGCCTGGAGAATCCCAGGGATGGGGGAGCCTGGTGGGCTGCCGTCTCTGGGGTCACACAGAATCAGACACGACTGAAGTGACTTAACAGTAGCAGCATGTCTTTAACTAGTTAAGGGTTCAAACTTTTTTTTTTTTTTTCACTGTAACTCAGTTATACAGAACACTGTAGTCTTCTTTATATTTTACACTTGACATAATCTTTCCCTCAAGCTTTGTTTCTACTGATAGCAAAAAAAAAAAAAAGTCAACTTGCCAATTAAGAATACAGAACATACTCTTTAAGATAACTGTCTATTCTATTCAGAGTTGAACACCTCACCAGCCAGCCCTGTCTTTCCCTTGCCAGGCAGTCTCCCTGACTTCCACGTGGCCTCAAGGTACAGAGAGGGGTTGGGGGGAGAATGACTTTGGCACGGGTGTGGTCTGATCCTTGCTGGCATTCACCAAATGATGATTTCCTGTTTGAGCTGGGCTCTCAGCCCTTGCGCTGGCACCCATGGTGATATGTGGATGGTCTTAGGTGTTTCTTTTGAGGGGCTGTGTGTTGGAATCCACTGCCCCGTCCGAGTCATGAAGTCCCCACTCTCCACGGGACCCTTGTTCTAATCTCAGGCCTCCTTCCCCATCTTGCTTCCACTGGAGGAGGGGGGTTGTACCAGAAAGTCTTATCTTATTCTCTTACCCTGTGGGTACAAGACTTTGGGGGTGGGGAGCTGACTTCTCCTGGTCTCTTGCTCACCTACTGCTAGCCATGGGACCTCCTGTCGGCTTGTCAGATAAAGGGGCTCACAACCCCCCCCAAGACTATATTCAGATCTGGGGGAGCAAACCCTGTTGCTGCTGTTCACCCCCATCACCATGGGTTTTTCTTATTGGCATTTAAACATTTATTAGAACTGCCATCGAGGCTGCGGTAAGTAAGGAGAGGTATGGACTCCCAAAAAGCCCAGAAACAGGGTCAGTGACTCTCAAGCCTGAACTCTTGGCCGCTTGGCCTTGGTCTTCTCTGCTAGGCAATTCCTCCCCATGCTAGTGGTAGGAAAAGGGTTTTCACCTTCCTTTCTCTGTCCTCTGGGAACTCCCCTGAGGTTATAGCCTATACCAACTGCATGTTAAAATAAGATATTATGATCTGGGTTGGCCAGGCCTGCCTTTGATATAGAAAGGACCTTCACTCCCAGCACAGGCTGGCTTTCAAAACTGTTGTCTAGCTCAAGACACTACAAAGTCAGCTTTGACGTCTAGCCCAAAGCTGAGGGATGGCTCTCTTTCTTTTCTAGAAGGCATCTGCTCTTCTATCGAAGGAGCAGAAGTCTTTGATTTAGCAGGTGGGCTGCCATAGACCAATGTGGTTTATAGGGAAGGAAAAAGTCTTTAACATTTTCAACACTAGCATTCACCTGGCACACATATACACATGTATGTAGGGAGCATTTGTACACGCGTCTCATACTAGACTGAGAGCATCTTGAGGATGGAGAACGTCTGTTTTTTCTTTGTTTTCCCAATGCCAGGCACATAATAGTGAAAATATGTTGAATGAATGAAAAGTTGAATGAAAGAATGACTCGGTTTGGAACACTGGAACAGAGCACTTGCCTGAAGACTCCTAATTAAGAAGCAAATCACATGAGAACAGTTTCTGTCTCATAGAAGGGCAGAACTTGGGGTGGGTGTGAACAAGTGTGAGCATCAGTTTAATCAACATGAGACCCTATGATTCTGGCACCTATAGGATGACTACAAAATCTAGTCCAATGTCTCTCAGTCTGAGGTTCAGAGAAACAAATACTTGGCACGGTCTCCCACCCCTCCCAGTTCTAGAGGTAGGGAGGAGCTTCCCCAACCACTCGACCAAGCAGTCATCAAGCCACGAGGAGGACAGGCCCCCCAACTCCTTGATCCCAGAAGAAACTACATCTTAGCCAAAGTCATCTCCCTTGGCAAAAAGACTCAGCTTAGCTGGAGGTAAGTTACAGGTCCTTGTTTAAACCAGGGGAGATGCCCTCGTGAGTGTTGGGAGTTTGGGGGCACCCTTTTGGGGCTGCTGTGGACAGCCTCGGAGTGCTAAGGAGAGTGGCCCCTCCCTGCGAACTCAGCAGCACGCAGGCCAAGATTCCTTGTCTTCTCTCCATAAGAAAAGGCTGCAGACAGTGCTGGCTGGCTCTGGGGTGATTTACTTCCCTGAAATACCTCAATTTAAATGCTAATTTCCCCAGAACTGAGGGGTGATCGGCTCTTGCATGCTGGTCGCTGTGTATTAATATATCCAAAATGCTTATACATATTCTTAGATGGGGACAGGCAAGAAGTGAAACCTTGTGAGGGGTGGGGGAGGGTGGCCGGCTCCCCTTGCTTGGCATTCCTATCAGCATGGGGCAAGGCTGATGACAGGAAAGCTACAGGAGGCGCGGGCTCTGGGGGCATGCTGCCCAGGTTTGTGTGACTCAGAGGTGGTGTGCTGGTGGCATGGGGACTGAAGAGGCCACCTCCCCCTTGGCACACAGTTGAACAGATGCTTGGGGGAGCTTAGGCTGTGAGCAGGCACTGTGCTGGGCTCTCTGAGGCTCTCAAAGAAATCCAGAATCTGATGTGGGACTCAAGAAGAGGGACTGGCATTAAAGATAATTCAGGGAGAGCTCCCTGGTGGTCCAGTAGTTGGAATTCTGAGCTTTCACTGCCGAGGGCCCGGGTTCAATCCCTGGTCACGGAATTAAGATCCAGCAAGCCAAGTGGAATGGCCAAAAAACAACTCTATGTGAATCCTCCTCCTCACCCCTTGAAGTTGAACTCATCGCTCCTGTTTTGCAGATGAAGTTACCAAAGCTCATCAAATGAAAGTTCGTTCTTCAGGGGATCTTCTGGACCCAGGAATCGAATCCGTGTCTCCTGCTTAGCAGGCAGATTCTTTACTACTGAGTCACTAGGGAAGCCCCCAGTCCTGGAGAGGCAACAGAAAATGGAATGGTCCTCATGGAGCCCACAGTTTAGTGGGAAGAGCAGGTATCCAGCCAGGTCCCCATGCATACCTCTGGGATAGGAACCATCGAACTCTTCATGGAAGAAAAGAGTAAGATTCTTTTTTCTTTTTCCAGGCTTCATAATTAGCTTTATTTATTTATTTTTATAGTCATCAGATTAATTTTTTTAGTTTTTAACATTTTTTTAATGTATTAGCAATGTTGTGATAGTTTCAGATGGATAGCAAAGGGGCTTAGTCATATATATGTACATGCATCCATTCTCCCCCAAGCCCCCCTCCCATCCAGGCTGGCACATAACATTGAGCAGAGCTCCAGGTGCCATACAATAGTCTTGTTGGTTATCCATTTTAAATATATCAGTGTATACATGACCTTCCCACAGTCCCTAACTATCCCTTTCCCCCAGCAACCATAAGATCATTTTCTAAGTCTGTGAGTAAAGAGCAATTTTATAAGAGGGTGTAACAGGGGAAGTGACCCAGGGAAGGTTTCTCCAGGGT
>NW_011494611.1:306157-317947 GCF_000754665.1 Bison bison bison
ATGTGGGGTCAGAGTGACAAGTAGGAGTTGGCCTGGTTCAGGCGTGGGGGCAGGGCAAGAGCTTTCCCGAGAGAAGGCAAATCCGGAGTGGATCCTTTGCAGGAAGTGAGTGTGCCCCACAAGAGGAACATCAGGCCAGCCGGTGCAGCCTGGCGGTAGGCAGACGGCTGTGCTTCATGAAATAAAGCAGAAGGAAGAGGCAGGGGCTAGATGGTGGAGGCCTTTTTACACGGTGCCTGCATTCTGCTGCAGGCAGCCCTGGTAATTCCTCTGCTGTTCCCCGAGGGTTCACCACAGTCCCTGTAGCATGGGGGAACCCCAATCCAAGTCTGTGGAATCAAAGAGACCTCCCACTCCCAGAGTTCTCCTCAGATCCAGGGGACCAGGATGTGCTGTTTTAAACATCTGATGAGCTGTTTCCATCTAATATCAGTTGAGATGGAACTATTTTCATGGATATTTGGGGGGAGAGGTTTGTACAAAGAAACAGTGCCCCTGTTGCTATTTGAGACACATGCATTTATGCACACACATGACTGCATCCCTGGGCTCAGAAGCACACCTGTCTCTGCCCTGCTCTCAGGTTACTCTGGATCAAGAGCACGTGGTCTGGACTGATGCCTTGAACGTGTGCTCCCTGAGTACCAGATGCTAAGCTAGGAGCCCCATTGTCACTTCCTGATGGTGGCCGTCAGGTGGACAAGTTCCTAAACCTCTCTGAGTATCCATTTCTTCACGTGTAAACGGGAATAATAATAGTAGTTACAGAATTCTCGTGCAGTTAAAAATGACACACGCACTCACATGTGTCTTGGCACACTACCAAGCACATAGCTGATGATCAACAGATAGGATCAATACACAGACAGTACTTACTCTGCTTCCTATCTTCCTGCTATTAGGATTCGGTAGTTGCCTGGTAGCTTCGACAACACACGCACCCACCCATACCCAAGTCTGAGAATCTGGATTTGTTTTCGAGCCAACTGAGTTTAGGCAAGCACCCTGCTGTCCTCCCCGTCACCTTCCCCAGATGGGTGGATTCTGAGCTGCCCTCTGGGCTGTGTCTGGGGTCCCCAGCCCAGGGGAGCGTCCCCAGCTCCCCCAGCTCCGTTCCTTGCGTGTCCTGTTTTGCCTCCGGGGAGAGCTGATTGATGCGAAGGCCCCGGGCGCCCTCTGCTGGCAGAGGCCATGCAGGACTTGTGGCCATCGCCCAGGCAGACGTGAAAGGGCGCAGTTGGGAGCGACCACCCTAGGTCCTTGTTCTTTGCTGTGGCTACCTTTTCACTCCCTGATCCGCCCCCACCCCCTTCTACCTGCGCTTTGCACTAGCTTGAGAACTCCCATCTTTCCGTAGTCTCCCTCTTTCCCATGCTTTTCCTCTAGAAGCTCAGGGAGACAACTTTCCTCCAAGCAGAAGAGTATGAGCCGGCCCCCTGCCGTCCCGAGTCTGGCCAGTGTGCTGCCACGTACCGAGGTCAGATTAGCCCACAGAGTCAAACCCGGCTTAAAGAGAAGGCAGAAGGCTTAGAGGAGAGGAACGTGGGGCTGGCAAGGGGGTCACTGTCCCCCTCCTCTGCAATTAGAAAATCAAAGCCAGAGAAGCCGTGAAGTGGAGATGCTAGATGGTAAAGTGAAAAGTGATAAGCTTGCCTTCAGATCCCTCTTTCCAAATGTGCTCCACGTGTAAGTCCAGGGAAGTCAGTTCACATCTCAGAGCCTGTATGGGGCCGGGCCAGGGGGGTGGGGGGGGTGTGATCATGCCCATCTCATGGTGTTGGATAAGGGTCCTGAGGTCACCTGTGGAGCGGAGCACTGGTGTGTAAGTCGCAATGAGTAACAGAACCCTTCTTTTGGTGTCAGCCTATCTGGGCTCAGCACACCCCGGGGTGCTTCGGCTCTTCGAGCTTTGAGAGCTTGAGACTGTCATGGACAGCATCTTCAGCGCCCTGCACCTGTACAGTAATGTAGGGTGTGGGTTCTGGGGTCAGACCACCTGAGATCTCCCACTTCCCAGCTGTGGTTTTAAGCAGTTACATAACTGCTTTGTGCTTCAGCTTTTCCACCTCTGAACGGGGGGTGGTGGGGGGCCTGGTTTGACGGCACCTAATTCACGTGGTTGGGTGAGAGCTCATGTAAAGTACAAGGAACATTGCCTGGTGCCTAGGAGGTGCTCAGCCAACAGCTATTGCCATCATCCTTATTACTGTGATTTCATTAAGGCAGGATGAAGAGCTCTCAGGGTCCCTAATTTACAGATGAGAAAACCGAGGTTTGAGTGCTTTGCTCCAGATTACCCAGCAAGGATGCAGTGTGGACAGAGCAGGATGCCAGTCTTCAGAAACGTCTTCCTTGTGCCCTCGAGAAACAAGCGTTTGGGTCTTGTGGGGAAGGAGGAGACCTTGGGTCTCGTGCAGAAGCCTCCAGCCCTCCGGAATCCCCAGTAACCAGCCCCACTGCCTGTTCTGCGTGGCTGGTGTATTGTCTCCCCCACACATGGCTGGGAAGATCTCAAGGGCTCGGGGAGAATCCAGTCTGTCTCTGGGTCCTTGAGTGCTCAGCTCAGGGCTCCACTCAGGATGTGTTTGCTGACTGACTAGGGCAGGGGGACACCCTCCACCTCATTATGTCTCTAAGGGAAGCTCTGTAAACCAGAGGCCACCGCATGAGGGGGACATGAGGAAGCTTTGTTCCTTAGACCCTCGTCGGGGTTGCATGCTACTTGGGGGCACTTCCGTGGCCCCTGGCAGGCTCTCTTTTTATTTCCACAGGGCTGCTCCACGTACCCAAGTGTGCAGACTAATCAAAGGCCATTCCACCTGGGCAGAATCCATGATCACAGGCACACATGTAGATGAACACGGGCACACATGTGATGCACAGAATAACATGCTTACATGTACAAGTTTGGACCCAGAAACTCGGCATCGTGAACACACAGGCCCAGTCAACAGTCCCAGGCCCAGCCGCTTACCTCCGCAGGTGTGCGGTCAGACAGACCTGGTTCCAACCCCAGCTTCACTACCTCTTAACTCTGAACCTCATTTTTTTTTTTCTTTTGTGTCAAATGAAGATAATGATGACTGCCTTGGGTCATTGCGAAGATTAAATGATTAAATGGATGTGAAGTGCTTAGCCAGGTCCTAGCAAAGTGTAGAAGCTTAGTCACTAATTGTGAGGGACAACGATGACAAAGACGCTGGTGATGTTGAAGGTGGGGATAATGTGTCCGCCCCTGGAGTGCGGCCTGCTCAGGGGTCAGACATGGGGAACATGTTCTCTAAATGAATGAATAGAAGACACATTTCATGGGTGCCTGGGGGGGAGTGCCTGGGGACGTGGAGCACAGACAGGAGGGTGACCCAAGCCACACAACGCTTGCACGTGTCCTTTTGAACTGCCGAGATCCAGGCTTCAAAGGCGTTGCTTTGGCCTCACAGATTTTTGCTTGCCTGTTTCTGATTTTCATTTCAAGGCTGTGTATTCCAGGTGGCAAAATGAAGCGATAAACATTCCCTCCCTTTGTTCTTCGCCTTCCCCGCTCCTTGTCTCCAGATTGTGGTCTGTGTTTCTAACTGAGGATTTATGAATAAAAAGGGACCTCAGAAGTCAGGTTTGAATACGAAAATGCCCTGGATACTGTCCATGCCAAGTGTCTGTCAAGTTCCCCTTGCATGACCCCAGCTAAGGCAAGCTCACCACCTCTCAGTGACAGGCTGTTCCAACTTCAGGCACATCTATTGTCTAGAAGATTGAAGCATGTCTCCCTGCAATGCACAGTCATCCCGTTCGCCACACCTTAAGGCTACCTTTGCTCAGGGTTCAAGTGCCCTGAGATCACCCTGAGGTCTTTCTTCTGTTCGCTGGGGTGGCCTTGCAGTGAAGGGACAGAGGCATCTGAAGAAGTTGAGACAGAGAGAGCGCTGGCCTAGGAGCGGGGAGAGCTGGTCTTGCGTCTGAGCCATTGGTTGTCCATGACAGTTTCACACCTCTTCTCCAGGTTTCAGTTTGCCCATCTCTGAAAGGAGAAGTCCGATCTGAAAGATATCTTGGGATCCTTTCACTTGAGCACGCAGACAGCCATTCTCTCCAGCTCAGCCTCAAGCACTCCATGCTGTCCTCAGTCCCCTCTCATGCTGGCTCACCGTCATCGCTGCTTATGTAAGGGGACGTTTCACAGCCAAATATACAGTTTATAGAACATCAGACTGTGTCCTGAGCAGCTGGCAGCTTTATCCCATTAAATGTTTCAAACTACCCTGAGATCTCACTTTTATAGACAAGGAGACTGAGGTTCCGAGTGGACCAGCAGCTTGCTCTCAAGATCCTGCAGCTACTCAGTGGTGGGCCGGGACTCAAGCCCTAGCCTGCTGGATTCTAGAAGCTGTCATTAGCACTCTGTTCTCGGAGCTGGGATTCAGGGAGCCAGAGGCCTCCATCCCAGCAAGCCCGCCACCCCCCCAACTCACCAGGCTCTCCTCTGACTCGGAGCTTCCTGCCCTCCTGCCCCACGGCCCCTTCACCCTGCCCGCCCACCCCCACACCCCCATCCCCCAGCCTCTGCTTCCTCGACCTGGCAGTCTCTCTGCTCCTCTCCACAGGGAGAACAACTTCATCAAGGACTTCCCACAGCTGGCCGACGGGCTGCTGGTGATCCCGCTGCCGGTGGAGGAGCAGTGCCGGGGGGTCCTCTCCGAGCCCCTCCCCGACCTCCAGCTGCTCACTGGTAAGACACACAGATACTGGATTCCTGCCCTCTGCCTCTCGGCCTTCCCTCTGACCACACAATGGTCTCAGCCACTCAGCATGTCCAGAATGGGCTCTGCCAAGCCGCTGTGCTAGTGAGGATGTGAAAGGGGCCTGCCGTTTCTAGGGCTCTTAGGGGCAGTGAAGAACTGGGGGCTTCCCTGAGACTCCAGACTCTGAGCCAAGGCCGGATTTACCCTCTCGGCAAACTTCAGTAGGCAGCGCGGTGTTATTAACCACAGTCACCAGGCTGCGTGTGGGATCAGCAAACACATCCACCCCCAGAACTGAACCTCTGGACCCTTTGGCCAGCCTCTGCTCATCACCCCACCCCCACCAACCATCCTACTCTCTGCTTTTATGAGTTCAAAGGTTTTAGATACCACACGGAAGTGAGATCATGCAGTTCATTTTTTTTAATATTTATTTTTAATGGAAAGATAATTGCTTTACAATATTGCTTTGGTACCAGCCACACATCAGCATGAATTAGCCATAGGTATACATATGTCCCCTCCCTCTTGAACCTCCCTCCTACCGCCCCCCTTTCTCACCTCTCTTAGCCATACCACGGAACACATTGGAGTCGTGTCTAATGAGCTGGATGAACCTAGAGCCTATTATACAGAGCAAAGTATGCCAGAAAGAGAAAAACAAATACTATGTATTAACACGTATGTATGGAATCTAGAAACATGCAGTTCATGTTTAAGTCATTTAAAATAAAATAAGTGGACCTTCCCCACCCCCTACCCCAACCAGGAACCTCTTTCACTTACAGCACATTAAGTCATGCAGCTTGTTTTTGAACGTGGACACTGAGCCATCCTGTAGGGTGGGTATTATTTTTCTCATTTTGTAGATGAGGAATCCAGGCTCAGACAGGTGAAGGGAGCAGCTCACGGTCACACAGCAGACCTGCCAGGACTGGAACCAGGTGCTGTGGCTCCAGGTCTTCTGCCCTTTTTTACTCCCCTCTGCTGTTCGCTACAACCCCCGCCACCCACAACCTCTGTTTCTCCCCTACAGGGAAACACTCTTTGGCAGGCTCTCCTGAAGCCTATATTTTCTGCCCCAATCCTGGATGCCCTCTGCTCCTCCTCATCTGCTCCAAGTTCCTCTTTTGCCCTTTTATGGGGGACTTTTCCAAGTTGTAAGGGCCCTGACTCTGCCTCTGTGATACAGAACGCTGTGGTTCTGCATTAGTGGTACAGACTCTTAGGGTTATTTGTGTTGATTTGGGGCTCCTTAATAAAGGAACTGTTACATTTTAAGAGTTAATTTTTTGTTTTTGTTGTTCATCAGAAAAAACACCCCTCCCCATCCCAGGGCTTCATGTGACTCCTAATCCTTGGGTGGGAATCTAGGGCAGGATCAGGTAAGAAGGGGGTCAGTAGTCGAGTAAGACCAAGGATGGCTTGTGGTCAGGAATGAGAGGCAAGAGAGTGAGTCAGTAAACAGATATTTATTGAGAGTTTGCTATATATCAGGCTCTGTTTTGGAGTATTGGAGCCTCTATTTACCAGGCTGTGCAGGAATAGGAATAATATAGACCATGGCCTTGACCTCAAGAAACTGACATTTCACTGAAAGAGCTTGTATTCCAGGTGGAATCCAGTATGGACCAGGAGTGGGGAAAGTATAGGATGGAATGATGATCACTTACAGGGGAGGCTTAGGGAGGGAATGAGGGCAGAGAAGCTGGTCTTGTAAATGTTTTGATAATCAAAAGAGGTAGTAGGTTTGGGGACTTTTGTTTTTGTTTATTTGATGTTGTTGTTGTTGCTTTTGTGTTTTGTTTTTTTCTTTTGGACACTATGGTGCTTAGTCGCTCAGTTGTGTCCAACTCTTCACAACCCCATGGACTATAGCCCGCCAGGCTCCTCTGTCCATGGGGGATTCTCCAGGCAAGAATACTGGAGTGGGTTGCCATGCCCTCCTCCAGGGGATCTTCCCAACCCAGGGATTGAACCCAGGTCTCCCACACTGCAGGCAGATTCTTGACTGTCTAAACTACCAGGAGGAAAGCCCTTTGGACACTAAAGCACCAAGTAAATAAGCTGCATCAACAACCTGCATTGAAACGTCTGCCTTGTTCTCTTGGGGATGGCCCTGGTTGCCAATACGCCCTCCAAGTCTGCTCTGAATTAGGACGGACAGTCATAGATGGGGCAGGGACTTCCCTGATGGTCCAGCAGTTAGGACTCTGCACTTCCACTGCAAGGGGCAAGGGTTGGGGAACTAAGTTTGGGGAACTAGTTCCCCTGTTGGGGAACAAAGATCCTGTATGCTGAGGCACGGCCAAAAAGATAATAATAATTAGATGAAACAAGATTAAACATTTAGAAAAAAATAATAATAGGTGGGGCGGAGGCTGCGTGGGGCTGCTGTCCAGTCTTCCCATGCAGACTGTTTCCTTCACCCTGACCCAAAACATGGCCCTCTCCTCCTCTCCCACCCTCCCCCCTTCTCTCCCCAGTGTCTGCAAAGGAAGGGTGGGACAGGCAGAGCAGACAAAGAGAGAGCATATATTTCTAACAAAACAACCTCGCTCCAGTGGACTTATCTTTGGGGATCATGAATATTTTACTTTAGAATGAAAGCCTCTAAAAAATTACATTATTTCTGAAAAGGCTAGGGAGGAGAAAAAAAAAGAAGAAGAAGTTGACAGTAATGGAGAACTTTAATACTGCAGTAATGTCCAGGAAGAAATCATTTGTTCCAGTGAGATTCTCATTTTAATCTTGGTATCAAATACCTCTCTAAGTGCCTCCGCACCAGGGGACAAGAGCAAAGGATAGAAAATGTGCCTGCCGTTTGCTGAGGATACATAACAACAAAAATAATAACTGCTGATGTGACTAGCATTTCTTTTTCGTGTCTTTTTTTTTTTCCCTGATTACAAAAAAGGGAGTCTGCAGTGCTTCGAGTAGAAAATTTAGAAAATGGGGATGAATATAAATCAGAAAACAGGAATCTTTTACGCATCCACTTGCTAAGCAAGTTAACCACTTGCTAACATTTTGTTTTGTTATTTTTTCCTTTGTGTATGTTTTGTCTATACTTGGGTTTCAGAAAACGTCTTCTGTGAAACTTGAGTGTCAGTGGGCCCTGGAAATGGGGCTCCTCGGCCAAAGACATTTGCAAAGTTCTGCGCGCCGGCTTCATGTACCTTTAAAATGTATATTAATTTATTCAAGGACCTGAGAAATTATACAGTCTGTTTTTTTAATCTTGTTTAACTTTGTTTAGCCAGTGTGTCTCAGTCTTATTTAAAATGGGAAGCTTTTGTGTGTGCACACAGGTATTTTATGAGACATCAAAGGACATCTCATGTTTCCATGTTAGGAAATAACAGTCTGTACAGGATGGGCAGACATATAAGGTCAGCTGGTGAATGTGTGAGACTTTGCACAGGCTCTCTGTCACAACTGCTCCGCTCTGCTGTCGTTGTGCAAAAGTAGCCTCAGGAGCAGGTGATGCGTGGGCCCCCACTGCACGTGTCCGACATTTCAAGATTACCATAAACCTTCCTCTGCTCTTAGTTCATTTGAGTCTCACGATACGCCTACTAAATAAGGTCAGCCTAGGTAGCCGTGGGATCAGAAGGGGAAACTGAGGCACCGCAGTGTCTAGCGCCCCATGGTAAATTACCTCTGGGGTTAAGTGGAACCAGAAACCCACTCTTGCTTGTAGGGTAAAGGGGCCATGTGAGCTCTAGAGCAGAGAGAAAAGGGCGGCTTGAGGCTGAGGTCAAAGGCCAGGAAGGAAGAGGCCTGGTGGCGGGCTGCAGATCCCACTGTCGGCCCCAGAGGGCTGAGCTTAGAAGGGGAGGCCGTTCCCCAGAGCCCAGGGCTGCAGGGCAGGGTTGTGGGGTGAGGCCTGTGAACGCGGGGCTCACGTGACCTTCTTCCCTCCCCAGGAGACATCAGGTACGACGAGGCCATGGGGTACCCCATGGTGCAGCAGTGGCGGGTCCGCAGCAACCTCTACCGCGTGAAGCTCAGCACCATCACCCTCTCGGCAGGTGAGCCCCGCCGTCCGCAGCCAGGGGACTTGGCGTAATTCAGCACAGTCCCAGGGCCTGCCAGGGCCCGTGCTGGCACTGGGGATGGCTGAGGCATAAGGCCTCGCCCCCTGCCATCAAGGAGCTCACGGGGAGGGTGGAAGGACAAGCAGACAGACAGTGACGGCCGCACATTACAGGAGGTCAGTGCAGTAATGGGGCCACCGTCCGTTCTGGGAAGTCAGAGGGGCTCCTGGAGGAAGGGGGGCTCTGCACAGGGTTTGACAATTTAGCTCACGCTTACATTCTTGAAGTATTTGAGGCATGTGGGTTCTTTCAGGCACTGATTCTTCTAGTCTCTTCTGATTTCCTTTCCTGCCCATCTCCTCCTGCTCAGCAATAAGCATCCCTCGTCCCCCTCCCCTCACCAACACACACACGCACACACACACACTGTTCACACTCTGCCCACATGAATCTTTCCCCATGATAGGGATGGCTTATAATTCTCAAATGGGACATTTAGTTTCAGACTTACAAGTCTCAAACGGGACTTACGGTTCTGAAAATGGGACATTTTCTCTCTTGACTTTGTGACTCTACATATGCCGTTCCCTCTGCCTGGATCTCCTTCCATATCCTGCGTTACTCAGAGATGCCGCCCCCATTATCTGTCCCCCTGGGAATAATGCAAGGCATTCCCTGTGCTCAACTGCTGATGTTAAAGCACTAACAGGTACTTGATTGGTATCAGAATCCTGTCTCCTGCACCTCAACTCTGACCTGCGAACTGTGGGTAGGGCTTGGATCCTATTTATTCCTGTGCCTTATATTCCTTTTGGTTCTCCTTTTTGATGAAGGAATAAAAATTAAACAAAACTGGAAAAAGGAATAGGTAATGGACTTTGGAAAGATGAGGCCCAGACTTGGAATTTTCTACCCTGACTTATTCCTAGCACTGCCACTGCGTTATTGTCTGAGTGTCTCGTGATTATGCCAGCTGCTTTCTTATCTTTTTTTCTTTTCCAGTATCAGTTTGCTCATGAGCACCATGGAACTCTTTAGCCTGGATATTGGGGAAGTGTAAATAGTTATTATGGCTGACACCAGCCAAGCACTTTATAATGTTTTGTATCTTGGGACTTACATCAGTCTCAAGAGGAAGGCATTCTTTATCCTTTATTTTTCAGATAAGGAAATCAAGGGTCAGAGGGGTTAAGTTGCCCAAGGTCACACAGCTAGTAGGTGGCAGAACAGGAGTGTGTCAAGGATTTGATGGCAGTGTTGTCTGCCTAGATAAAGAGCCACAGGGCCTCTCCGTGGTGTTATTTATTACTGAGCAGAAACCATCTCATTATTAACTCTGTTGCATTAATTACCCAGTTGCATGAGTTAACAGGTTGATGGAGAGGGGTTGTTCCAATCAAGCACCCATTCTTTGAGTCCTGTTTCACGTTCACCACCACCTACAGCTTTCCACAGCACTTGTGAGTGACTGCCATGTTCCTATCAGAACTACAAAGGGGCATCTGCTTTAATTAATCAGTAATGACGCTCCCGAGAAGCCCCTTGTAAATCAAATGTTTGCAAATCGGAGCTCATTTTCAATGTTGAAGAAGCGCTTGCTCTTTTACGTTTTACTTTGATGTGGTGCAGAATCAGTTGTTCTTATTCTCATAATGGAGTCAGTGCACCTGCCGTGTCTGGAAATGGGGGTGGGAAAGGACACATGTGCAGATTTAGAGACAAATGGGACAGCGCTTCTGCTTTCAAGGTGATGCCTGTTGAAGGTATAGGGAGTAGGTGCCTTAGGCCGGGATGGTGTGAAAAGCTTCTTGGGGGAGGGATGACTTCCTGGGGTCTGGAAACATGGATGTGACTCAGAGAGGAAGTGGAAGACCATTCCAGGTAAATGGTGGGTGGATGGGTGGGTGGGTGTGTGTGTTCAGAGTGGGGGAGGGATATAAATAAGAAAGTGTGATGAAAATGCCAAATCACATTCAGGAGAAATAGGAAAACAGATTTGGCCAGAGGTGAAGCCTAACGTGTGTGCTCATGGGAGATGAGCTTGGAGCCCTGGGATACCCAGATAAGGTCATTGGGCTTTATCCAGAGCACAGAAGAGCCTGAAAGGTGTTAAGGCTCCTGAAAGCGTCGCTTGGTGCCCTGCCTGCAGGAGGAAGAAGGCAGGGGGCCCGTGGGCGCTGAGTGATGGCCATGCAGACCCTGTGCCAGGCACTGAGGACTCAGGACCCTTGGCATAGGACTAAGGGCAATGGAGCAGCAACGAGGCCCTTGACAATGGCAGGAGAAAGAGCACACCGTTGTTTTGGAGACAGAAAGGGAAGTCACGTTCTAGGAAGCTAAGCCAGGGATTACATCTGAGGAAACAGAATGTCTGCTGAGCCTGGGCTAGTGCGGTGCCTCCGGCTCCAGCCATGGACAGTTCAGGCCCAGGGTAATTGGGTATGTGAGCAGTGTGTGCACTTTGGGGTGAGAACAGAAGTCAGTCGGAATCCTAGCTCCTCTGGCTGGAGGACCAAGGCAAATCACTTCCAATCTCTGACCTTTGACTTGCTTATCTACTGGAAGGGCTCATTATGGTTGGGACTGCAGTGCCGGACTGAGGTTAAACTAGACAAGTGGCTGGAGCACCTAGCAGCGTGCCCGCCACACGTCAGCTGCTCAGGAGACCTCAGCTTTGATTTTTCCTGATTGTGGCTTTTGGGTCGCCAGCGTTTGTCCTTCCTCTGCTGTTGACTCCCTCTGGGTGGTGTCTCGTGTGTCCACCAGAGAGAGCAGTCTTTGCCAAGTAAGGGAGGGATACTATGTACATTTGGCCGATGCTATGGTGAGGGACAAGGTACCAAATCCGGGCTTGCCATTTGCTGGGCGCCAGCCTCCCAACTCTGACCACCTCCACATGCTCCTCCTCTGTCCAGGCTTCACCAACGTCCTCAAGATCCTGACCAAAGAGAGCAGCCGGGAGGAGCTGCTGTCCTTCATCCAGCACTATGGCTCACACTACATCGCAGAGG
>NW_011494611.1:318047-326391 GCF_000754665.1 Bison bison bison
GGCCCTCTATGGCTCCGAGCTCACCTGCATCATTCACTTCCCCAGCAAGAAGGTCCAGCAGCAGCTGTGGCTCCAGTACCAGAAAGGTAAGCCTGGAGGGCTTGCTGGAGGTGGCGGCCAGCTGAGACATGGAGGTCAGGCTGCTGGGGAGATAACTGAGCTCCCTGGGAGCCAAATCCTAGCTCTGCCACGTAGGAACTGGGCGGCCGTAAACAAGTCCCTGCGCCTCTCAGGGCTTCATGTTCACCGGGGATGGAATGAGGGACCGTGTGATGATTCCTCAGGATTCTTAAAGTTCAGGCGTTTTCTGAGACCCCAGGGTGGACTTCAGAACTCTGGCCTTCTACTGCGAGTTCCTTGTTTCCCACTCTGTCCTCTCAAAACAACTGCCAAGGTCAGGAGGCTGGGGAAACTGTAGGGGAGATGAGAGCTATCTCGTTGACACCTTCTCTCTGGGCTTCTTGGAAGAACCTAAGGGGAGCGCCGGCTCCTTTGGGAGTGACCAACTCATGTCTGAGGGGACAGTTTCAAGTCTCACCATGGAGACGCCTTTGCCCTCAGGCAGGGTCACCAGGTCTTATTTCCCTCCATTTCTCAGCTATTTATCAGAATTGGAATTTCCCTGAAGCAGAAGACCAGTCTCTGTCACTCCCCTTGGGAAATCTGTCCCCTTCTCACCTCAGTTTTCCCTTCCTGTGAAATAGGTACTTCAGTGATTCCTGTCTACTTCCTACATTAAAGGGAAGTAGTTTATGCAATAACATTTTGAGAAAGACAGAAATAAGGCATACATGCATTGTGTATTATTATAGCAGTTCCATGTAGTCACAGGCTCATTTCACTGATGAAAAAATGAGTGTCGGATAGGCTAACAAGTCAAGTGCTCTGTGGACACATAGCTAATACGCAGCAGGGTGAAGATCACTTCCTGTTATCATTGTTACTATTCTTATCAATTAATTTAAAAAGAGAGGCTCTCGATGGATGGGAAGGGTGAGGAGCGATGTTAAAAATGTGCTTGTACCTTCTCCATGTGGTCCAGCTACATGGCCTCCAAGAACCAAACCAAGAGTAACTCAAAACCACAGAATGCAGGTGCTGGAAGGGATCTGACAGCTCTCACTGGGCTCAGCACCCTCGTTTTACAGCTGGGAAAACTAAGGCTTAAAGGAAAGAAGAGTCTTGCTCAGAGTCCCTCAGCTCCCCTGGATAGGGCTCTCCATTCCCCATCCAGGTCTTCTCCTGCTGCCCCTCATCCCCGGCCGGATGGAGCTCCTGCCTTTGTCCTTTCCAGAACCCTTCCCTTGGCACCCTCCACCCCGTCACAGTCTCACCCCGCCTTCCCTCCTGTGTGCAGCTGTGTGGGGCATGGGGTGGTTTATAGGCACAGGGGAATAATTGAGTTGTCTGGGAATAGCTTCGTTTTATGGCTGTGACAATGACAGTCTTTAAGGAAGTGCATTAAATCAATAGAAGTCTCATTGTGCTACCCTATAAATAACGTGACACATCATTAAGCAGAGCAATAAGCTTCTGGACTTCAAAGTAATACAATTAGGTTATGTTTATAAAAGCCTTCCTCACTGTGGCCACTGAACTAATTTGCTTCGTCCTGCGTTCGGGGCCTGGGACATGACTCTCAGGCTGCACCCCACCCATAGCCTTCCTTGGCTGCTTCCAGGACCTGGACTTTTTCACTCCAGAAAATGCCATTCCTTGTCCACTGGTTTATGGCCAAGTAGGATGGGGAGAGGGGCAGATGGAAGCTGGCACAGCCACCAGGGGTCCCTTCAAGACTCAAAGAGGTTTCAAGTTTGCCACAAACTTGCTGGCTGAACTTGGTCCAGTAGCTTGGCTTCTGGGCTTACAAGGCAAAGGTACTGTTCTCTCCTCTCTCCCATATTGGCTCCCAGAACAGGATGATAGTGAAAAGTGAAAATGTTAGTCGCTCAGTTGTGTCTGACTTTTTGCGACCCCATGGACTGTAGCCCGCCAGCCTCCTCTGTCCATGGAATTCTCCAGGCAAGAATGCTGGAGTGGGTAGCCATTCCCTTCTCCAGGGGATCTTCCTGACCCAGGGACTGAACCCGTGTCTTCCGCATTGCAGGCAGATTCTTTACCGTCTGAGCCACCAGGGAAGCCCCAGAACAGCACAGTGACGCACTGTGTTAAGACGGCTTAACTGACCTGCATGTTTCCTCTCTCTGTCTTTACCTGAGGTGACATCAAGCACTGTAGTTTCACTTTTTAAATTTGGAAGTGATGCTGGAGAGGAAGTGGTAGAGAAGCTGGAAATTTCCCCTGAGCGATGGAAAAGCTTCTAGACTTACGGCTAGCTGAGGTGTGTCTCCTCTCCCCCCAGCCACCTTTGTGTCACCAGCATCTGTGTGTCAGCTGTGTGTCACTGACATCTGTGAAACCAGGGTTCACTGGGGACCAGGTCAGGATGAATGTGGGGTTGGAAGCTGATCACTCTGGGGCCAGAGCTCGTGGGGAAGAGGACAAATCAGAACAATGTCAAGTGGGACTGTTGTTGTTTAGCTGCTAAATTGTGTCCAACTCTTTGCGACCCTATGGACTTAAGCATGCCAGGCTTCCCTGTCCTTCACCATCTCCTGGAGTTTGTTCAAACTCATGTTCATTGAGTTGGAAATGCCATCTCATCCTCTGTCACCCCCTTCTCCTCCTGCCTACGATCTTACCCACCATCAGGGTCTTTTCCAATGAGTCAGCTCTGGAATTTCAATCCCATGGCCTCCAGAATGAAAACCATAATCACAGAAAACTAACCAAACTGATCACATGGACCACAGCCTTGTCTAACTTACTGAGACTCTGAGCCATGCCAGGCAGGGCCACCCAAGGCGGATGGGTTATGGTGGAGACTTCTGACAACGCGCGGTCCATGGAAGAAGGGAATGGCAAGCTACTTCAGAAGTAGTGCCTTGAGAACCCCATGAACAGTATGAAAGCCTTTTTCAAGTGGGACAGAAAAGATTTCAAGTCCTGGTACCTCTTCTTACATCCCTGTCAGGAAACCTCAGGCAAAGTAATTTCTAAGTTTCAGAGAGAAGAGACCAAATGGGGCATGTATAACAACCACGGACGTTGTAGAGCCCTTCGAGGTATACAGGCCTGCCTTTGGTCTTTCCATCTACCCCTTGAGGCAAAAAAGGCAAGAGGACCCACCTCTGATCACTGCAAAAGGGGGACCTGAACTCAGAAGTGATCGGGGGCTTGCCTGGACCGCACAGTGTGTTCCTGAGTGAATTAGTGTTTAAATTCCAACCTGAGTCCAAGATCCTGGTCTTTCCAAGTTTACTAATTAATGGTGGGGCTCTGGTCACTGTTGTGATCCAGCCACTAGAGATCATGGAAGGTCAAGGGGGTTGGGTGAATGTGCCTGATTAAAATATCTCCCATGAGAGTTTCACTCTTATTCCCATAAGTGCTTAGAAGTGTGCATTCCACAGGAAAAAGAAAGTCACATTGATCATTCATTACCCTCTGGTTCATTGGTATTTCCTAAGTGCTTCTTCACTGCAGACCTCGTGCCATGTGCTGGGGTGTTAAAGTAGGCAAGACGTGGGTGCTGTCCATGAAGGGGTTCAGCCTGGATGAGCCTTCCAATACCTTGTCGTTTTCGTGATAGACTTTTTTTTTTCCTTTGATCTACCAATAGGCCGCTGGAGAAAGGCAGGTGGCTGGTGTGCGGTCGGGAACTCAGTCACTGTCACCCGGTGGCCCGTGTCTTTTGTTTCGTATGCCAGTTCTGATCAGTTGAGGAGTGGCTTGTCTAGACACTGTGTGGAGGTCACCGGGTCATTAGAAAAGAACGCTGCGATCAGTTAGCAGTAACTGCTCCAGATGCAGAAAGGGGAAGTGGTGGTTAACACTTACATATTGCTTCCAAGTAATAGGGCGAAGTGAAAGCTAGAATAACAGACCCAGCTTCTGACGCAGATTCCAGAGAGACATTGGGAATGCCAAGGAGGACGGGAAAGATCCAGGCAGGGAGGAGAGGATATTCCGGGCATTCCACCAGTCCGAAGGGGACTGGAGCACTGGACAGGTCAGCTGGATGGTGCTGGCGGAAGCCAGGGACAGCTGGACCTCAGGAGCAGCTACAGTAGCTGAAGTCATCCCAGGAAACTCCAGCCCAGGTGCGATTCCCTTGGAAGCTCTTCAGTCTGCTGCTGTCCCTCAGCCATCACCTGTGCTCCCAGGCCAGGCTCCAAGTGCCTTGTGAAGTTTCTAGTTTCTGTCCCAGCTTAATATTTTCACTCTATGCTGCTGTGTTCCCGATACACCTGTATTTGAAAAGCTACCTTTCTCTTAATCAGGGCTTCATTTCCTTCTTTGACTTGACATTCATACACTTCCTAGCTGTGACCTTGACACATGAGTCATAGTTATGGTTCTTCTGGCTATCTTGGATAAAGACTTCCTCATTTGGAGATAAATGACAAGTTTTGCAGTCAGATGGACCTTGGTTCCAGTCCCAGTTTCCCTCTAACAAGTTGTGTGATGTTGGACAAATTGATTCACACTCTAAGATCGATTTTTCCATTTTTAAGATATGGGATCCAGTGAAAGCGTAGACCCATCAATGATGACTCATCTAGCAATGAGCTGGGCACTTAATTGTTACCTTGATACAGTCCACTCCCTGCACCGGTGGCTGCCGCATCCACCTGATAACAGTGATCTCAGATGTGTGTGTATGTGTGTGTGTGTTTGTAGTGCACATGTGTGTCTATGGGGGCAGGGGGAGATGCGGCTACTAATTTACTCCCCTCTCTTGTCAGCTAACTTAGGACCAAGGACAGGGGTAGATTGAGAGGGACTCCTGGGGTAGAGCTGGTGAGGGAGGGAGCCTTAAAGCTCTACTAGGAAGACATCAAAAGACTCCGTAACCCTGCCCTTTTGTTATGCCCTGTTATTCCCTGTTTTGAAGGGATGGCAATGCATGCAGAAATAACCAATCTGGTAGGTTTCCTGAATTCACAGTTGCTTCTTTTGCATGGAGAAAGTAACTATGGAAGATAAAGGATGTATGCATGTAAAGGAATTGTCCATTCTGTGAGAGAGAGAGAGAGCGACAAAGACTGAGGGAGATAGGAGGAGACAGAAAAATGAAGAGGGACAGACACGGGGAAACCAAAATCCACAAAGACAAATGGAGGGACAAAGTGGAGAAGCGAAGATGGATGCAATTAATGTCTTTTCCAAATTTAGAGACTCGGTGACCCTGCCGAAAGGACATACTCCGTGTGAAGGTTGGACCGCTCTTGAGTTTGCATCAGGAGAGTCTATCGCATAGAGATGTCCCCACAGATAAATGCCTGTCGCCACCTTTAAAAGATGTTTTATCTCTATTATAATTTCCCAAGACTGTCCAAGAGAATGAATTTCTGCATTTCCATTTGAATTACAATGCACTTTTGAATGTCAGCTAAAGCATACCTAGATTACTCTTTAAAGGAATTCTGGCTGTTTGAAAGACAACCTAAGGGCTTGGGGTGGGGGAGGAGAAGGGAAAGATGTAGTCAAGTGTCACCTCCTTTTGTCAGGACAGGGGTGGCCAAGGGGCTGATGGGAGCTGGAGAGTTCTCCCGGGCCTTCAGTTTCCTGAAGAAACTTCCCGAGAACTTGCTTCAGAGATGCCAGCTAGACATGCAGGGAGTCGATCTCAGAGCTGAGACCTGCACAGGTTTCACTTCCCTGGTGATTTAATCTTCAGGGCAGGTTTCAGTTCCCGCTTGTGTGCCCTTTCATTATCATTTGATGGAGCTGGCCACTTCCTGCTCGAGGCGCCATCTGATGCTTGCTTCCTTGGCACCAGGGGACTCTTCCTGGCCGTTGCCCACCTTCCTTCTGGCCTGTTCCTTCTGTCTCCTTCACAGGCTCATCCTTCTCTGCCAAACGGGTCAGTGTGGTTTTGCAGGACTGCCATTGTCTCCGTGGGGACTCACAGCCATGCTGTCTGTTACCATCCCTACACGGATGACTCTGGCTTTGTGGCCTGCCTCCAAGCTTTCCTCTAATAATGTGCTCTCATGCTAGCTCCCTGCCTGCCCAGACTCGGCCCCACACAGCCTAGAATGTTTCCAGTGTTCTAATGCAGAGCACCTGTATGTGTTTAGAAGCAGAGCCACAAACCTAGAAATCCTTCTCAGCATCTCCCTCTCCCTTGCTCCCACCCATTTCCAAACCGTAGCAAGTCTTATCAATTTCAATTTCCAAATAGTTCTTAGAATTGCCCACTTCTCTCCATCTCCCTGCTGCCACCATCATGGCTGGGCTGGACTCTAGCACTGCCCCCTGCCTGGCCTCCCTGCATCCACCTGAACCCCATCAGTCAAGCTGCACAGCCCTGAGGACATGGATCTGCCTGGGTTCGCCAAAGAGACAGAACCATCAGGATAGATGGGTTGGTAGACATGTAGATAAAAATATATTATATATAATATTCACATATACATGATATAGATTCATATGATATTTATAATACATATAATATATATGAAAGCTATATATAACTGATTCTGTATCTCTAGATATATATACACGGGGCTTCCCCAGTGGCTCAGTGGTAAAGAATCTGCTTCCAATACAGGAGACGCGGGTTCAATCTCTGGGTTGGGAAGATGCCCTGGCAAACAACAATAGTACACACACATATATATCCAGATATATATATTGCTTCCCAGGTGGCACTAGTGGTAAAGAATCCCAGCTGCCAGTGCAGGAGAGGCAAGAGATGTGGATTTGATTCATGGGTCGGGAAGATCTCCTGGAGTAGGAAATGGCAACCTGCTCCAGTATTCTTGCCTGGGAAATCCCATGGACAGAAAAGCCTAGTGGGCTACAATCCACGGGGCTGCAAAGAATTGGACACAACTGAAGCAGCAGAGCGTGTGCACACACACACACACATACACATGCACACACACACATACACACAATGTTTATCACATAAGTCAAATTCTAACAACAAACCTCTTCATATAGATATGTTTATATTTTATTATAATATAAATAGTATATATAATACAACCCTTAAGAGATGAGGGTTTTGATCCCTGTGTTGGGAAGATCCCCTGGAGAAGGAAATGGCAAACCACTCCAGTATTTTTGCCTGAAAAATCCTAATGAAAGAGGAGCCTGGTGGTCCACTGGGTCACAAAAGAATTGGATAGTTATCTGCACACCTCATGGCCCAATCAAGTCCACATAATAAAATGAAGCATCATGGGATGTTTCTAAAATGGAGATTCCCATCATGCCCTTCCTCGGATGCAAACTCCTGGGTGCTTTGTCATTGCCCTGAGGCTCATTTCCAAACTCCTCCCCATGGCCTCAGGACCTTCTCAGACCTGTTGTGTCCCCATCGGCCACCTTAGCCCCATCTGTCCCCATGCTCTGCCTTTGATTCACACTGAGCCTCCTACTCCTTAACCATCACACAGGTTGAAGTCTCAGCCTGGCCCTGCTCACCTGTGCCAAGGTCTGTGTGCTGGTAGGAGGTGGCTGAGTGTCCCTTGCCCCTCCCCTGGCCCCTCGGGCCACGGAGCTGTGTGTGGGATGGGCCTAGCTCCAGGCTGGTGTTTTTCTTGGAGGCGGCAGGAGGAGGTTCAATACGAGCTGGACACTCCAGGGCCTGCAGTACGCCAGAGGAGATGGCCAACTTAGTTCTCAGAATCATGCAACAAGATGATACAGGATGTGGTTCATTAAATACAACTAGGCCCAGGAGACTGCTGTTTCCATCAGATGAAATTACCAAAAAAAGGGCATTTGTATCCCGGTTTAGATTGAGTCTGTCTGGAATGGAACATTCTTGTCTCTTTTCCTAATGGTGTGTCCTTATACCCCTCTGCCTGTGCTCAGTGCGGAGCGTCTCACAAAGCACTTCCACGTACTTTATTCATCCAGTTTACTCCTCCCAAGCAGCCTGAGAGGTCAGGTCGCTATCTGCATTTCACACTTGAGGAAACTGTGGCTGAGATGGGTAAGATGATTTGTGGACGTTCTAGTGGAGGTGATGGAATTCCAGTTGAGCTATTTCAAATCCTGAAAGATGACATTGTGAAAGTGCTGCACTCAATATGCCAGCAAATATGGAAAACTCAGCGGTGGCCACAGGACTGGAAAAGGTCAGTTTTCATTTCAATCTCAAAGAAAGGCAATGCCAAAGAATGCTCAAACTACCGCACAATTGCACTCATCTCACACGCTAGTAAAGTAATGCTCAAAATTCTCCAAGCCAGGCTTCAGTAATACATGAACTGTGAACTTCCAGATGTTCAAGCTGGTTTTACAAAAGGCAGAGGAACCAGAG
>NW_011494611.1:326491-333792 GCF_000754665.1 Bison bison bison
CTGGATCATGGAAAAAGCAAGAGAGTTCCAGAAAAACATCTATTTCTGCTTTATTGACTATGCCAAAGCCTTTGACTGTGTGGATCACAATAAACTGTGGACAATTCTGAAAGAGATGGGCATGCCAGACCACCTGACCTGCCTCTTGAGAAACCTGTATGCAGGTCAGGAAGCAACAGTTAGAACTGGACATGGAATAACAGACTGGTTCCAAATAGGAAAAGGAGTATGTCAAGGCTTTATATTGTCACCCTGTTTATTTAACTTATATGCAGAATATGTCATGAGAAATGCTGGGCTGGAGGAAGCACAAGCTGGAATCAAGATTGCTGGGAGAAATATCAATAACCTCAGATATGCAGATGACACCACCCTTATGGCAGAAAATGAAGAAGAACTAAAGAGCCTCTTGATGAAAGTGAAAGAGGAGTGTGAAAAAGTTGGTTTAAAGCTCAACATTCAGAAAACGAAGATCATGGCATCCGGTCCCATCACTTCATGGGAAATAGATGGGGAAACAGTGGAAACAGTGGCTGACTTTATTTTTCTGGGCTCCAAAATCACTGCAGATGATGATTGCAGCAATGAAATTAAAAGACACTTACTCCTTGGAAGGAAAGTTATGACCAACCTAGACAGCATATTAAAACGCAGAGATATTACTTTGCCAACAAAGGTCCATCTAGTCAAGGCTATGGTTTTTCCAGTGGTCATGTATGGATGTGAGAGTTGGACTATAAAGAAACCTGAGCGCCCAATAATTGATGCTTTTGAACTGTGGTGTTGGAGAAGACTCTTGAGAGTCCCTTGGACTGCAAGGAGATCCAACCAGTCCATCCTAAAGGAGATCTGTCCTGGATATTCATTGGAAGGACTGATGTTGAGGCTGAAACTCCAATACTTTGGCCACCTGATGCAGAGAGCTGACTCATGAAAAGATCCTAATGCTGGGAAGTATTGAGGGCAGGAGGAGAAGGGGATGACAGAGGATGAGATGGCTGGATGGCATCATCGACTCGATGGACATGGGTTTGGGTGGACTCTGGGAGTTGGTGATGGACAGGGAGGCCTGGCGTGCTGCGGTTCTTGGGGTCGCAAAGAGTCAGACATGACTGAGCGACTGAACTGAACTGAACCCCAGGGAACTCGGCAGAGTGGGGATTTGAACCCAGGCTGCTTTCAGCACAAAAGTGATGAAACTTGCTCATCCAGGTCTCCCAGAGCAGCCTCAGAGACGCTTCAGATGTTGGCATCAGACCCAGCAGAGCCGTTTGTGCTGCTGTCTGTCTCTCTCATCCAGAGTTGAAAGAACTGGGGAGAGCTGAAACTGGCAGTTGAGTCCCTCAGCTCCGGCAGAGGTGGAAGTAGTCTTCTTTATTCACCCCTTGCACAACTTGCTTCTCTATGTTAATTCAGGGGCAGTGCTATAAAGTAAAAATCCTGAAAAAGAAAACCTTGGATGCAAACTCCTAGGTGCCTTGTCGTTGCCCGGAGGCTCATTTCCAAACTGTCAGGGCGGGGAGAGGACTTAGCAAGAATCTAACCAGACCTGAGTTCCTCTTTATGTGTCAGTTAAGGTCAAATAGTAGTGCCTGTCATGCTGTGTTGAACGAGGTGTTCATCCGGACCAGGCTTGGTGGGCACGAGCACAGCGGTCACCTGGCGGTGTCCAGTGTGAGTGTGGGAGTGAGAAATGGCAACTCCTGCGTAAGGTGTTCTCCACTCCCGTCGAGGCTAGCCTTTCCCATTCTACAGATGGGGAAGTTGAGGTCGGTTTATGTAATCCATTAAAACCTGCAGTTGCAAAAGGGGAAGTTTAATAACCATCTAGAGACGTTATTCTGCCTTTCTGCACCTGAAAACCTACAGCAAATTCAAAGGCTCCTAGTTGCTCAAGCCCCCCACATGCTCATAGGTCAGAGAGCCATTCATTTGGCGGCAGGCCCACTTTCCTATTTCTGAATGCACGCATGCACACAAACAGGTGCACAAATGCATCACTTCCTGAAGCACTGGAGACCGCCCCCACTGTCCCTCTGGTTAGACAGTGCATTCAGAGATTGAGTCTTGTAAACTACCTACGTTGATTCTACTCAGACTGGGCCAGCCCACACTTAGTCCCCTGTCACAGTTCCAGTCCCAGGAATGCCGCACAGGGACTCAGGGAGCATGACTTTAGATAGGACCCTTCTCTCACATCAGCCTTGCCCTGAGAATGTGGAGTTTCCCTAGAGATGAGTGTGGGGCTTTCGTTTTCTCTCTGCCTTCACCTCCTTTATAAGAACAAAAGGGGCTAGAGGAAGCACAGATACACAGACGGAAGCTTTTGCTTCTCCAGGTCATTACTAGTAGGTGGAACCTCCCGCCCTGAGAGCAGCCTCACTCACAGATTCACACCACGGGGTGTCTCCTCTCCCTCATCTCATGCGTTCCCTTCATCGCTTGTCACCACCCCCAACTTTCCACAACAGTGCTCCGAGCCCCTAGAAGATGCCTGGCCCTGCATGAGGTGCTGAGGTTGCCAAAGTGAATGAGACATGCCCCCTGCTCTCAAGGAGCTCACAGTCAAAAGGGAAAGATTTTCAATAGGTGAACTGATAATTACAGCCCTCTGGACAAATGCTGTGACAGGGAAGCCTAAGGCATGCCTTGAGGTGTGCATTTGTGTGTGTGGCAGGGGCGCAGCAGGCAGGAGTGGAGGAGGCAGAGTAGGGAAATGGACCTCTAACCACCTGGGATGGGCTGGAAAGTTTCCCATGCTAAGCCCAGCCCTGGGGATGTGAGGGCATGTGCCATCTAGGGAGGTGAAGAGAGGTAGCCTGGACAAGATACAAAGCAGGCTATGTAGAGCAGCCTACGAGAGTCTGGCCAAAGCAGTTGGGAGCAACAGTACCTGAGTCAGCTCAGGTGCTCCAGACAGATGCCCTTGGCTTCTTTGCTAGAACTCTGGATGTCTTTGCACTTCTGCCTCCCAGGTAGGTAGAGAAACTGCCACTTGCTGTGTCCACAGCAGAGAATTCTCACCCTAGGAGAGGCTGAACTTCCTAATGCCTGAAAATAAGTAAAAATAAGGGGCCCATTTGGGAAGTGCCAGGGGAATTGTTGGAAAAGCATCTGGACCTTTCAGGGCTGTTTTGAAGATGACAAGAGATCATGTGGTTAATTGGTTCTATGGTAGGAAATCAACAAGAAATCAGTCATTCTTGCCCCCTCCTTACCAGAGGTGTATCTTTCAGCAAATAACAGCATACAAATCAGGTGGTGTGTGAGTCACCTCTTGAGTTTTCAGATGTGACTTAGGGTTTCCTGAGCCTCAGTTCCTTTATCTTTAAAATGGGCCTAATCGTGCTTACCTCACAGTACTGTTTTGAGAATTGAATGAATCAATGTTCAAAAAGTGATTATCTCTGCACTCTACATGTAAGAAATGCTCAGGAAATGCTTGCTAGGATTATTATCATTTGTTACTGTGAGACACAATCAAATTAGTAGTGATGCTTATTACAATTAGTTTTCGAAAACAAAAAGCCTAATGATAAGAATTCTCTCCACTTCTGAGATCAGCAGCCTAATATGTAAGCCCTCGTCCTGCCAGACCTTCTAAACCCATGGCTGTCCATCTCTGGTTGATTTGCCAGCTTGTGAATTTGAGTCCTGGCTGAGCCTGGAGGTGGGAATAGAAGGCAGAGTCATCAGAAAGCACAGCCTGGAGCCCAGCAGTGGAGCACAGCGCTTGCACCACCGAACGCCAAGCTTATGGCCGTCGAGGCTGTGTAGTTGTGTGTGTATGTGTTGGGGGAGGGGTAACAGATGAGTGGGCAGCAATGCCTGACTGATTTTCTGCTCCTACTGCGAACCATTTAATCATATGATCTCACATCATCTTTGTAACATCCCTGTGTTAGTTGCTCAGTTGTGTCCGACTCTTTTGCGACCCCATGGGCTGTAGCCCGCCAGGATCTTCTGTCCATGGGATTCTCCAGGCAAGAATACTGGAATGGGTAGCCATGCCCTCCTCCAGGGGATCTTCCTGACCCAGGGATCAAACCCAGGTCTCCCACACTGCAGATTCTTTACCATCTGAGCCACCAGGGACCCCAAAACATCCCTCTGAGGTCCAGATTGTTATCCCATCTTCTAAATGAGAAAATTCACATGGCTTGGTCCTGGGCTGTTTTCTATCTCAGGACTGTCTGACTCCAGAATCCACATGTCCTCCTGTCCCGCTGTAACAACAGAACTCATGTACTGAAAGCCACAACAGGGCAGGGGACTCAGTGGCACTTCACAGTCTCATTTAATCCTCAAAACAATCCTCTAGAGCTGGTATGTTTATGCCTGGGAAACTGAGACTCCAAGTGGGTAAGATATATAGTCCAAAGGCACGTAGCTGGTCAAAGGTAATCCTTCTTGCCTTCTCTTCCTTCCATCTTTCCTTGCTCCAGTTCTCTCCCCATTTACTTTTTACTGTTATTTAACCACAGTGGGTGTTCTCACAAGACTGTTCTCTCCGAAAGGCATTTCTCTTCCCACAAAGTAATTAGAAGTACTTGGTCAGGAGGAATGAGGAAAGAGACAGACAGACCAGCGTGATTCCAGCCTGCATGATGTTGGCTCACAGGTTCCAGACCCTTGTTTCCTAGCAACACCTTGGCTCTGGATAAGGGTGAAGGCTTTGAGGCAGGCCTTAGAGATGGCTTGGACCTTTGATCTGTTGGATCGGAGCTGGCCTTGGCTATCTTCATCTGACACACCAGCTGTAGGCCTCAGGAGTGCCTCCTTAGGGTCCCTGGGATCTGCGTTTCTGTCTCTTCCTATTCCACAGGTGTCCAAGGAGATGGGAGACTCCTTTTGGAGCTCTTGGCTCAAGAAGTCCCTAAGGTCTGGGGCCCCAGTACCATTGGCACTTGCAACTGGAAATATCCTTAATTTAATAACTCTATTATTGATGAAATGGAGTCCCGGAGAGAGTAAGCAACTTGCTCAAAGAGAAGTATACATTATTGACAGAATGAGGGTTTGAATTGGCTCCCTCTTCTCCCTTCTCCATCCAGGAAAGTGTGTTGAGAGGCAATTCAAGGGCCTCTGTGTCCAAAGGTACATCCTTTTTTGTTTGTAACAGCATTATTTATTTATTGAGATATCATTTACATAACCACACAATCAGAAGTGTCTCTTTGAGCCCTGATTTTGCATCCAGACAAAGTTTGGATTGAATTTCCAGAAGGGAACACAGCTTTTAATGATTTTATAGTTGAGAAGATTCTCTATGGAAAATGAAATCTCAGGGAACCACCCCACCTACCTTTCAACCACATCCCATTTTTCTGTTGCAACAGTCAGTGATTTAGTGAGGCAGCTGGTGGGAGGAGCAGGAGGTGGCATAACCAGCTGGTGCTAAATGTGACCCAAAATGTTCATAGATATCAACATATGAGCTAAGCTGACCCCCCAGCCCCCCTGCCCTGGTTTTATCCAGCAACAATTTTAGTGCCTGCTTTGTTTTGGGAACCGTACGAAATGCTACAGATGCAGTGGTAAATTAAAACTCACTCTGCTTTCACAGAGCTCAATCTAGCCTTAGAGAGAGATAGGTAACAAGGAAATTATCATGCAATGCTACAAGGCAGAAACACAAACGGTGGTGTGGACACCTGACTCAAATTGTGTAGTGGATCAGGAAGGGTGACCAGAAGACCTGGAGGAGGTAAGATTTAAGGGACATGAGAGAGTAGGGAGAGGGAAAGTGTTTTAGGTAGCATAAAAGCAAGTACTAAAAAGGCCTAGGGAGGAATGGAAGCAGTGATGAGATAAACCTAGAAAGATAAATAGGTGGGAACAAAATCCCACTAGATATACAGCTATGTTAAGGATTTTTTTTTTTTTTCCTTTTACCAGGATCACTTTAAAGTCATTTAAAGCTTTTATGTATTATTATTAGCACCTACATTTTAAATTTGACTCTGGCTGGTGTGGGATTGGGCTTGACTTAGGATAGGAGGAAGTGTCATTAATGGGGTGCTAGACTAAAGAAGGCTTCCCAGGGGGCTTAGTGGTAAAGAGTCCATCTACCGACGCAGAGGTGGGTTAGATTCCTGATCAGGAAGACCCCTTGAAAAAGGAAACAGTAACCCGCTCCAGTGTTCTTACTTGGGGAATCCCATGGACAGAGGAGCCTGGCGGGCTACAGTCCACGGCGTCACAAGGAGTCAGACATGCCTTAACAAGTGGGCATGCAGGCAGATCAGTTAGGAAGCTGTAACAGTGTTTCGGGAGGAAAATAATAGGAGCTGAACATGTCCATAGTCATGAGAAAGAAGAATAAAGGGATGTGAAAAATATTAAGCTGCTGGTGTGATGAGAACATTATGATTGAATAGTGGGAGGTAGGAGGTGAGAGGTGAGAGAGGTGATTAGAAATGGTGCCAGTTTCAGGCCTACGTGCTTTTGTCAATGCCCGTGTTCCTTAAATGGAACAGAAGCAGAAGAGCAGGTACTGGAGAGCCGAGTTCAGTCTTAAATATGCTGAGTCTATGTTTTCTAAGGGATATCTTCACTGAACACACCAGCCTACAGCTGGCATGCCAACTGGCCAGATAAAGTGAGCACCTGGAAACATGTAGCAGTCTGCTGATCAAAAGGAAGGTAAGGTCTGAAAAATGCAGGTTTGAGATCCAGTTGCATAGATTGTTGAAGTCACAGGGAAAAGAAGAAAAACAACAGTATCTCCCAGTATAAAAGCATTTCTTCCTTGGTGGCTCAGAAGGTAAAGAGTCCGCCTGCAATTCAGGAGACCTGGGTTCGATCCCTGGGTTGCGAAGATCCCCTGGATGAAGGCATGGCAACCCACTCCAGTATTCTTGCCTGGAGAACCCCTGTAGACAGAGGAGCCTGGTGGGCTACAGTCTGTGGGGTCACAAAGAGTTGGACATGACTGAGCGACTAAGCAGTAAGCACAGCATAAACAATATAGTTCCTCTTTTGTAGCTTGTTTCTTTGGGGAGCTCTCTTCCCCTGCCACACCCAGTATTGTTTCTGATGTTTTATTTAGAGAGGTTGTATCTCATTCACAGAGGCTGTCCAGGCTGCCGATCATAGGCTAGCTTTTACTGGTGTAAAATGTATGGGACATTAGGAATAGTCCTGGTATATACTCTGTACCAGTGTGAATTGATATCCCCATTCCAATGAGGGAAAACGGGTATCTGTGGCACTGGCCACCGGAGCAGAAGAGAAGATGCATCAGATCAGATCAGATCAGATCAGTCGCTCAGTCGTGTCCAACTCTTTGCGACCCCATG
>NW_011494611.1:333892-336721 GCF_000754665.1 Bison bison bison
CGCAGCATGCCAGGCCTCCCTGTCCATCACCAACTCCCGGAGTTCACTGAGACTCACGTCCATCCAGTCAGTGATGCCATCCAGCCATCTCATCCTCTGTCGTCCTCTTCTCCTCCTGGCCCCAATCCCTCCCAGCATCAGAGTCTTTTCCAATGAGTCAACTCTTCGCATGAGGTGGCCAAAGTACTGGAGTTTCAGCTTTAGCATCAGTCCTTCCAAAGAAATCCCAGGGCTGATCTCCTTCAGAATGGACTGGTTGGATCTCCTTGCAGTCCAAGGGACTCTCAAGAGTCTTCTCCAACACCACAGTTCAAAAGCATCAATTCTTCGGTGCTCAGCCTTCTTCACAGTCCAACTCTCACATCCATACATGACCACAGGAAAAACCATAGCCTTGACTAGACGGACCTTTGTTGGCGAAGTAATGTCTCTGCTTTTGAATATGCTATCTAGGTTGGTCATAACTTTCCTTCCAAGGATGCATACTTTGAGTTTTTCCTTTATCATTTGCATCATTCATTTAGGTAACAATTAATTAGCCTTTATGGATGGTACCGGAGAAGGCAATGGCACCCCACTCCAGTACTCTTGCCTGGAAAATCCCATGGACAGAGAAGCCTGGTAGGCTGCAGTCCATGGGGTCGCTAAGAGTCAGACACGACTGAACGACTTCACTTTCACTTTTCACTTCATGCATTGGAGAAGGAAATGGCAACCCACTCCAGTGTTCTTGCCTGGAGAATCCCAGGGACGGGGGAGCCTGGTGGGCTGCTGTCTCTGGGGTCACACAGAGTCGGACACGACTGAAGCGACTTAGCAGCAGCAGCAGCAGCGTGGACGGTCCAGGGTATATGTCCCATCTGTGTGTGCATCATACAGTTCTTCCAAGGTATCAATCAATGCAAGTTTTAATCTCCTAGATCCAGCCCCCAGAATCATGGAGCAGGTGAGGTAGCACGCATGCATGCTCCCTCTTCACTCTTTGAGCATAGTATTTTTAACTTTATTTCCAACATTTTTACAGAATCACTGTATTTGTCAAACAAGTTTCAGATCCTTGGGTCTGAGAGATTTAGAGAGTCATTATTATTTTCAAGTGTAAATATTACCTGTAATTTCACAAAAGCACCTAGTTTTATTCATGCGGTTGCTCAGAAATTAAACTTATACAATTCTTAAATTTCTCATGTTATGAAGTTGTTTTCATATTGGACTCTAAACATTTGTTGCCACTCAGAAGTAGGGGGGATGGACTCTGAGTCAGTATTTGGTTCAGATGATGAAATGGAGGTGCAGTGCACATGTACCAAGAGGACTTTAAAAGATTCGTCATTCATGTAATGGAGCTTTCTGGGGGAAAGCAGAGGCAGCTCTGAAGCAGGTACGAAAATGGCTTGAGAGAGCAAGTGAAAAAGACTGGCTTGACTTTTATATAATAGCAAGGGAGGTTGCGTGGGTTCCATGTGCTGGCTGATGCTTGCATGGTTTCAACATCCCAAGGACTTCCCAGGTTGCACTAGTGGTAAAGAACCTGCCTGCCAATAGAAGAGACATAGGAGATGTGGGTTCAATCCCTGGGTTGGGAAGATCCCCTGGAGAAGGGAATGGCAACCCACTCTAGTATTCTTGCCTAGAGAATCCCATGGACAGAGGAGCCTGGCGGTCTACAGTCCATAGGACTGCAGAGTTGGACATGACTTAAGCAACTACAGCACTGGCACCAAAGATGGGAGAATTTAGGCTTGATGAGAGGCTGATGGGGAACAAAGAGTAAAGGGGCTCTAAAGCTGTCAGAGGTCAGGCTTCAAATATAGAATTAGATTTTTTACTACACTTCACCATGGATGTCTGATAACTGAAATGGGCCATGTTTCATTTAATTGAACTTGAGTGTGTTAAGTTCTATGTATTAAATCTACTACTGAGGGCAGGAATCCCTTAGAAGAAATGGAGTAGCTCTCAGAGTCAACAAAAGAGTCTGAAATGCAGTACTTGGATGCAATCTCAAAAACGACAGAATGATTTCTGTTCATTTCCAAGGCAAACCATTCAATATCACAGTAATCCAAGTCTATGGAATGTGAAGTCAAGTGGGCCTTAGAAAGCATCACTATGAACAAAGCTAGTGGAGGTGATGGAATTCCAGTTCAGCTATTCCAAATCCTGAAAGATGATGCTGTGAAAGTGCTGCACTCAATATGCCAGCAAATTTGGAAAACTCAGCAGTGGCCACAGGACTGGAAAAGGTCAGTTTTCATTCCAATCCCAAAGAAAGGCAATGCCAAAGAATGCTCAAACTACCACATAACTGCACTCATCTCACATGCTAGTAAAGTAATGCTCAACATTCTCAAAGCCAGGCTTCAGCAATATGTGAACCGTGAACTTCCAGATGTTCAATCTGGTTTTACAAAAGGCAGAGGAATCAGAGATCAAATTGCCAACATCCGCTGGATCATGGAAAAAAGCAAGAGAGTTCCAGAAAAGCATCTATTTCTGCTTTATTGACTATGCCAAAGCCTTTGACTGTGTGGATCACAATAAACTATGGAAAATTCTGAAAGAGATGGGAATACCAGACCACCTGATCTGCCTCTTGAGAAATTTGTATGCAGGTCAGGAAGCAACAGTTATAACTGGATATGGAACAACAGACTGGTTCCAAATAGGAAAAGGAGTTTGTCAAGGCTGTATATTGTCACCTGTTTATTTAACTTATATGCAGAGTACATCATAAGAAACGCTGGACTGGAAGAAACACAAGCTGGAATCAAGATTGCTGGGAGAAATATCAATAACCTCAGATATGCAGATGACACCACCCTTATG
>NW_011494611.1:336821-337331 GCF_000754665.1 Bison bison bison
AACTTATATGCAGAGTACATCATAAGAAACGCTGGACTGGAAGAAACACAAGCTGGAATCAAGATTGCTGGGAGAAATATCAATAACCTCAGATATGCAGATGACACCACCCTTATGGCAGAAAGTGAAGAGGAACTCAAAAGCCTCTTGATGAAAGTGAAAGTGGAGAGTGAAAAAGTTGGCTTAAAGCTCAACATTCAGAAAACTAAGATCATGGCATCTGGTCCCATCACTTCATGGGAAATAGATGGGGAAACAGTGGAAACAGTGTGAGACTTTATTTTTCTGGGCTCCAAAATCACTACAGATGGTGACTGCAGCCATGAAGTTAAAAGGCGCTTACTCCTTGGAAGGAAAGTTATGACCAACCTGGATAGCATATTCCAAAGCAGAGACATTACTTTGCCAACAAAGATTCGTCTAGTCAAGGCTATGGTTTTTCCTGTGGTCATGTATGGATGTGAGAGTTGGACTGTGAAGAAGGCTGAGCGCCAAAGAATTGATGCTGTC
>NW_011494611.1:337431-337815 GCF_000754665.1 Bison bison bison
TGCCCCAACCACTAATGCTGAAGAAGCTGAAGTTGAACGGTTCTATGAAGACCTACAAGACCTTCTAGAATTAACACCCAAAAAAGATGTCCTTTTCATTATAAGGGACTGGAATGCAAAAGTAGGAAGTCAAGAAATACCTGGAGTAACAGGCAAATTTGGCTTTGGAGTACAGAATGAAGCAGGGCAAAGACTAACAGAGTTTTGCCAAGAGAACACACTGGTCATAGCAAACATCCTCTTCCTACAACGCAAGAGAAGACTCTACACATGGACATCACCAGATGGTCAACACTGAAATCAGACTGATTATATTCTTTATAGCCAAAGATGGAGAAGCTCTATACAGTCAGCAAAAACAAGACCAGGAGCTGACTGTGGCTC
>NW_011494611.1:337915-338325 GCF_000754665.1 Bison bison bison
TCAGCCCTGAGATTTCTTTGGAAGGAATGATGCTAAAGCTGAAACTCCAGTACTTTGGCCACCTCATGTGAAGGGTTGACTCATTGGAAAAGACTCTGATGCTGGGAGGGATTGGGGGCAGGAGGAGAAGGGGATGACAGAGGATGAGATGGCTGGATGGCATCACTGAGTCGATGGACGTAAAGTCTCAGTGAACTCCGGGAGTTGGTGATGGACAGGGAGGCCTGGCGTGCTGCGATTCATGGGGTCACAAAGAGTTGGACATGACTGAGTGACTGATCCGATCCGATCCGATCCAATCCGATCCGATGCCCCAACCACTAATGCTGAAGAAGCTGAAGTTGAACGGTTCTATGAAGACCTACAAGACCTTCTAGAATTAACACCCAAAAAAGATGTCCTTTTCATTA
>NW_011494611.1:338511-361049 GCF_000754665.1 Bison bison bison
TAGGGAAAACCACTAGACCATTCAGGTATGACCTAAATCGAATCCCTTATGATTATACAGTGGAAGTGACAAACAGATTGAAGGGATTAGGTCTGATAGACAGAGTGCCTGAAGAACTATGGATGCAGGTTCATAACATTGTACAGGAGGCAGTGATCAAGACCATCCCCAAGAAAAAGAAAGGCAAAATGGTTGTGAGAGGAGGCCTTACAAATAGCTGAGAAAAGAAGAGAAGTGAGAAGCAAAGGAGAAAAGATATACCCATTTGAATGCAGAGTTCCAAAGAATAGCAAGGAAAGATAAGAAAGCCTTCTTCAGTGATTAATGCAAAGAAATAGAGGAAAACAATAGAATGGGAAAGACTAGAGATCTTTTCAATAAAATAAGAGATATCAAGGGAACATTTCATGCAAAGATGGGCACAATAAAGGACAGAAATGGTATGTACCTAACAGAAGCAGAAGATATTAAGAAGAGGTGACAAGAATACACAGAGGAACTATACAAAAAGACCTTCATGACCCAGATAACCATGATGGTGTGGTCACTCACCCAGAGCCATACATCCTAGAATGTGAAGTCAAGTGGGCCTTAGGAAACATCACTATGAAATTCCAGTTGAGCTATTTCAAATCCTAAAAGATGATGCTGTGATAGTGCTGCACTCAATATGCCAGGATACTTGGAGAACTCAGCAGTGGCCACAGGACTGGAAAAGGTCAGTTTTCATTCCAATCCCAAAGAAAGGCAATCCAAAAAATAGTCAAACTACCACACAATTGCACTCATTTCACATGCTAGCAAAGTAATGCTCAAAATTCTCCAAGCCAGGCTTCAATAGTATGTGAACCATGACCTTACAGATGTTCAAGCTGGATTTAGAAAAGGCAGAGGAACCAAGATCAAATTGCCAGCATCCGCTGGATCATCGAAAAAGCGAAAGAGTTCCAGAAAAACATCTACTTTTGCTTTATTAACTATGCCAAAGCCTTTGACTGTGTGGATCACAATAAACTGTGGAAAATCTGAAATAGATGGGAATACCAGACCACCTTACCTGCCTCCGAGAAATCTGTGTTTAGGTCAAGAAGCAACAGTTAGAACTGGACATGGAACAATGGACTGGTTCCAGATCGGGAAAGGAGTGCATCAAGGCTGTATATGTCACCCTGCTTATATAACTTAGATGCAGAGTACATCATTTGCAATGCTGGGCTGGATGAAGCACAAGCTGGAATCAAAATTGCTGGGAGAAATATCAATAACCTCAGATATGCAGATGACACCACCCTTATGGCAGAAAGCGAAGAAGAACGAAAGAGCCTCTTGATGAAAGTGAAAGTGGAGAGTGAAAAAGTTGGCTTAAAGCTCAACATTCAGAAAACTAAGATCATGGCATCTGGTCCTATCACTTCACGGTGAATAGATAGGGAAACAATGGAAACAGTGACAGACTTTATTTTTGGCGAGCTCCAAAATCACTGCAGATGGTGACTACAGCCATAAAATTAAAAGACGCTTGCTCCTTGAAAGAAAAGCTATGACCAACCTAGACAGCATATTAAAAAGCAGAGACATTACTTTGCTGACAAAGGTCCATCTAGTCAAAGCTTTGTTTTTTCCAGTGGTCATGTATAGATTTGTGGGCTGAACCATGAAGAAAGCTGACTGCCAAAGAATTGATGCTTTTGAACTGTTGTGTTGGAGAAGACTCTTGAGAGTCCCTTGGACAGCAAGGAGATCAAACCAGTGAATCCTAAAGGAAATCAATCCTGAATATTCATTGGAAGGACTGATGCTGAAGCTGAATCTCCAATACTTTGGTCACCTAATATGAAGAAGAGACTCATTTGAAAAGACCCTGATGCTGGGAGAGACTGAAGGTGGGAGGAGAAGGGGATGACAGAGAATGAGATGGTTGGATGGCATCACCGACTTGATGGACATGAGTTTGTGTAAGCTCTGGGAGTTGGTGATGGACAGAGAAGTCTGGCCTGGTGCAGTCCATGGGGTCACAAAGAGTCAGATATGACTGAGCGACTGAACTGAACTGAACTGATGGCACTCTATGAGGCCTGCAGTCTGAGAGTGGCAAGGGAAATTCAAGTTCCATTAAATGCCTTGTATGAGAGCCTGACATCATATATTTTAAGAAATTAAATGAGCTCTTTGGTCAGTCTCAATAATGTCTGGAACTCTGAAGGGGAGAGTATTTTGGTGAGGCCCCTTATTGTGGATTTACTATGTGTAGAGACATAAGTGATCTTGAGTTATAGGTTGGGTATCTATGAGACAAGATATTCTCAGGATTCTTTACCTCAAAGAGGCAATCTTGGATAGGGAATTGCTGCTGCCATTGGCTAGACCAGTTGAGCAGATCATTGACAATGGCCCAAGAGTTGTAGAAATGGCAGATGGGGCTGCCTGTTGACCTGGGCAGCTGGTGCAAAGGAGACTGCATGAAGTGTGGTCAGTTGTACAGACTCTTGGGTTCGGTCTCATTATCAGGAACATCTCAGTGAAGAACTAAAAAGCAAAAACCCCATATCATATGATGGTGGTGGTGCCAACTTGAAAGTATATAAAGTCCCTTTGCTGGTCATTCAGTTGACCCCAGGGGACTCGCCAGATGATCTAGGTGTCTAGGAAAGGGGAGTTGCTAATTTTCTGTGGCACCCTGACATCTGACAAAGGACTAAGGATGGGGGGCATCCCACCTACAAATGTGATATACAGGAGGTTTGGCTCTACACTGAGCTTTCGAGGAGCTATTTCCATGATCTAAGGCAGTGGGAAGCTGAGTAGAGAGAGTCACACAGCCTCTGTGTCTAGCAGAGCCCAATATGTTACCCTGTAATGGCATATAGCATGGAGATGAGGAGGGCTGTTTCCTGTACCGGAAGTCTAGGAGCAAATTATGGTTCTGTATGGTCCAGAGACTCCAGGAGGCATGAGAGGACACTGCTGAAGCCTTTATAGTGAAGTCTCTAGGAGTCACCAATGGCGTGCCTGCTATATTACAATTTGGGCAGATAATAGAGCCTTTTGTTACACAAGATCCCAATCAAGGTAGGCCAATATGTGAGCAATAGAATAAATGGGCTTAAGTAAAATTTCTAAGTGAGAAATACATTGTCTCCAAAACCCAAAAGGCTAAAAAGAGTCAGACTTTATTTTAACATTATAAATGCTGGTTTTGACAGTGTCAGGAATGGAATGGTCATCAGCTGAACAATTTTCAGGAATTTAACCAAAGTGGCAGGACCTTGTACAATGCATAAGACAATGACCCAGCCCTGTTTGTGAGTTATTTTATGAATGTTTGCATGTCTTCAATAAGTGTGTCAAATTAATGTCTTTGGAAGAGGGCGTGAGTGGTATGATGTCATTACTGTGCTCCTGAAGAAAGCTGAATGCATGACATCTCGTCTATAAAGATTTTGTCTGATGGCCTGGCTTGTTGAGATACCTCAGTGTAGCTGGGCAAAGGGAGATTGTGTCCCTTTGAAGCCAAAGGCAAACTGTGTGTGAAAGGCTGTTGAAACAGGCACTGAACATGACAGAAATAGGCACTAAAGATGACATCTGGGCTCCCCAGGACAAAGGAGCCTGGCAGGTCCATGGGGTCGCAAAAAGTTGGACATGACTGAAGCGACTTAGTACGCGTGTCCCTAGCAGAAGCGTCTTTAGTTGACTCCTTGTCTCTCATGGACCTCCTTTGGGGCTTTCCCAGTGGCTCAGTGGTAAAGAACCCACCTGCCAATGCAGGAGACATAAGAGATGTGGGTTCAACCCCTAGGTTGGGAAGATCCCCTGGAGACGGGAATGGCTACCCACTCCAGTATTCTTGCCTGGAGAATCCCATGGACAGAGGAGCACAGTGGGCAACAGTCCATGGGGTGGCAAGAGTCAGACATGACTGAGCGACTAACTCTTTCACATGACAGATTAGCCAAGTCTATGACTGCAAAGTATTTACCAGTTATTGATTGGATGTAATTTATGATTTCAGTAATTGGTATGGAAGCCTTAATGGGTGGGGTGTCAGCATTAAGGTTGCAATAATCCATTGTGAGGTTTTATTCAGTCTTTCCAGGTTTAAGAACAGGGTAAATTAGGCTTTAAAATAATGAAGCAGTGGGGATAATCAATCTTTTTCTAAATAGGTCTTGAAAATGACTTTTAAACCTCCAAGGCTCTGTTTAAACTGGGCCATCTTAACTATTTTAACTAATGGGAGGGGGCAGGGTCCATGTGCTCCTATTTTGGTAAGCCAATTCTAAGTGCCAAAACGTAATTCGGTTTTAATTTATTACTCATTGGGTCATAGCATCCTACTCAGTATGGAATATTTCAGGGCAATGAGTTAAGGCTATGGGGAATCTAGGCAGGGCATTAGTTCTGATGATTAAGGTGAGGTATACCTATTTGTCTTCCGTACATATCCTGAAATGTCCTCAGTAACTCCCATAAGGTTTTAGGGGGTACCTTATTTAAATTTAGGGGAATCCCCACATGTAAATCTAATTTGATCCCTAGTACTGGTTAAAAGTCATGAAAGTTTGATAATTGGTTCATTTCAGCAGATGTTAAAAGCTAATTCAGAGCTTAGGTTGTCAAGGTGCAAAAAACAGTTAGCAGTCTTCAATCTTTTTTTAATTTTTTGTATGAATTCTTTTAGTAAATTTTGAATTTCTAGTTGGGTCACTTTGTGACCTCTGTTTCAGTTTGTTGTTTATTTCCTCCTCCTGTATTTATTTGATTTTTTTCTTTTGGTGGTTACTATACAGTTTTGTGGTGAGGGACTTGGGGGCTTCTTCACTACCCTGCTGCTACTGCTGCTGCTGCTGCTGCTAAGTCGCTTCAGTCATGTCCGACTCTGTGCAACCCCATAAACGGCAGCCCACCAGGCTCCCCCGTCCCTGGGATTCTCCAGGCAAGAACACTGGAGTGGGTTGCCATTTCCTTCTCCAATGCATGAAAGTGAAAAGTGAAAGTGAAGTCGCTCAGTCGTGTCCGACTCTTAGCGACCCCATGGACTGTAGCCCACCAGGCTCCTCCGTCCATGGGATTTTCCAGGCAAGAGTACTGGAGTGGGGTGCCATTGCCTTCTCCGCTTCACTACCCTACTTGTATTTATAAGTTTCTTCCTCCAGAGTAGCAAATCTGTATCATCAAGACTAGGACCTTCCTCATGGCAATGGCTTCTTTATAGGGTTTAAGGACTCAAGGCTTAAGCTGAATTTAAATTAACCCACTGGCTATGTCACAGGGAGACCTTGGATGATTTTCTCTGTAGCGCTGAAGATTGGGATCTTTTGTTTTGACCAACAGTGACATAGTAGCAGCAGAGACATTTTGTAGAGTCCTCCTGAGCCATCTGCTTTTAGAGTGTGGCCCGCAGTCTTCCACATGGTGGCACTCTTCCTGCCTGGGAACCACCTCCAGTAGACCCACGAGTTGCACAAGGCATCAGTGTTTCCCTAGCTCTTTATAGAATGGAGGCAAGGCTTGGTTGAGACAACCAACCAGTAGTCACGGGGCAAGAGTCATTCCCCTGACGTCACAGGTTATGCTGGAATCTAGATGCATGATTCTGAGACACAGATAGATTGGGGCCAGGACACATGACCCAGGACCACTCTGCTCCCTAAGTACCAATTATCACATCTCCCAGTTCAGTTCAGTTAAACTGATAAAAGAGAGGTGTGGTAGGGCTCAGCAAATGCACCAGAAGCAGCACAGCTCAAAGTACACGCTTGCCAGCAAGCAGTGCCTCAGAAAACAAGGAAGCCAGTTAGCAAACCAAAGCAAGAGAATAAAGGACCCGGGATGGTGGCTATTGCCTGAACACAGCTTATTATGCCAGAGGTTGTGGTTATCCCGTAGAGGGGGACCCACACAAAACTTGGTTCAGATGTTGAAATGGATGATGCTATCCACCCACCACATGGATATGAAAAGGCTTCTAAGTCACGGAATGAAGGTTTATGGGAAGAGCAATATGAGCTCCCTAGCAGGTTCAGAAATGGCTTGAGAGCAGGAAAAGGAGGCCATCATGGTTTTTATGGTGACTTGGAGATGCGGCTGCAGGGAGGATTCTCATGCAGGGGCCAGGACTTGTGTGGTTGGGACCTCCCACTGGCACCACAGGTGGAAGTACTTGAGCATTCTTAGCAGCATGTCCAGATATAGGGCAGAAGGTGAAAAGAGTATGGTAGGTTTGGAAAGCTGTCAACCTCAAGTATCCAAAAGGGACTCAGATTCTAGTACAAAGTTTTATCAAGATTCCAAAACTCATTTATCTTAGGTTTGTGAGGGGGCTTCCCAGGTGGCACAGTGCCACTGCAGGAGACAAAAGACGTGGGTTTGATGCCTGAGTCGGGAAGACCCTCTGGAGAAGGAAATGGCAACCTGCTTGAGTATACTTGCCTGGAAAATTCCACGGACAGAGGAGCCTGGAGGGCTACAGTGAATGCGGTCGCAAAGAGTTGGATACAACTGAGCACACACTCACACAGTTAGATATTATTTCAGAATTTTAGAAAGGCAGAAAATTCAATTTCTGAGACACTTTCATTGAGAGATTCCCAATAAGGAATAGTAGAATCCAGGGGTCGGGGATAGGGACTGGTGCATTTTCAAACTACCCCTTCTTGCACCCTGGCCTCCCCAGGTCTCTGAGGAGATTCTCATTCATATGCTGCCACCTCCATAAGAATGAAGCCTCCTTGAGCCATGGGTACTGATAGGAATAAATGATATGGCTTTGAGCAGGGGAAAAACAATGCACACAACCACTCGCATTATTACTTGAAAGGCTGTGGACAGATGGATCACTTTCAACCTCTGAATTGCTTTAATGCCCCCTCACTCCTATAATATGAGCCTCGTGCTGGTCCCAACTTCTCACTTGTCCCTGGAATGCTGTGCCTGTGTTCCTGATACTCCCTCTTCTTGCAAGGCCCTTCAGCAAGCAGATCCTCTCAGCTAGAAGCAGACTTTTCCTAAATACTTGGCACTCCATTTCTCTCTCGCACCATTGATCTTATTCTGTATATTTGTATTTTTTTTTTTTTTACATTCCATATCTCTCCAACCAGACTACAAGCTACCTGACTGCATGCAGGGTTCATGACTGATTCATCTTTGCATTCAGTACTCTATGAGCAAAACACAGTAGATGTCGTGTGTGTCTAATGAATAAATGAAAGAACTAAATCTAAATATTAATATTTTGTGAAAATATGCAGTGGCATTATAGTTATAGCCAGGTAAACTGAGTAAATCACTTAAAGAAAATCCTGGTTTTATTTTTATAGGAAAGATATGCATTTGACTTACAGTCATCAAACTCTTATTCACTCCAGATTTCAGTAAGTTACTAAATAATTTTCCTTTGAGGGAAATAAATTTTTACCTCACCAGTTCCTATGATTCTGCTGTCGCAAAAATGTGGGTAACCTTTTTATACATTTAATTTACTATAATATGATATTTTCCACTATTTAAAGTTTACAAAATGAAACTCTTACAAGCAGAAAGTCTGCTAAGTGTTTTATATCGATCATCTCTTCAGAACAATGCAGTAAACAGTATCATTTTATTATTTATGAAGAAACTGAAGCTGAGAGGCTAAATGACTCCATGGTCAGAGAACTAACATGTGGGGGAAACAAGAATGAACTCAGCCCCCGCATGCTTACAAAGCCCAAGATTTAACTGCAATATATTACCCCACCTAACAATGAGATTTATGGCTTATTTTGATTTTTGTAATTATTTGAGTTAATGAATATTGACCTGGAAGAAAAATGCCTTTACGCTAGCCATGTAGAGGGATAGGTAGACGTGCTTGTTTCTGCCAAGAGTCAAGATGCCATCCTACTGACTTTAATCAAATCATTAGCCTCTAGCTTTTATCTGCAGCTTTCCTAGTGGGATACATTGCTCTGAAAGTTTTGCCTCTGCCCCTGTGGCAATACCACTTTTCTTCCAATAGGCTTTTTAATTAAGACACTGAGCAGTGCGGTTGAATCACCAGAGCAGGTCTGAAATCTCCCCCAGTGTTAACTTGAAAAATCTGCATCAGTTCACCATGGGAGGTAGGAGGTTGGGGGAGGAGGTCTTTGCCCCCTACAATGGAAATCACATTTCCTGAGCACCTCCCATTTTCTGAATTAGAAGCTTTTATACATACTGTCCCATTAGTATATTTTAATTCTCACAACAGCCCTTTAAAACATAACTTGTCATCTCCTTCTACAAAATGAGAAAACAGTGGCTCAACAGGGTGGCAATAGTTAGCAAGAGACCCAAGGTCACGACAGTTGGGGTAAACAACTGAACCATAGTGGGGCGGATTACCAGGTACAGGTTCTTTCTACTCTAATGTAAACACGATAAAATTACACAAAAGAATTACACAAAAACATTGGTGTTGGTGGGGGCTGGAACTCAACCACAATTCTAGTTGGTAAAATAAAATCATAGAACTCAAAGAGACTTTAGTGATGATCAAATCCAACTTTCTCTTTATAAGGATAGGCAAGCTGATGCAGAGGTATGGTGCTCATCCGAGGTCACATGGCTAGTTCAGGGGCAGAGCTGTGATTCAGATCCAGATCAAGGCCAGCGACTTTCCCACTGGAATGCATTGCTGATCCCAGAACTTCTTAACTTCAGACTTAGGGTACCATGAATATTCATGATATTGACAAGATACAGCCAAAGTTCTGGAATGTGAAGTATTTTGCTAAACAGCCTCCTTGCTCGCTACTGCCCTGCTTGTAACATTCATGCAGGCATCTGCTATTTCTTATCTGTAATTTGTTTTGTGATCCCTTGAGAAGCTGCTTGTCTTGAGTGCAGATCAGCAGCCTAGTCAGGTACAACGTAGAGCCCTGCATTTCCTACTAGGCTGTGCCTTGCGTTTCCATCCTATGGAGCTGGTAACGCTTCACTTTTAAGAGGCCATTAATTAGTATGAGATTAAAGAGTACAACTACTTAAGCATTACTTGCCTTACCCACAGGAACACTAAGACTCCAGGCAAGTTTATACTGCTGATTGGAATAATGGAGTAGCCCTCTGTGGACTATCTCAGGCTGGAGAGTACATTGGGGTCGACTCTCACCATCATTCAGATAGTGCCTATCCCTGGCCTTTGAGGAAGACCAGGGCAATGGAATTTAATTCCCAATGCTCCAGAAAGACTATAAAATAACTTTTGAGGAAGTTATAATATTACTTTTTATTTTTTTCATTTCTGAACATTTGGCATAGTGCCAGGCTCACAGTAGATATTCAGATATGGAAGGAATCATTGTTCCAAAACTTTAAATTCTATATAATTACTCAGAATGATGGGGTTTCCCAGGTGGCACCGGGGTTAAAGAACCCACCTGCCAACGCAGGAGGAGTGTGTTTGGTCCCTGAGCTGGGAAGCTCCCCTGGAGAAGGAAATGGCGACTCACTCCAGTATTCTTGCCTGGAGAATCCCATGGACAGAGGAGCCTGGCTGGCTACAGCCCATGCGGTTGCAGAATCGGACACGACTGAGTGACATTCACAAACAGCACATTCACAACAATAAAGGAAAGCAGGGACTTATTGAATCTGTAAGTCATTTGTCTTTTTTTTTTTTTTTAACATATCTTACTCTCAGATAAACTCTTTTTATCTTTCATCCATTGTAAGAGTGTTGTGTTAGGAAGACTCAGGTTACGGGAGGGCCTGCTGTCACATTGTCATGTAAATAACAGCCAATTAAATAACTGAGGACATACTGTATGTTAAGCATCATGCTACATGTTCTTAGCTAGAGATTAAAGCTGACCTTCTGTAGAGCTTAGATATATGGGTAAACAATTGCAACACAGGGATTTATGCAGTGACAGAAACATGAAGTAGGTAGAACAGTAGTAGCAAGGAACAGGTGACCAGATTTATTTGGAGACTTAGGGCTAGAGGGCAGAAAGGCCTGAGAAGGGTTTTGGTTGGGAAATAGGAAGCTGTAACAACAGGGAAGAGGGGAGGTATTACTTGAAGTGGTCGAACAACCTAAACCCACTCTTAAGACAACTCGGCTGATTGAGTATGCCAAGAACAGTAGCAGGTATTTTAACATTATTTTACATCTTACACCCATCATAGAGGCAAAGATCAGTTTCCGTAAGAGGAAGGGTTAAGTGACTTGCCCATAGCCACATGGCCAATAACATGAACTGGAAGCTAAGTGATGCTGTGTTCAGTGGTTTTCAGATCATGTTCTGTACAGTTGCAAGAGTTTAGCAATTGTACCCAGGAGTTTAGGCGAGGGAGGGCTTGTTCTTCTGGCCCACAAGCCTGCTTCTGTCAGAATAGCTACTTTTCAATCTGTTTTACATGACAGACTCACATGTGAGGCTTTATCTAATTAAAGCAATCACTGTCCTTATTCAGATATCAAGAAAACCACACACACACACACACACACACAAATGGCTGTAACTGAGTAAACTAGAGTCTTGGGGCTGTACTCTGCAATTTAGTCAATGTGGTAGATAACTGAAAATTGACTGTCCCAAGCACAACCTAAAATATCACAGCAAAGGAACACAAGCATTCATATTTACTTCTATTCTGAATCAGCAGGTAGCCGGCTGCATTTGAAGGCCAAGGCAGGAGTGTGGTTCAGAGATGGGTACACCTAAATGTTGAACGCAGCAGTGATGGCACTTCCTCCCCAAAGTGCAGGCAGCGGGAGGACTCCTGGCATTATCATGTCAAGCCAGCCAACAATGTTATATCCACTTCTCTGTCGCAAACCTTGTGCCAAAGTCCTCGGCCACTGTTATTGCCTCAGCAAGTCCCCGCTGACAGCAGAGATAGACCTCCTGCCGCCAGGTGCCCCCACAGATAAAGTGGCTGTAATAACTGGAGGAGTCATCCGTGATGCACTTTTAATTGGATCGATTTCCTCTCAATTATATAATCTTTAGAAATCAGATGCGCGTTCATAATCAGAACACGGGGCTTTCTCCAGGTGTAAAGCACAAGACAAACTAGTCCAACACCATTTTAATTAGCTGCTTTCCTATCCTTTGGCAGCTATGGCAACAGAAGCCAAAAAAGCAACGCCATTACCATTTTTTTTTTTTAGTAGCTTGGCTTAGCAGATTTTGCTTCTGTGCGAGCAACGCATATTCTTTGACTTGTCATTAGTCCTGGACCCAGAGTGCACAATACACTGCTTGGTAAACGCCAGAGCCTGAGGAAGCTTGTCACCAAGTCCCTCACCCACCGCTGATCTTCCTAAAAGCACAGGTTTCTTTTATGAACTTTAATTCTAAGGATAAAGCAGATGGTGGATGCTGAGTTCAGAACATGGTGTTGGTGACTATAGACCTTGAAGGCTGATTCTGTACCCATGTATGTGGGAGTAAGTTTTGGATTATCTCTACATAATGGTGCTTTTTGCTGAATGGTGACCTAGGTAGATTCATACTGCTCTCAAGAAATGCAGTGTCAGGTCTGGAAGCAAAGCAGCACGGCACAGCTTATCCCTTCCCTCCCCTCCCCAATCTCAGATTCAATGAAAAGACATGAACACAAGTGACGAAGAAACAGTTATCAATTATTTAATGCTTGATAGAGGGATGGAAATAAATCCCACAACCAAAAATTATGCACTCACTTGGGGAAAATGCACAATGAGGACCCAACAGTTTTTAGTAATGAAAATGAGATGCGTCCACCTCCCCACTTTCTTGGCCCTGGCCTGTGTTGTACAATTCTGCAGACAGCTCCTACCACAGGTCAGTGGATAGAGGTTCATATGAAAAGTGGATGCGCTCTAGAGACTACTCACTAATGTCTACTGACTATAGTAGCATTCATTTTTATTTCCATCTTCCTGTGCTTTGGCATAACTTTTCCAATCCACGTGCTCCTTTAAAAGGCAAGCGATTCCCAGGCTAAAGTCTTCAACACCAATCAACGGGGGTCAATCCATTTTCTGCCCTAGATTCTTGGTCACACCTGAAATTAGAAACCAATCCAAGATATTGCAAAACCCCTAGAGCCAGGAAAGTACTGCTTCCCAGTGGGGAGTGTGGAGCTCCCATGGTGGCAGTAAGCGAATGGTCTCTCAGACTGGTAAAGGCGGTCAGACCTGAGACACCACGTCACAGGGGTGTGATGTCTGAGTGTCCTGGAAAGGTGAAGCAGGTCCCACTGCAGCGTGCACACTGAATGCAGCACGTTCAAGGGAAAGTGCCACCGATGGAGCATGTTAGAGCAGGAAGGCAGGAAGGGACCAGTTACCAAAGCCAAAAGAGGGGGAAATCAACAAGGACTCAGTACAAGGGACGATTTCAAATACAGGGGCAGAAGGCTCTCTACTGAAGCCTTGGAAGGGTCTACGTTCTAATCAAATGTCAGCTAACCTCAAATCACATGTCCTATGGGGGATACTGCATCTGTTAAAGCTCTAAACTTTGAGACGAAAGAATACAAATTTAAAACAACAACAACAATGCTAAAAGTCAGAGCTTCTAAACTTCTAGGACTAGCCAGTTGGAGTCAAGACACAGGCCAAGTCTATTCTACAGTATTGCCAACAACCAAGAGATAAGGGAGCAGAAGAAACGGATATTCCCCAGCCCCTAAGGGGTAGAGTATCTTCTCAGATGGTAGCTGTAAATCTTGATACAATGATCCCAACAGTCCAGGACCAGCAGCTGCCCCTTTGGAGTGAGGGCAATGCCCACCGGACAGGTGAGCCCCTCTCTAATAAGGACACTGTAGCCCCCACCCTTGGGGAAGTGGAGGATTTCCTTGCGACTGCTGTCAGCCACGATGAGATCACCACGGGCGTCCACACACATGCCTGTGATGCAGCGGAAATCCTCGTTCTCCGAGAAGAAGTGGCTGATCTGGCGCCCCAGCTGCCCGTCGGGGCCCACGGAGCCGATGGAGAAGCCGCCCTCCAGGTGGTGCTCGTTCTGCCAGTTCTCCAGGTTGAGACCCAGGCCCTGGGTGAAGTAGACGGTGCCTTCAGCATCACAGGCGACAAACTTGGGCCGCACGGCGCTGCAGAGGCAGCTGTATTTGACCACCCCCGCGCCCCGGTCAACCGTGAAGCACCAGAGCTTCCCACCTTCCACGTCAGTCACCACAAACTGGCCGGACGGGAGGGCTGTGATGCCCCAGGGTTTGCTCAGCTGGCTGCGGTGACAGGCCACGCAGTGGCCGTCCAAGGTGTACACCTTGAGCGAGTTGTCATAGCTGTCAGTCACGCCGATCAGCCCGTGGCAGTTCATGGCCACTGACAAAGGAGTGAGGTTGGGCGGGTCGGCCCCAAAGAAGCTCAGCACAAAGCTATCCATGGCGCTGGAGCTGCGGCGGATTTCCTTCAGAAAGCCTTTGCGGGTAAAGACTTGTATGCGGTAGTTGCCGCGGTCAGCAACCAGCACCTCGCCTTGACTGGTCACGTAGAGACTGACCGGGAGGTTGAACATGCCCGGGGTGCTGCCTTTGGCCCCCATCTTCCTGAGAAAGAGGCACTGCTGGATGTTGGTGGCCGGGTCGGAACCCCGCTGCTTGGCAGGCGAGGCCCTCGGGCTGGCCCCCATGTCCTCGGGGCTCACGTCCATCTCTCTAAAGGTAACTGAGGAAGGGGCTGCAGAGGCCGCCGCCTCCATGGCCCACGAGTCTTCCATGTTGACCGTCCGGGGCTTCTTGACCGCCTGCCCGATCTGGAGGGGGCCGACGTGGCCGACCTTGAGGAGCTCCACGTCCTGTAGGGTGAGGCTCCGGGGGCAGGCTGGCCGTGAGCTCGGGCTCCTCCTCGTCGGCCGCCTCTTCGAGGAGCGCCACGTCGGCCTGCTTGATCTTGGCCAGGAAGTAGTCGCAGCGGGACACAGCCTGCACCTCGGCGACGTTTAGCAGGTAGCTCTGCTCCTCCACCACCTGACTGTTGGACTTCTCCACCTCGGCCACCGAGCCCGTAAAGAACTTCCGGGAGCGAGCCAGCTCTTCCTGGACCCTGCGTTCCTCGTGCCCGTACTCCTGGAGGACCGCCTTATACCGGGCCTGAAGGTCCTTGGAGACGCCTTCCAAGGCCACCTTCCGCCGCTGCAGCTCTCCCATGAGCTCCCGCAGACGCGCCAACTTCCGGCCGAAGTCCTGCCGCCGCTCCTCCGCGGCTTCTTTGACTGGGAGCGTGCAGTGCCCGGGCGGTGGGTGCTCCGCCTCCCGGCACGGCTCCCACACCACCCCAACGCAGCTGCGGCAGAACTGCCGAGGCAGCCGCCGTCCGCAGGAGCGGCACATGAGCAGCCCCACCGCCTCACTGAGCCCCGTCTTGTCGATGATCTTCAGCACCGTCAGGTTATCGGTCAGCTGGGCCAGGCTGGTGATGAGGGTGATCTTGCTGCAAAAGGGACAGCGGACGCCGTTGATGCTGCTGGCCAGGAGCTTCTCCAGGCACCGGCAGCAGATGGTGTGGCCGCAGTGCAGGAGTTTGGGCCGCAGCTGCTCCTCCGTGAAGGACTCCATGCAGATGGGGCATTCCAGCACTTCCCGTAGCGCGTCCAGGTTCAGGTGAGAGGCTGCGGCCGCGGCCATGACTATTCTTTCCAAGGGGCCTGCTAGCACCACCCGGGACTGAACGGCTGAGCGTTCATGCTCTGGAGAGACAAACCCTGCTAAAGAGAAAAAGAAGGCATTATTCCCCTGCCTCTGTGAGTTCATTCACTCAAGAAACATGTAGTGGATCGTGACCATCACTCATTCAGTCGCTGACTGGCGTGGAAGGGCAGACTGGGGAATGATTATAAGGAGTTTTCAGAGTCAAAATGAGACCGTGGAACTTCCTTCTGATGGACATAGAGAAACAGTGCATGTTTTGGAGCAGGGAACTGATATGATCATAGGTTGAATGGAGTCGGGGAAAAGGGAGAGAAACTAGTTTGGAAGATACTGCAAAACTGCCTGGCAAAGGTTCCGGGCAGCCTGAACTAGGGAGCAGGTTGTGGAAATGGAAAGAAGATGACTTTGAGCAATATGCATAAGTACGATCACTAAGATTTGTTAGCCCAGTGGACTGGGGTGGGAAGAGGTGGAGCTAAGAAGGCCAGAGACTCAAGCCCGGATGATCTGAGAAATGGTAGTGCCTTATCAGGACAGTTTATTTTTGGTCTGAAACACACCCGCACCCCACCCCCCAAGCAGTACATGCCATGAATTCTCCCACCCTCCTCCATCCACATATGCTCAAGAAGTAGAACCACAGACATCCCAGTGCTCTGCAGCCTTATGTCAGTGTCAGTTTATACCCCAAAAGTAGAATGAATAATTCCAGCAAGGTGAAGCACAAGGATAAATCCAGCCCTTCTTAAATGCAAATCCTACAGCTGCACCTGTGCAGTCTTGTGATCTGCAGATGGTCAACCGTCAAGGAGCAGGAGGAGGAAGAGGAGAAGCTAGCCTGGTTTAAAAGGCAATGCAGCAAGCTGAGGAAAGCTTTGCAAATGGCATCAATTCCTTCTCCACCCATAGTCTGTGTGGAAATATGTATTACAAATTGTCCCCCGTATTTAGCTTTGCATCACAGTCTGACAGATATTTAGGAGCGGCCATGAACCATTTGTCTAAGGTCTATCCAACCTCCCTGAAATCCCATTTTCCTTCTACTGGAAGAGACAGAGTATACATCTAGTGCCTACTATATGCTAGACATCAGGCTAGATGCTCCATTATCTGTGTGCACCCAGGCGCTCAGTCATGTCTGACTCTGTGACCCCATGGGCTATAGCTCACCAGGTTCCTCTGTCCATAGAACTTTCCCTGCGAGAACACTGGAGCTGGTTGCTATTTCCTCCTTTAAGGGATCTTCCCAACCCAGGGATCGAACCTGCGTCTCCTGCATTGGCAGGCAGATTTGTTACCACTGTGCCACCTGGGAAGGCCCAGATGCTCCATACACTTAATCTCATTTAATCTTCATAATGACCCTGGGATGCAGACACTATTTTTATTACCATATTTTACAGATGAAGAAGCTAAGGCTCAGAAAAATGCTCAGGGTCACATGGTACAAACATGGGGGAAGCATACAGAACCGATACCTTTGTTTAACCCAACATTACTTCAAGCTTTTTCTTTTCCTGTCACGTAACACTTACTAACATTGGTCTCTGGACCATGCTCTCAGAAATGCTGCCTTATAGCGTATAATTTTCTCCACAATTAATAAAGAATGAGGTTTAGCTGCCATAGAGTGGGTTAGATTGACTTATTAATTGAGTGACCCACTCCCACACACCAGCCTGGCAACCTATTACAACTCAAATCCATGCCTCAACAAAAATAACACATTACCACCTGTCATGAACCTAAAAGGTCTCATGTGAACATCTGAAGCTGGGAATGCTAAAGACTTAAATGTCATGGGTCTGGGTGCAATAGTATAGAAGTATGGATAGAAACCTCAACTCAGGATCCATGCAGACATCCTCAATTCTAAACCAATAGCTTCAGCTCTCTCTCTCATCACCTGGGACAGCAGACTGAGGGCAACATTTGGTATCTGGATCCAGAGCATGTTACCTCACAATGCACAGGGACGTCTGTTCTTCTCAGAACTGGCACTGCAGTCAGCTAATTAAACAAGTCTGCCAACTTGTAAAAATACCAGCACATTCTTTCTCCAGTTTTCTGAAATATCATACCACCTCCTTCAATTAAAAAGCTTCCTGCCTCCCTCTTCAAGCCATCCACTTAAAAAAATGAATTTACTATGCCCACGTCTATGTCCCAAAATATCTCAGCTGTCTCCAGCTCCACCAGGCTCTCTGAGGCAGAAGAGAACGTCAAGGATTCCTTTCCTAAAGCTGCCATGCTTTGCCAGGAAGCATGAAGTCCCATCAGTAAAGCATCAGGCATGGAGATAGCCTCAGACCTGAAAAAGGCCTGAGCCATGTCTTGGGAACTTGAGAACACTGCTTTCAGCAGGACCCTCATCTGATACGCAGCTATGTGACATGCAGATACAGCTCCTCTCTTCCAGAAGGATACACCTGGTTAAAACCAAAAGGAATTCAGATGGGAAGTCAATTTGAACTCAATTTCCCTTGAAAAGATGTACCTGTGAAAGGAACTATCTTATCGTCCCAAGTCTTTAAGTTAGCTGCCCATTTTCTGCCAACTGTGAAATCTAAAACCAATCAGAACAAACCCTCAACCTGTTATTTATAATTCTGGCTGCCTTCCTGATACTACAAATGCATTTCCCGTTGTGCACTTTGTACTGTCAGCTCCTGACCCATCACTGTCACTTCATCTCACCTCAGCTTACCCCACCCCCCGACTAATTTCTTTGATCTCTTGATTCATACTGTGCACTTCATAGTGATATTAGCCTAGCTCTGATTCAGCACCAGATGAGAATCCACCCCTTAAGCTGTTTTTGTTCCAGCTGCCCTAAGACTCAGGAAAATTCTGTAGTCAAACCCTGGCTGCTTTTGACACCACTAGCCTTTCCCAGTCCATGAATTTGGGAGCAGAATAATAACAAAAACCCATGAATCTTGAAGTCAGACAGAACTGGGATCAAATCAGCATGTCATTTACAAGTTGTGGGCCAGGAGGCAAGTTATTTAACCTTACTAAACCTGTTTTCTTGCTTTATAAGCAGTTTATTGTGATAATTAGGGATAATGCATATAAAGTGTTTAGCCTGGAAACTGGCAGATATGCAGAGAAAAATTGCTCTGTATCATAATTTTAATAACAATCAGAACACTATTAACATTAGTACCAGGATGAGCAAAGCATTCAGTTTACAAACTGCATTGGAAAGGATGAAGACTCTTTACTCTTATGGCATATAAAGGCACATACTGCTGCTGCTGCTGCTGCTGCTAAGTCACTTCAGTCGTGTCCAACTCTGTGTGACCCCATAGACGGCAGCCCACGAGGCTCCCCCGTCCCTGGGATTCTCCAGGCAAGAACACTGGAGTGGGTTGCCATTTCCTTCTCCAATGCATGAAAGTGAAAAGTGAAAGTGAAGTCACTCAGTGTGTCCGACCCTCAGCGACCCCATGGACTGCAGCCTACCAGGCTCCTCCGTCCATGGGATTTTCCAGGCAAGAGTACTGGAGTGGGGTGCCATCGCCTTCTCTGATAAAGGCACATAAAGATTGCTAATGAACTGTTCAGCTCTGAAGGAATTTGATTTGAGGACACTATCCATGTCAGAAACTGATGGGCATGTGAATTCACAGCTTCTCTTGTGCAGAAAATACCAAGAGGGGTACACAATTAACTATGCAATAAATAATAGTTTTTTAGTAGTAGCAGGAGCAGCGGCAGTGGCTGCCAGCCAATGAGAAGGAATGAATAGGCACTTTTCAAAAGGCGACAGTACCCAAGACATTGGATAATACATTTCAAAAATTAAAATTCTGAACTTTCTCTGGAGATTGTTTTCACTGATCTCAGAATCAAAGGATTAGAGATGACCTTCAAATCTCCACCCAATGCTTGAATCCCTACCATGAGATAGTGTCTATTCCCTATACTTCTGTTAGCCCCTTGGGGGACTTAGGCTATGAACAAAACTGGAGGACTTTAAGCAATTAATTAAACAACAGATCTTCATTGAGCACATACTATGAGTCCAGCTCCATGAAAACACTGGGGATACAATTTTGAGCAAAAATAGACAGGAACAGAGCTCTTCACGTAGAAACTAGAAAACATGTGAAACTACCTGCACTTTCTCTGACAGGACATGAAAGTTCATCCTATTACTGATATGCTCCCCTGGTTTGGATTTTTTGCAAGACTTTCACATTTCATGACAGCTTTATAAACCTTATTTATTCCTCCAGCTTGAATTGAGTGCCTATCAAGTGCATAACGGTCACTCTCCAGGAGGGGCTAGCAGGGCTGATGTTAAGAAATTCAGTGAGGTGTTCATCCGACACTCACCCAGTTCTGTAGCGGGGAAAGGATTCTGAATGTCAGATTACTCAGGGCATTTAAGGTACCTGCCAAGAGCTAAGATAAACTCCACAAGTAGGTACTTATAGGGAAATGCAAGCATGACCCCACAGCTGCACCTGTCTGGGACACACAAAACAACCCAGGAGGACATGTCTGTGGGAAAGAAAACTCTAGTTACAGCAGGTCAAAGGCAGGTTAAATCAATAATGGAGTCTGCTGGAAAAACACTTGTTTGTCTTACTGTCCTCCAAAACTGTAGGACTGAGAAAGGATTTCTGCATCTTCGGGTGACGCAAGGAATATAGGACAAGGGGAAAGTCAGCAGTCTTTTCGGGCAACTACCAATTCATCTCAACCCACTCAACTCTGAGCTCCTTTCTCTGTATATAACACACACCCATTTAATCATGAGATTTTGATGAAAGGATCAGGAAGCGGATCCTGGGAAAGGTACAGGAGGGGAGGGGAATTTGGGGGAGACCGGAGGGGGCTGCTTAGGTTCACAGATTTGGCAAAGCTACACTCAGTCCCCTTCTGGCATCAGCTTCCTCTCATAATTGCTAGCTCTCAAAGCACCATTCACTGAAAGTCAGGCACTTTTTACAAATTACCTCTTGTCATCACTATGTGACATATGTGTTATTCCTCTTTTTAAATAAGGAAACGAGGCTCAAAGAAAAGCAACCTGCCCAAGGTCTCAAAGCTACTAAGCGGCAGAAACTAAGATTCACATCCAGGTGTGTCAACTCCCAGCCATAAAAAGCACACCTATTCAAAAGATGTATTACAGTTTTCTAGCTGATGACACTACCATTAGCTCTAGGCACTCTGGCTCCGAGGTTGGTAAAGACACTTAAATCTGCCTATGCTACTCGAAGGAACTAAGGGAGGTAGAGTCACAGAGGCAGCACGTCAGTATGCACGAACAAAGATCCATTTCAAGGGCCTGGGAAACGCTTGACCACCAACCACTCTCCAGAGGGCTCTTAAGTTTTGGAAACACCTTCCTACTAAAACTAGTATAATGTAACTTGTAAGTCAGATAGATCTGGACTCACATCCCTGCTTTGCAATATGGTATGGAGCCTTGGGTAAATCATTCAAGCTGTTCGTTTTTTTCATCTGTAAAATGTAGAATAGCACCTGGATTGTTAGTAAGACCATCGGCAGGATTAACTGAGACAATGCACACCCAATAAATGGTAGTTATTTTTGTTTTCAATAGATTGATGTTGATAAGAGCAAGTACTTGCCCATGAACACCTAGTGAATTAGCAGCAGAGGAAGGATTTTGAACTTCAGATCTCTAATTCCCGGCCTGACTCAGTTTCCATGACACATCTTCACTAGGGGTTTGCACGGATATTCCAGCTGAGTCTCCGGTCTTCCAATGCGGTCCTACCCTGTTTCTGAACTGCAGCTTGTCCTCGAGCTGACAGAGCAGATGTCGTTATTCTGTCCCAAGGGAAAGAAGCCCACGAGAGTTCATTCAGAACAGGAGTTACTTTCCAGAGTATGGGTGCCATCAGCCTCGGCCCCTGCTATGAAGTGATTTTTCTAGCCAATGGCCTCCGTACCTCATCCTCTAGTTTCTTGCACCTCATCCTGTCTGCCAACAATAAGCTCCTCCCCTTATGCACCCACGGGTCCTGGTCTAAGAGCAAATCAAGAACAAAGTCCAGGGCTACTCCCTACCTAGTCAGATGGATTTATTCCCTTTAGAGTTTAATTTGATAGTGACACAGACTGGGCAGTCCTTTCATGAAAGAGGAATGGGCTGAGATAGATATAGTAAGACTGAGCAGGTCCCAGCAAAGAAAAAGCAAGCAAAGAGAGAATATACCAGGTTACAGAGATCTGAATATGAGCCTGTTTTTGCTCTCTCTAGCTATGGAACCTTGGACAAGTCACTGCCTTAGCCTTAGTTTCCTTACATGTAAAACTGAATACTGTAGCTTGCTTAGTAGGGCCGTTATGAAAACTGAGTAAAGAAAGCAGATATGAAAGTTAAAAACTACTAAATCACTATGCATTCACTATGCACCAGACACTAAGCATTCTAATTTACTTTCTTATAAATTACCATCATAGTAATCTATGACATAGGTCCTGTTACTAAACCCGTTTTACAGATGAAGAGCCAAGCATGGGGAGTTTAAGTAACTCACTCAAGACCACACAATCAGGAAGAGATAGAGCCGAGATCTGAATCCAGGATATGTGACTCTAGAGCAGAGTTCCTCGGCTTTGGCACTGTTGACATTTTGGGCTGGATACTTCTTTTGTTGTGGAGGCTGTTCAGTGCTCTGTAGGATGTTTAATAGTATTCCTGGTGTCTGCCTATTAGGGGCCGCTGGTACTCCACACCCCAATTGTGACAACCAAGAATGTGTCCAGACATTGCCCGATGCCCCCTGGGGGACAAAACCACTGCCAGTTAGGAACCATTTCTTTAGAACTTGGCACAGGACTAAATGCTCAATGCTTCTGATATCCTTTTTTCTTGTCTCCCAGTTCAAATACCTCATTCACAGAGCCACTGTTATGCACCTTCTGTAGAATTAATTCTATCTACTTATATAACTGATAAGGAAGATAAGACCTGACCTCAGGTTCCTCATTCCCTGGAGGTCTCGAATACTCTCTGTCACCACAGCTTGGAGGGACACACAAAGAGGAGCTTGGGCAGATGACCTTGAATAGTCTCCTGCTTTATGACTGGCCATTCTCTTTTCCTCTGAAGCCAACCATTTTCAGTGGGTCCGCGTTCAGAGTGGAATGAGTAGTCACACCAAGGCTGCCTCATGATGAGGTGAAGTGAAAGTCACTCAGTCATGTCCAACTCTTTGCGACCCCATCAACTATACAGTCCATGGAATTCTCCAGAAGCCTTTCCCTTCTCCAGGGGATCTTCCCAACCCAGGGATCGAACCCTGGCCTCCCGCATTGCAGGCGGATTCTTTACCAGCTGACACACATAATGAGAGATGTCTGGTTAACAAGTGAGGGAGAGTCTGCCCCTTGCAGGGAAACTCAGGTTCCATTAGGAGTCCTGATTGTAAGGGGTGACGACTTCCTTGCTGAATCCCTGCACTCTGCGAAACTTGACACGCTCATAGACAGTTTCATACATTGCTTCTAGGTCTTTGGGTCCCCAGAACTCCCTTTGCTTCCTATGCAGACACTTCAGGAAAATTCCTTTGGCAATCCAAGACACCAACCCATAACTCTATTCAGTCTCTTAATTCTACAGACCAGCCAGTACCTGTCCACCCCACCGTTCCACCCTTGCTAAATCTTGTTCTCAACTCTCCTAAGAATCCCAGCCTTTGGGGGTCTTCACTGCAACCCCCACCAACTCCTCCCTCATGTGTCCTGGAATCCCCAAAGATCCTTTCATCTATTTCCAAGTCGCTGCAGCCTTCAGCCCTGCATCGCAGTTAAACACCCAATCCCACACCTCAGATCTGTGCTCTGCCTCAATCTGAGCCCCCACCCTCTGGGTGCCATCAGGGACCCTGCCCCCCTTCCCGCCCCCACCCCCC
>NW_011494611.1:361149-377518 GCF_000754665.1 Bison bison bison
CCTTCTTTTCCCCACCCATGCCATGTGTCGCTTCAAACCTCAGGCTTCCTGCTGAAGAGACCTTGCTTCTCGCTGATCCCCTGAAGAACTCAGCCCCTCGATCTTCCTCAGATTCCACTCGGGGAAAACGCTTCCTTCTCGGCAATTAGACTAGCCCCGGACTCTGCTCCCTCTGACCTCAGATCTCACCCCGCTCAAAGCCTACTGCCCCCAGACTCTCTCAAATCACCTGAGATTCTGCACCCCGAATCTCATCGAGGCTCCCCAGTCCCTTCATACTGCCGAGCTTCTGCACCCTTGATCCTTCCAGGGCCCTCGGGTCCCCTCCCATCTCTCAGATGCTGCACCCGTCTCCCCTCAGGGCCCCACATTACCTCATACCTCCCGAGATGCTGCACCGCGAATCTCGGAACCCCTCGCTCCCCTTCCGGGCTGCATCTCCTCCGAGCTCCTCAGCCCCCGCGAGTTCGCCCCGAGCCTGCCTCTAGCCAACCCACCCCCGGCGCCCCCTCCCCACATACACCCACCACGGTCCTGCCCCTCAGACTCCCGGTCCCCCAGGCTCTGCCATTCTGGCGTGGACCGACAGCTGCACGCCGTCACAGCCCACCGTCGCGCCGCTCGGCCACCGCCCGCGACTCCGGCCCGCGGTCCCGCATCCCCCCACCCTCCCATCCCGCCCCCTACCTGACCGCCCGCGGCTCCGACGCGTCCGCCGCTGCCAGCCCACCGGCCCGCCGCCCTCTGCGCACGCGCCAACGTGGGCCTCTTGGCGGGCGCCAATTCGTAGAGCTGCCTGTCCGTCACCTCGACCCGCCCACCTCAAGGCATGCTGGGGGTTGTAGGCGGGCGGACCTGAGCTCGCGGCCCAACGGTCAGGTAACGGTGAGCTAACCCTCCGCAAAGAACTAGGTGTCTTGAGGACACGTATTTCAGTTTTCTGTCTCCGTTGTATGGTTGAAGAAACCGAGGCCCAAGTTCACTCAGCAAGTCGGGAGCTAAACCGGAACTCGTGTTTCGGAGTGCAGTCTGTGTCAACCCCTTCGCTAAACCGTAGCCTCCAGGAGTGGTCCTCAACCAAGGCTTGGCATCTCTCAGAAGACCTCTCTCCACCTCAGCTTTGCCATCTGATAAACGGGCCAAGGAAAGACCACAACGTTCACACGTTCACTCTGGGGCAAGCACAGAACCTGACTGCGTTTACAACCATAGTGCTTCTGGGCTCTTCTCCCGGTGATATACAGTGCAGCCTACAGATAAGCTTATATGATGAGCAAATTGCCTTTATGAAGGATTCCTACTCCTGCTCAGCTGGGAGGCTGACAGGGGAGGTAGACGTAGGAACACTCTCTGCAATCTATCCCTGCAGATTGAAGCTTCCCGGGAGCCTAAACCCAAGTCTAGTTTTGGGGCAGCCAGGAAAGGTAAGCATCTTCACAGGTGAGAGATGGTCTAGCCTGTTGGCTGGTGAGGACCTGTAGCCCCTGGAGAGTTTGGGGTCAGCTACAATCCCTGGCAGCTCAGAGGTAAAAACTCCCCCTGCCATGCAGGAGAGACAGGTTCAATCCCTGGGTTCGGAGGATATCCTGACGAATCCCCTGGAGAAGGAAATGGCAACCCACTCCAGTATTCTAGCCTGGGAGATCTCAGGTTCAGAGATTTGGGCTACAGTCCATGGGGTTGCAAGAGTCAGACACGACTTAGCAAGTAAACCACTACCACCACCACCACAGGTTCCTGTGGGTGACTATACAGTATAGCTTAGGAATAGGAAGAGGTTGGAAGGAGGATGGACTTGGATTTGATATCCAGGGTAGGTAAAGTGACTCTTCACAATGACAAAGCAACAACCACAAACAGTAACCTAAGTGTCGTGCTGCCATCAAACCCTTCACATGCACAGTTCACTTAATCTTCCCAATGACCCTGTGAGGTAAACAACTGATGCCCAGGTGATTAAAGTAACACGGCCCCATACTCATAAGCATTAAGCCCAGATTGGAACCTGATTCTGAGAACCCTGCCTCTCTTAACCATGATTAATCTCTCTGCCCATTTCTTTATTTCTAAGTGAAAATGAGGTTTGCTGTGGGATTAACGGAGGTTATTAATATATGGTGGTTTGCATTTAATTAAGGGTATGCTCACAGCATGCTCAGCAAGTAATTGCAAGTTGATGATTTCTCACAAAGCATATACCAGGTTGGGCTTTAATTACCCACTTCCCTGCGATTGTCACCAGTCCGCTGTGATCTCCCTGAAGGACAATGCCTGTTTGTTGTCGTATCTGTTAGCACTGTGTCCAGAACGTAGAAGTTGCTGAGTGAGTCAGACTCAGAAATGTGACCTTAGGCAAATCACATCCCGTCTAACCTAGAGTTATTTTAGCTGCAAAATAACTGAGTGGGGTCAATCGGATAAGAATGGACTGTTTTATGAACAGCAGCAATATACCAGGCACTCCATAGACTTTCTCCTATGTCACAATTAATCTTCTAAACAATGATTCAAGTAGGCATCAGTTTCTTTATCTTACAAAAGAAGCAACCGATGCTCAGCAAGATTAAATGACTTGTCTACAGTCACCTTCTGGAAAGGAGTACAAACCCAGGTCAGTTAGACCCATGACATGCTATAAACCTCTGTCCAAAGACTACCCAGACCAGCTATCTTTCTATTTTATTAAGTAAGTTTTGTTTTTAAGCCTCAAAAGAGAGGAGACGTGATATTTAGAAATGTCAACTTTAAAAATATTCACAACCTAAAAATTGAGAGCTGTATTTTATTTGGTGGAAACTTTTAGGACTTCAGGCCCAGGAGACAGTATCTCGAGAGATCCTGAATGAACTTCCTCTAAGAGGGGAGAGGAAGAACCAGGTTATATAGAAGTTTTATAGCAAAGGGCAGGTAGTCTGAACATCAAAAGATTATTGGCAATGAAAGAAAACCAGATATCCCACGTTAAGGAATTTAGAGCTTTTCTATGCATGGTATGGAGAGGGAAATGGCAACCCACTACAGTATTCTTACCTGGAGAATGCCATGGACAGAAGATCCTGGTGGGCTTACATGAGTCCATGGGGTCACAAAGAATCAATCAGGACCAGGTGACTAAACCAAACCAAAACAAAGCAGCAGCCTGGGAAGATGCAAGAGTCTGAACTCACTGAAATCACCCTTTTCGTGTGCATCTCCGCTATCAAGCCAGTATCCTGCGTTTCACATCCTGAGCTCTCTTGGGGCTCACTGTAGGGAGTGACTGCAGCCTGATGGATCTTCAGTCAGTTCAGTCGCTCAGTTGTGTCCGACTCTTTGCAACCCCATGACTCGCAGTACGCCAGGCCTCCCTGTGGGCAGGTATTCTTCTCCTTCCTGAGTGCCCTTAGGGCTCACCAACTCCTATTGGAGGGCTGCAATCACCGATAACTGTGACATCCTTGTTTACTGATACGGCAGGCGATATTCCATTTCTCAAGTTTCCCTGGTGGGTCAGATCCTAAGAATCTGTTTGCAATGCAGGAGACCTGGTTTGATTCCTGGGTTGGGAAGATGCCCTGGAGGAGGATTTGGCTACCCACTCCAGTATTCTTGCCTGGAGAATCCCATGGACAGAGGAGCCTGGTGGGCTACAGTTCATGGGGTCTCAAAGTGTTGGACACAACTGAGCGACTAAGCACACATTCCATTTCTCAGTTATTCAAGGAAAGCGGGGCAGTTGCTTGTCATGACCATGGAGCTTGGTCCTACTAAGGCAAAGACACTCAGGTGAGCTTTTCTGAGCAGCATTGCCAGTGAAAATGAGGGACTGCCCTCAGCCCTGGGTTTCTGTTGGAGACTTAGTGCAGCGGGTTTCACCAGAATGAGAAGGGGCCTCTCGAAGCCACTGTGTTGCAGGTAGGGGAGATGGGAGAGTTGAGACCTCACCTATACCTCCTCCTTAGACCAGGTGGGGAGTTAGCACCCTATTTGATGAAAATCACAGTTATAAGCCATAGTCTCAATTCAGGACTCATCCTATTTTTATACTGACCTTTCCCCTATCATCCTGGGTGTTCTTTCGAAGGAGTGGTGCTAAAGCTAAAACTCCAATACTTTGGCCACCTCATGCGAAGAGTTGACTCACTGGAAAAGACTCTGATGCTGGGAGGGATTGGGGGCAGGAGAAGAAGGGGACGACAGAGGATGAGATGGCTGGATGGCATCACCGACTCAATGGACATGAGTTTGGGTGAACTCCGGGAGTTGGTGATGGACAGGGAGGCCTGGCATGCTGCCATTCATGGGGTCGCAAAGAGTTGGACATGACTGAGCGGCTGAACTGAACTGAACTTCCCCTATCATAGAGAAGAGCCAATGGTACTCCTGACAGTCTGGGGGTGTAATCCAATTATGTGTTCGAAAAGCAAACAACAAAAACCTTTCTTTTCTCTTAAAAAAAAAAAACAAAATAAAAAAGAAACTGTTTGCCTTAAAAAAATGTTTAAATTACTCACAAGTTAATTACCTTGCTTCCCACAAAAATCTCCAAGTAAAATAAACACCCTAGGGAAATGCATTTATTTTAATCTTCTGGCTTTGCATATCCTTGACACATTATTAGTTTTCCACATACAGAGACATTTTAAAAATACTGTATGTGGAGTACTTTATTCAGCATTTTACCATAACTTTTTTTTTTTTCCATTTAACATTCATACCACTTGTATCAGTTTCCTTGGCCTGTTGTAACAGAGAGTCACAGACTGGGTGGGGTGAAACAGGGAAATGTATTCCCTCACTGTTCCGGAGGCTAGAAGTCTGAAATCAATGTGGCAGTGGGGCAAGACGTACTCTGAACTCTCTAGGGAGGAGCCTCACATTTCTCTTCCAGCTTCTGGTGACCCCAGGTGTTCCTTGGTTCATGGTAACAAAACTCCAGTCTCAGCCTCCAGCTGCATATAGTCATTTTTTTCCCCCTGTGTGTCTCTGTCTTTACATGGCATTCTCTTTGTGTGGATCTCTGTTGACTGAAAAAAAAAAAAAGCACAGCCTAAAAGTTGAGAATTTTATTTTACTTGGCCGACAATCTGAGGACTGAAGCTCAGAAGACAGTGTCTCTGATAGCCCTGAGGGCTGCTCACAAGAAGTAAGGGAGGAACCAGGATAGATAGTAGCTTTGCAACAAAATCCAGATAGTTGGAACATCAAAAGATTATGGTTAAAGAAAACCTGAGTTTTGAGTTAGTGAATTTACTGCTCTTTTATGTATGAGAAGATATGAGAATCTGGGTTCATTGAAAGCATTCCTTCGATTTGCACCTGACCTGTCTAGGGCCAGTAGCCTGCTTTTCTCTATCCTGAATCCCCTCAGGGTCTTTAGTTGGAGGTGGTCAGCAACAACTGCTGACCTGATGGCTGCAATATCCTTTGTCTACTGATGCAGCAGGCAACATTTTTCATTCACATCTGTATCTTCTTATAGGGACACCTGTCCTATTAGATTATGATCTCCACGTTGCCCAATTAAAACTCCAGGGTGACTTCATCTTAACTAATTCCTCTGCAACAACCTTATTTTTAAATAGTCATATACTGACATTCTGGAGGTTAGGGACGGGGGAGCCTGGTGGGCTTCCATCTATGGGGTCGCACAGAGTCGGACACGACTGAAGCGACTTAGCAGCAGCAGCAGCAGGATTTCAGTATATCTTTTTTTTTGGGGGGGGGACACAATTTAACTGATAACATCCCCTTATCAGCTAAGTACTGCTTTCTGCATTTATAAGACAATCTGCAGTTTAACCTCTCATTTATTCTCTTTAAAATAGTGATAACAGTGGCTAACTCATAGCATTGTTGGGAACAAAATAAGATAGGGATGTTAAGTACTTTAATATTAGGATACTGCCTAATGTGCAGTAGTGTTCATTGCGTTGCATTTATTATTATTAGGTTTGCTTATTAAGTCCATCATTGTGCAGTGCAGGGCTTCGGAGTCAGACAAACCTGGGTTGGAACCCCAGTTCCACCCACCTGAAAGGTCATTTTGGGGGAATAGATTAAATGATTTGAAGTGATATTTGGGAATTTGCTGCAACTGACAAACTGGGTAACCTTGGACAACTTACCTAGCCTTTCTGTACTTAATTTTCAACCTCTGCAAAATGGGAATAATAGTAGTAGGTGGCATTGGTGGTAAAGAACCTGCCTGCCAATGCAGGGGACATGAGATGTGGGTTCAATCCCTGGGTTGGGAAGATCCCCTGGCAACCCACTCCAGTATTCTGGCCTGGAGAATCCCCATGGACAGAGGAGGTGGCGGGCTACAGTCTGTGGGGTCGCAGAGTTGGACATGACTGAGCGACTAAGCACACATACGCCTCATGTTGTCAGTGGTAGATGATTTAATAGATGTAAAGTGTTTAGAGCCCTACCCGAGTTAGTGCTCTGTGAACAATAACTGTTGTTGTCATTATTATTATTACTGTTACGACAAAGGGGCTTCCCTAGTGGCTGAGTCGATAAACAATCTGCCTCCAATTCAGGAAACCTGAGTTCGCTCCCTGGGTCAGGAAGATGCCCTGGAGAAGGGAACGGCAACCTACTCCAGTATTATTTATTGCCTGGAGAATTCCGTGGATAGAGGAGCCTGGTGGGCTACAGTCCATGGGGTCACAAGGAGTCGGACACGACTGAGCGGCCAACACACACATTATAGCAAAATGTTCTCTTTTGCTTCGCATGCTAGCAGCTGAATGCTGAGGCAAGAGATAAATGCCTTGTTTATGCAAAATAAAGTAGAAAATCTAAGGAATTAAAACTCTAATGCATCCTAACCAATTTGTCTGAGTCTAGAAATTTATAACTGCTAGAATTTTCATGAAATAATGGAAAATTTTATCTACATATCTATATTGCTTATACTTATCACCAGATAACAAACTACCCCCAAACTTCTGTGCTTTACAACAACACAGATTTCTCATCTCACAGGTTCTGTGAGTGAGGAATCTGAGCACAGCTGAACTGGATCTGCTTCACGGTCTGTCACGAGGCTTCAGTCAAGTTATTGACCAGGGCTGGGGTCTCAGCTGAAAGTTTTGGGAAGGATCAGTCTCTAAAATCACTTGGTTGTGGTTGGACCGAGGACTTCGTTTCCTTGCTGGCTTTTTGGCTGGAGGCTGCCCTCAGCTCCTTGCCCCAGCTGCTGCTGCTAAGTCGCTTCAGCCGTGTTTGACTCTGTGCGACGCCATAGACGGCAGCCCACCAGGCTCCTCTGTCCCTGGGATTCTCCAGGCAAGAATACTGGCGTGGGTTGCCATTTCCTTCTCCTCCTTGCCCCAGGAGCCTCTCCAAAACAGCTTGTTTCATCAAAACCAGCAAAAGAGAGGTCACAGTCTTTTGTTACCTGATCACAGAAGTGGCACTTCTCAATGTTGCTGTATTCTATTGGCTGAAAGCAAATTACTCAAGTGGAAGGTTATAACCAGCAGTGTGTATCAGGAGGTAAGATCATCACGGGTCGTCATAGAGCCTCCTTCCCTCTGACTCACCTCTCCCCATCCCTCTCTCCTTTCTTCTCTCCCTCTCTCAGTCTTATTCTACTTATGTCCATTTCTGTCCTTCCATCTGTCTGTCACGTGTCTACTCTCTGCTGAAACTGACTCTAATCTCTGTATGCCCTAGTCGATCCTTATGTGTTTCTCAACCTAGCCTACACTCGATACCTAGTAGATGCTCAGCAAATGTTTGAATTTGATTTAAATTTACAGCATAAAAGAATTTTTAAAGGGTCAACTTTATCCAACACCTTAATATAATCCTTATGTTGGTTATATTCATGTAAGTGTAAATATTTACCAAGTTCCTTTTTAATCTGTTCTTACATACTTATGAGAAATTAAAAAAGCTTGTGAGACATAACAGTTCTTACATACTGTTCTTACATACAACATTATTATTTTTCTAATATGGAATAATGTTTGAAATCCTATAAACTGGCTCCATAATAACTTGTCAAATTGACAAGCCCATTTTTAAACATTTAACCATCACAAGTAAGACCGTGTAAATGTCCTTACACAGGGAGGTTTTGTGCTTTCCTTTGTTTTGATTTATTTCTTTGTACTGATATGGAAACAGCTGGTTTAGGACTTTGAATCTTTATTTTAGCATAATGCACACTTCCATGCATGGACCAGATCGAGTCTGTAGTGGTCTGAACTTGTGTGGATAAAGTGTTACTGAATCAAACCTGGGTCTGCTTGCCCATGGGCAATAAAGCCAATCTGCAGACACAGGTTGTGTGAAGCAAAGTGCAGTGTTTATTGCAGGGCACAGGGCAAGGGGTCCAGGTATTTAGTGCTCAAAAGTCTGGAACACCCCAGTGGGTTTCAGGGAAAGGTTCTTAAAGACAAGGTGAAGGCGGGGTGGGGTTGTAGGGTATGTGATCAGCTTTGTAGGCATTCCTCTAATTGATAAGGTAATCCAGAGTCAATATCATTGGCTGTCTCGATTCAACCCATCTGGGGACCATGTGCTTGTGGGCAGTGTGAAGTTAACTTTTTCCATCTGGGAGCAGGTTTCAGTATCTGCAAAACAGCTCAAAGGATATGGCTCAGAATATTATCTATAGACCTTAAGGAACTACTTGACTTTGTTTAATGGCTAAATTATTTTTTTCTCTTACTAGACTGTTTTCCTTTCTTTCTGCTTTCCCTCACTTCCCTGATTAAATTTACTCTTTGGAAATTGGAAGTGGTCAAGCAGGAGATGGCAAGAGTGAACACTGACATTTTAGGAATCAGTAAACTAAAATGAACCAGAATCAGTTCAGTTCAGTCGCTCAGATGTGTCCGACTCTTTGTGACCCCATGAATTGCAGCACGCCAGGCCTCCCTGTCCATCACCAACTCCCGGAGTTCACTCAGACTCACGTCCATCGAGTCAGTGATGCCATCCAGCCATCTCATCCTCTGTTGTCCCCTTCTCCTCTTGCCCCCAATCCCTCCCAGCATCAGAATCTTTTCCAATGAGTCAACTCTTCACATGAGGTGGCCAAAGTACTGGAGTTTCAGCTTTAGCATCATTCCTTCCAAAGAAATCCCAGAGCTGATCTCCTTCAGAATGGACTGGTTGGATCTCCTTGCATCCAAGGGACTCTCAAGAAACTTCTCCAACACCACAGTTCAAAAGCAGCAATTCTTCAGCGCTCAGCCTTCTTCACAGTCCAACTCTCACATCCATACATGACCACAGGAAAAACCATAGCCTTGACTAGACGGACCTTTGTTGGCAAAGTAATGTTTCTGCTTTTGAATATGCTATCTAGGTTGGTCATAACTTTCCTTCCAAGGAGTAAGCATCTTTTAATTTCATGGCTGCAGTCACCATCTGCAGTGATTTTCAAGCCCCCAAAAATAAAGTCTGACACTGTTTTCACTAGGTGAATTTAATTCTGATGACTGTTATGGCTACTACTGTGGGCAAGTATCCCTTAGAAGAAATGGAGTAGCCATCATAGTCAACAAAATAGTCCGAAATGCAGTACTTGGTGCAATCTCAAAAACGACAGAATGATCTCTGTTCATTTTCAAGGCAAACCATTTGATTTCACAGTAATCCAAGTCTATGCCCCAATCACTAATGCCAAAGAAGCTGAAGTTGAACGGTTCTATGGTAACCTACAAGACCTTCTAGAAGTAACACCAAAGAAAGATGTTTTTTTCATCATAGGGGACTGGAATGCAAAAGTAGGAAGTCAAGAAATACCTGGAGTAACAGGCAAATTTGCCCTTGGAGTACATGATGAAGCAGGGCAAAGGCTAATAGAGTTTTGTCAAGAGAACGCACTGGTCATAGCAAACACCCTCTCCCAACGACACAAGAGAAAACTCTACACATGGACATCACCAGATGGTCAACACTGAAATCAGATTGATTATATTCTTTGCAGCCAAAGCTGGAGAAGCTCTATACAGTCAGCAAAAACAAGACGGGGAGCTGACTTTGGCTCAGATCATGAATTCCTTGTTGCAAAATTTAGACCTAAATTGAAGAAAGTAGGGAAAACCGCCAGACCATTCAGGTATGACCTAAATCAAATCCCTTACGATTATACAGTAGAAGTGACAAACAGATTGAAGGGATGAGATCTGGTAGACAGAGTGCCTGAAGAACTATGGACGGAGGTTCGTCACATTGTACAGAAGGCGATGATCAAAACCATCCCCAAGAAGAAGAAACACAAAAAGGCAAAATGCTTGTTTGGGGAGGACTTACAAACAGCTGTGAAAAGAAGAGAAGCAAAAGGCAAAGGAGAAGAGGAAAGATATAAGCATCTGAATGCAGAGTTCCAAAGAATGGCAAGGAGAGATAAGGAAGCCTTCTTCAGTGATCAGTGCAAAGAAATAGAGGAAAACAATGGGAAAGACTAGCGATCTCTTCAAGAAAATCAGAGATACCAAGGGAACATTTCATGCAAAGATGAGCTCGATAAAGGACAGAAATGGTATGGACCTAACAGAAGCAGAAGATATTAAGACGGGGTGGCAAGAATACACAGAAGAACTGTACAAAAAACATCTTCATGACCTAGATAACCATGATGATGTGATCACTAGAGCCAGACATCCTGGAATGCAAAATCAAATGGGCCTTAGGAAGCATCACTATAAGCAAAGCTAGTGGAGGTGATGGAATTCTAGCTGAGCTACTTCAAGTCCTAAAAGATGATACTGTGAAAGTGCTGCACTCAATATGTCAGCAAATTTGGAAAACTCAGCAGTGGCCACAGGACTGGAAAAGGTCAGTTTTCATTCCAATCCCAAAGAAAGGCAATGCCCAAGAATGCTCAAACTACCTCACAATTGCACTCCTCTCACACGCTAGTAAAGTAATGCTCAAAATTCTCCAAGCAAGACTTCAACAGTATGTGAACCAAGAACCTCCAGATGTTCAAGCTGAATTTAGAAAAGGTATAGGAACCAGAGACCAAATTGCCAACATCTGTTGGATCATCAAAAAAAAAGAGAGTTCCAGAAAAACATCTACTGTGCTTTATTGATTATGCCAAAGGCTTTGACTGTGTGCATCTCAATAAACTGTGGAAAACTCTGAAAGAGATGGGAATACCAGACTACCTTACCTGCCTCCTGAGAAATCTGTATTCAGGTCAAAAAGCAAGAGTCAGAACTGGACATGGAACAATGGACTGGTTCCGAATTGGGAAGGGAGTAGGTCAAGGTTGTATATTGTCACCCTGCTTATTCAACTTATATGCAGAGTACATCATGAGAAATGCTGGGCTTGATGAAGCACAAACTGGAATCAACATTGCTGGGAGAAATATCAGTAACCTCAGATATGCAGATGACACCACCCTTATGGCAGAAAGTGAAGAAGAACTAAAGAGCCTCTTGATGAAAGTGAAAGGAGAGTGAAAAAGCTGATTTAAAACTCAGCATTCAAAAAACGAAGATCATGGCATCTGGTCCCATCACTTCATGGCAAATAGATGGGGAAACAATGGAAACAGTGACAGACTTTGTTTTGTTGATCTCCAAAATCATTGCAGATGGTGACTGCAGCCATGAAATTAAAAGGCACTTGCTCCTTGGAAGAGGAGCTGTGACCAACCTAGACAACAGATTAAAAAGCAGACGTTATTTTGCCAACAAAGGTCCATCTAGTCAAAGCTATGGTTTTTCCAGTAGTCATGTATGGACTTGAGGACTGGACCATAAAGAATGAACGCCAAAGAATTTATGCTTTTGACCAGTGGTGTTGGAGAAGACTCTTGAGAGTCCCTTGGACTGCAAGGAGATCCAACCATTCAGTCCTGAATATTCATTGGAAGGACTGATGCTGAAACTCCAATACTTTGGCCTTCTGATGCAAAGAACTGACTCATTGGAATAGACCTGGATGCTGGGCAAGATTGAAGGCAGGAGGAGAAGGAGACGCCAGACTATGAGATGGTTGAATGGCATCACAGACTCAATGGACATAAGTTTGAGCAGGCTCCAGGAGTTGGTGATGGACAGGGAGGCCTGGCATTACTACAGTCCATGGGGTCACAAAGAGTCGGACAGGACTGAGCAACTGAACTGAAGCCCCTCTGTCCATGGGATTTCCCAGGCAAGAATAATGGAGTGGGTTGTCATTTCCTTCTCTAAGGGATATTCCCATCCCAGAGATCGAACCCATGTCTCTTGCTTCTCCTGCATTGGCAGGTGGATTGTTTACCACTGAACCATCAGGGAAGCCTTTTTCTAAAAAATGTGTGCTCAGTTTGTCCAGCTCTTTGTGATTCCATGGACTATAACCTGCCATGTGCTTCTGTCCATGGAATTTTCCAGGCAAGAATGCTAGAGCGGGTTGCCATTTCCTACTCCAGGGGATCTGCCAACCCAGAGCTCAAACCCACATCTCTTGCACTGACAGGTAGATTCTTTACCATGAGTGCCACCTAGAAAGACCCTTTCTAAGAGTAGGAAAATATTATTATTTTTAAAAATTAAATTAGTTGATTTACAATATTGCATTAGCTTCTGCTATACAGCAAGGTGATTTAGTATGTGTATTTTTTCAGGTTATTTTCCATTATAGGTTATTATGGCATTTTTGAAAAAACATAATATAGGTGAGGAAAGTACATTTAGAATAAAGCGTCAGGTGAGTACATAATATAGGTGCTACTCCCCAGCAATAATTGCCTTTACTGATGTTGTGTAATACTTCTGGCGACCCACTTTTTTTCAGTGTTTTATTGAGAAAAGAACACATACAAGGAGAGAAAATGGGATAGTGAATCATTTTGTGCCCGTCACCCTGCAAATATTGTTGTCAATATTTTGCCAGTGTTGCTTCAGCCATTTCTCACCTTTAGTTTGCTTTTTTGCTTCTGGAGTCTTTTAAAGTAAACCCCAGATATCCTATCATCCCTCCTGTAAATACAGTATGCATCTCTAACAGATCATTATGCTTTAACATCATCTCAACATCATTATCACATCTAGCAGTTCATGTTCAAATTCCCCTAATTACTTCAAAATATCTTTGTATAGTAGATATGTTTAAATAAGGATCAAAATGTCTCCATACTGTATTGCTGCTGCCAAGTTGCTTCAGTCGTGTCCGACTCTGTGTGACCCCATAAACGGCAGCCCACCAGGCTCCCCCGTCCCTGGGATTCTCCAGGCAAGAACACTGGAGTGGGTTGCCATTTCCTTCTCCAATGTGTGCAAGTGAAAAGTGAAAGTGAAGTCACTCAGTCGTGTCCAACTCTTAGCGACCCCAGGGACTGCAGCCCACCAGGCTCCTCTGTCCATGGGATTTTCCAGGCAGGAGTACTGGAGTGGGGTGCCATTGCCCTCTACCCACACTGTACTAGGTCTCTTTTAATCTGTAATGCGTTGGAGAAGGAAAGGGCAACCCACTCCAGTGTTCTTGCCTGGAGAATCCCAGGGACAGGGGAGCCTGATGGGCTGCTGTCTATGGGGTCAGACAGAGTCGGACACGACTGAAGCGACTTGGCAGCAGCAGCAGTTATCTATAATTCTACCTATGCTAGTATTTCTTGAAGACATTGACTCATTTTTTTCTTTTTATATTTTCTAATTTTTTAAAAATAATTTTCCACTTCTCAGATTTACCTGATGACTTACCCATGGAGTTTTAAAACTTGTTATTCTCTCCTAAAGATTCGTCACTAATTATTTTGTCCCTTGGACTTTTGTAGAATAATGAAAACCCTAGACTGCCTTCTCAGAGAAATGGTTTCAAATGAATAAAATGAAGTATAACTATATCTTTATGATTTCTTTCTTTTGTAGACCATTGTGTTTCATTTTACCAAATGTGCAATGTAGCAAAGCATGTGCTCCTTTATATAGGACAAGATCTAGTTGAGAGTCTAGCAACTATCATGATTTCTAAATAGTGTTTAATGTAAATGTTTAGAGATATTTGTAACAACTCTACTGTGATAAAAATATGTGAGTTTGATTGCATCAGAGCCATAGGAAGTGCTACTATACTGTAGTTGCCTGCATTCATAATTTAAGGTTCTAAATTGGATTTAGAGGATACTGAAAATAAAGATTTTTTTGGCCTCTCTACTGGGCATGAGGGATCTTAGTTCCCAGACCAAGGATCAAAACCATGTCCCCTGTAGTGGATGTGCAGAGTCTTAACCATTAGACTGCCATGGAAGTTCCAGGATGTACATTTTTTCCATATATGAATTTATAGACCATTGAATTCTATCCACATGCCTAATCACCAGCTGGAGTTTACAGATTGTGTCATGTAGTTCCTGTGGCATCATATCATATTAATGTCTGCTTGTTACTTTTAGTGAAGGTAAGGTTGAGCGGCTTGAGGTGCTGTGAATTTGACCCATTCATTAGAACATTTCCCATTGGCCTTTCTCCTAATGGTTTTTAGCATTCAGTGAAAGCTGCCTGGATGTATTATTTTATTAGGATTGCAAAATGGTAATTTTCTAATTCTGTCATTCTTCCGCTTGTATTAACTGCAATACTTGCATAAAGTAAGTTGTGGTTACCTTGAAATCCAGTTCATGTGGTAATATCTTAACTACTACTTGATTTTCTTTTACCAATTTTCAGAGTAATGAGCTGATCCCTGAGGCATCCCCAGTGGTGAACAGAGAATTTTTGTTTGTTTTTGCAGCTTGGGTTTTGGCTATGGCTTTGGTTTGAGGAACGCTATGAATTACAGGAAATGCATTTATCTGATCTATTTTAATCAGTCATTGTTCACTTTGTTCAACATTTGGCCTGTGTGAGCCCCTCTAAATTGGTCTCCCTGTCATTTTGAAATGACCACATTGGTGTTTGGCAGCAGTATTTGGCACAGCAAGATATCCTAGGCTCAGCTTGTACCATACCTATCCCAGACTTAGAATAAGGAATGTTTCCAAGAATCTTGTGTTCCTTTTAGTGGAAAATTATATTTAAAAACAAGAATCTGGGTATTAAGGGTATTTATTGTTGTTAGGTTACCATTACTTTCAAGCCTTTTCAGCAGACAGAGATATGAAATGTTTATTTTTTTTTGAAAGAGAAAAATCATTAGTGTATATATATGATTTCCAATAGAAATTTCAAGGTGCAGAATTTTTCTCAACTCCTTTGACTTTATTCCCTAATTGGCTATTTCTTACGTGTGATAATCTTAGTTCGTAGTGGTGGTAACATAATGGCTTGTTTGCTATAGCTCACAGAATACACACAGTAGTCTCAAAATAGCAACACCAATATTACACATAGCAGTAAGCCCAATGCATCTAGTTTAGGATTTATTTGCAGAACATTTTTTTTTCCCTTTGGACTGTTTCTCACTAAGCATGTAAAATCAAAATACTGCGCTTTAACCCTTACAACGATTTTCTCTGTAGCTATGCCAACACTTTGATATATAGCTGGATATGTACATTTAAAATTTGCATATAATTTGTACAGATTGTTTTGCTTTTTTGATTAAAAAAAATGCTGTAAAAATTTGTGGTTCCAAAGCTAAAACTTATAAAGCAAAATTCACTAAGAAAACTTCGGCTTCAATCCTTGTTCCCTTGATCCTATTTCCTCACTCCCCCAGTAGGTAACTTTTTTTTTTTTAATTTAATTAATTTTTTTTTTTTCTGGTTGTCCTGGGTCTTGGGTGCTGCACATGTGCTTTCTCCAGTTGTGACAAGTGCGGACTGCCGTTCGTTGCAGTGTGAAGGCTTCTCACTGCTGTGACGTGTCTTGTTGTGGAACACGGGCTTCAGGCATGCAGGCTTCAGCAATGCAGCACGGGCTCAGTAGTTGTGGTGAATGCGCTTCATTGCTTCAGGGCATGTGGAATCTGCCTGGACTAGGAATCGAATCCTTGTCCCCTGCTTTGACAAGCGGATTCTTATCCACTATGCTCTATACAGTCAGCAAAAACAAGACCAGGAGCTGACTGTGGCTCAGACCATGGACTCCTTATTGCCAAATTCAGGCTTAAATGAAGAAAGTAGGGAAAACCACTAGACCATTCAGGTATGACCTAAATCAAATCCCTTATGATTATACAGTGGAAGTGAGAAATAGATTTAAGGGCCTAGATCTGATAGATAGAGTGCCTGATGAGCTATGGAATGAGGTTCGTGACACTGTACAGGAGACAGGGATCAAGTCCATCCCCATGGAAAAGAAATGCAAAAAAGCAAAATGGCTGTCTGGGGAGGCCTTACAAATAGCTGCAAAAAAAAGAGAAGTGAAAAGCAAAGGAGAAAAGGAAAGATATAAACATCTGAATGCAGAGTTCCAAAGAATAGCAAGAAGAGATAAGAAAGCCTTCTTCAGTGATCAATGCAAAGAAATAGAGGAAAACAACA
>NW_011494611.1:378480-382189 GCF_000754665.1 Bison bison bison
CCGGTCCCATCGCTTCATGGGAAATAGATGGGGAAACAGTGTCAGACTTTATTTTTCTGGGCTCCAAAATCACTACAGATGGTGACTGCAGCCATGAAATTAAAAGACGCTCACTCCTTGGAAGGAAAGTTATGACCAACCTAGACAGCATATTCAAAAGCAGAAACATTACTTTGCCGATGAAGGTTCGTCTAGTCAAGGCTATGGTTTTTCCTGTGGTCATGTATGGGTGTGAGAGTTGGACTGTAAAGAAGGCTGAGCGCCGAAGAATTGATGCTTTTGAACTGTGGGGTTGGAGAAGACTCCTGAGAGTCCCTTGGACTGCAAGGAGATCCAACCAGTCCATTCTGAAGGAGATCAGCCCTGGGATTTCTTTGGAAGGAATGATGCTAAAGCTGAAACTCCAGTACTTTGGCCACCTCATGCGAAGAGTTGACTCATTGGAAAAGACTCTGATGCTGGGAGGGATTGGGGGCAAGAGGAGAAGGGGATGACAGAAGATGAGATGGCTGGATGGCATCACTGACTGGATGGATGTGAGTCTGAGTGAACTCCGGGAGTTGGTGATGGACAGGGAGGCCTGGCATGCTGCGATTCATGGGGTTGCAAAGAGTCGGACACGACTGAGCAACTGATCTGATCTGATGCCACCAAGAAAGTCCAACCATTTTTATTAGGTTTGGTTAATTGTCTAGTGTTTCTTAGTGAAAAATCCTATCTAATCTAGACATAATATGTATAAGACAGATTATATATAATATATTGTGCTCAGTTGTGTCTGACTCTTTGCAACCCCATCGACTGTAGCCTGCCAGGCTTCTCTGTCCATGGGATTTTCTAGCCAAGAATACTGGAGCGGTTTGCCATCTCCTAGTCCATATACATATTATAACAGTGTATCTATCTCTTTACATACAGATAGAGATAACATAGATATAATGTGATTATATCCACTTGTATGTATGTATCTCTTCTTTCTTATACAAAGTAAAGCACTATAAATTTCTGTGTTTTTGATTTAGTAAAATGTATTATGATTACTCCATATTACATATAAAGATTGCCCCCAATTCCTGCTTATGAACAGACTCCACTGTGTGGGTACACCATAGTGTTTTTAACCAATTCCCTATTTGACATCCGTAAATTATTCTTTAAGGGCCACATTGCTTATCACGTTGATGTAATGGACAGAAGCAACACAGATTGCACACAGTTGATCTCCAGAATTCACAACCTGAATCTGCAGCAAAATAGCAGAGTGGAGACAGTTTAAGATCATGGGAACGTGTTTAGAAGTGAGATAGGTCGAACTGGAAGCCTAATTCTCCCCGATCTCACCTCTCTGAGCTTCCATTTCCTCAACCTGAAAATATGGTAATGAACCATGATCTGTACAGAACCCTGGCAGCGTGTGCAAGGCAAGTAGCAGTACACCTGGCCTAGAATACATGCGTGTAAAATCACAGCAATAATATTAATGTTACCGATTTCCTCAGCAGTAAGAATCCCAAATGGGTCTCAGTCCTTCATTTTTGTTTCTGTTTTGTATTTTATTTCTTGCTGGGGAGGCTCATTAGTTCGTTTTCCTGTCCCTAGAGGCACTGCTCCAGGGAAGAGGGAAGCTAGCGGGAACGGTAACTCACCTTGAACATGCTCTCCAAAAGCCTTGCCTATCGACTTGTTTACAGGTGACCTTTTACACTGAGTATTGCGAAGCTTTCGGCGGACAGGAAGACTTGGGTGTGTGACAGGTAACTGGAGCCCCCTAGAAAAGTGGTCAGAGGGTGGCAGTTTGTTTTCTAATGGCACCAAAGCCTCCGCCCAAGCCAGCCCAGGTTCACGCCCTCCCTGAAGCTTTAACCTGGCAATCTCAGTAGCCCCACATGGCCTGCTGTACTGCCTCAGAGTGTGTGTGTTAGTCCCAGTCGTGTCTGACTACGTGACCCCGTGGACTGTAGCCCACCAGGCTCCTCTGTCCATGGGATTCCCCAGGCAAGGATACTGCAGTGGGTTGCCATTTCCTCCTCCAGGCGATCTTCCAGACCCAGGGATTGAATGCATTGCTGCCTCAAGGTCATGCCTAAGCAGCGGGATCTGGGAGTCTTCATTTCAGGCAGGCCATTAGCATCTCAAAGGCCTCTCATGCCCTAAACCCTGTCTAGGAATGATTCCTTCTGCGCATTCCCTCTGTGATCCCTAAGAAGCTACTAGGAGGAGGAGGAAGGAATTGGGGAGGAACTAATGTTGGGATCCTCCGTCAAGGGGGATCAATTTTGAGCAGAGGTTTTAAGAACGAGAAGGAATGCGAGCCCAGGGAGAAGAAAGCAGCCTTCCTGTTACCGATGCTTCTGTGTTTCATCAGAAAGAGGCTTTGAAGTCACAGACTGAATGCCTAAGGCCTTTGGCTGCAGTCTGTCACCTCTCAGAACCTCTTGTTTCCTCGGTTGTAAAATATGGTTATAAAAATGGTAATATTCCTCATCCAAAGCACTGTTGTGATGATTCAATGAGATTTATAGTTTCTTGTGTTTGGCAAAGAATAGAAGCTCAGGAAATGCAAATTTCCTTTCTACCCTCTCCCTTTTTTCAAGCACTTATCCCACCACATCTTAAAAATAAAACCAGGTCGTTATAGTAAGAACTGAAATCTTTGGAAAGGCATGGGCAGATATTATATTAAATTCTTAACAGTAACTTTTAATGTTGGTGATAGTAGCCTTATTTTATGCGTAAAGCAAGCAGCAGAAGTTCTGAGACTGGAAGTAGCTGGTCCATGGTCACACCCAGGGCCTTAGCTTGCCCTTAATCCCCTTTTACATGAACTAGGAAATGGTGCTCCCCTGCTTCCCAGGTGGTACTAGTGGTAAAGAACCCGCCTGCTGATGCAGGAGATCTGAGAGACCCAGGTTCAGTCCCTGGGTCAGGAAGATACCCTGAACAAGGGCATGACAATCCACTCTAGTGTTCTTGCCTGGAGAATCCCATAGACGGAGGAGCCTGGCAGGCTGCAGTCCACAGGGTCACACAGAGTTGGACACGACTGAATCGGCTTAGCACACATGCCCTGTGCCCTCTGCTTGGGTCAGTGCTGTGGACACAGGGGTGGCCATTGGAGCTGAGGCCGGGTTCAGCCCCCTCTCACCACCTTGCCGTGAAGCTGTCGTGCAGTACACAGCTCACACAGCTGTATACAGAAGCTCTGGCCGAATGCATCAGTTCAGTTTAATCACTCATTCCTGTCTGACTCTTTGTGACCCCATGGACTGTAGCAATGCCAGGCCTCCCTGTCCATCACCAAGTCCTGGAGCTTGCTCAAACAGGCCTCCCTGTCCACCACCAAGTCCCGGAACTTGCTCAAACTCATGTCCATTGAGTCGGTGATGCCATCCAAAGGCATAATTTTGATCGAATGCATAGTTAAATGCATAGTTTTGATCGAACTGAGATTCAGCCCCAGATCTGACTGGCATTCAGACCACGTCCTTTCCATTGGTACCTGGGAGTTCACGCCTTCCTATTTCCTTGGAGATCCTGCTCCATCCTTTATCTCTTCTCTCTCTCTGCCTCATCTCCGTCTCTCCCCTTTCCTTCTCTTCTGGCTTTTCCTTCTTTGCTGACACACTCAAATCTCTATACCTAAGTGCCACTGGGATTTTGAAACAAATCACAGTCCATAATGCCACCCCTCCTCCCCATGCCTAGCTCC
>NW_011494611.1:382289-399525 GCF_000754665.1 Bison bison bison
TAGCTCCAGACCTGGCATTGATAGGCCTTCTGAGCAAATGCTTGTTCAGAACCCTTGCAGTCTTACGGAAGGCTGCGCCTTCACCATCCTCCTTGTTGCCCTCAGAACCTAGCAAGTTGCTTTGCCCACGTGATCTCACTTTGGCAAGAGAGAACGAAGGTTTTTTTTCCCAAGAGCAGTCATCTTAAGCAGGCACCAGAGGGCAGCAGAAGACTGCACATGGACTTCTGTTTCCCTTCTCGTCCCTGACTGGCCACAGCCCGCCTTGACTCAGAGGCTGGAGTCCATGATTCCACTTCAAGGCTGACTGCTCCCTGAACAGCAGGGGAGATAGAGGTCGGGGGAGGCGGGGGCTGAGCATGCCTTAGTCTGTGGGAAGAACCATTTCTGGACCCACTGAGCTGCACTGGGATTCTTCACTCTTCCTTTTACTTACTTTAGGGCAAATAATACAGCAGAACCATATGGCTATTTTTGTACTTCTTAAAAGTATCAAAATGTAATTTGCAGACAAAAGATACTGGCCACTACTGGGCCACTGGGCATTGTCCAGGGGTCCCTCTCCCTGCCCCACAGAGAATATGACTTTGCGCAGAGATTTACCTGCTGTCCATTGAAACAAGTATCCTCTTGGAGGTCATGCACTGGCACCCTGAGCCCCAGTTCCTTCTCCATAAAAGGGGGCAACAATTTCTACTTGGTAGGATGACTGCAAGAACTATATGAGATCATAGATTCTGTATCTCTCCTCTGATGCTCAGAACAGTTCCATGAGGAATTAGTATCCTCATTATACAAATGAGAAAAACGAAGGTTAGAGAGACGAGGTGACTTGCCCAGAATTCAGAATCTGACTTAATAGCTTGGGACTTAAGCTTTCAATCCTACTTTCGTCTACTATGTTCCACCAGGTAGGAAGCACATAGTTTAAGGAGATTTCTGACAGTGTGGTTAAAGTGCCAGCAGGTTGCAAGGAAAGCTTCACAGATTCAGACACGCACAGGAATGAATAATGCTGAGCTGAAGGCCAAGCACAGGAATAAATGGCCTCTGAGGATGTTCCTGACACCCTAGAATTTAATTTCTTCTTTGGGTTCTGTTTCTCATTTATCCTCTAAATAATCCAAGATTTCTGTACTAACATTGATGACTTTTTACAGATGAGAAAGTGAAGCCTCGGGGAGGCTAAGTGACTTGTCCAAGGTGATCCAGCTGGAAATGGAAGAGCTTGAATTTAAACCGAAGCAAGTCACTGTGCTATAGCTGCCCTTCTGCAGTTGAGCATATTGTGCATTTAGGGAAGAAGCTGCAAGTTAGAACATCAGTTGTCTTAGGATTTGGCAGTTTTGTAGACCTATCCTCTTTTTAGAGTCTCCACTGTTGCTTCTTTTTCCATTCCTCAAACATGCACACAAAACACACACATACCACATTCAGACATACACAACTTCATCAGAAACCACTCAAGAATACCCCCACAGTTCCGGAGTGTGGGAGTTCCTTTACCTGTAGTTAGGTGGCTAATTTTATCATGACCCCCAAGTAGGGGGCAGCCTTGAGCACTGCGAACAGGGTGTCCAAAAGGCAGGAGTGCATAGCCCTGAGTCTGGGTTTTATGCTTAGAATGAGAATTGCAGTTTTTAGTTGGGAAGCTGGTCTCGGTTCAACAGAGCTCTCCCATAATGAAACTGGAGGCCTAAAAAGGTAATGAGTTCTGTGTTCAAAAAGCAGTTAGAATTATTTGGTTGTAAATGAAACAATTAGATGGAATTTCTGACCAGCCGACCTTTAAAATGCCTCTTATACCAATGAGATCCCTTAGCCCATGGAAAGGGATGGAAGCCTAGGGTTATTGTCTGGGGGTGGCAGGAACTGGGAATGCCCAAGTATTTGTAAAAATATGGTGAATGGAACAGAAGAACCAGGTACAAAAACCTAGACTAGATATAAGCTATGTGGTCTTAGGCAAATTACCTCTGTAAGTTGTCTGTTGTACATTAATAAGGTGAGGTTAAAACTATCTGCCTTTCTGCCTTTAGGGCTGTGGTGATAAGATTGAGATAGTGGATTTAAAGTCTGATAAGGGCTATAGGAATAGAGGGGGTTAAAGGAAGAAAAGGATCAGATTACATTTTCAACTATTGATTAAGATATTTACCTGCAAACCATCTACAGGACATCAGACTTTGAAATCTGCGCTGGTGATGCAAATAGTCACTGAAACTGGTTCTATTTTTTGCTCTTACAGAGCTCACAGTTTAGTTAGAGAGACAGCTATTAATTTAACATTAACTAACATTTAAAATGTGATAATATGATTGGACTTCCCTGGTGGCTCAGATGGTAAAGAATTTGTTTGCAATGTGGGAGACCTGGGTTCAATCCCTGGGTTGGGAAGATTCCCTGGATAAGGGAGTGGCTACCCACTCAAGTATTCTTTCCTGGAAAATTCCATGGATGGAGGAGCTTGGTGGGCTAGAGTCCATGGGGTCACAAACAGACACAACTGAGTGATTTTCACTTTCAAGTACTATAATAATGATGATGATATGATAGTTCAGTTGATGGTACAAATTGAGAATGATCAAATAGAGCTCATGAATATATGCATGTTCGAAAGTATGTGAGTTGGTTCCCATATTCCTTTTATCATATTCACTAGATAATCTTCCTCTGCCTGCAGCTGAAAATCTTAGCAAGCCACACCTAATCTATCATTTTTATGGAACAGACTGTGCTATAGATATTTTAAGTTGATATCACAGTTTCACATCAAGAATTAGGATGTCTAGTCTAAGTTTTTAATCAAATCTCTAAATCCAACAAGTCAAATCTCCTCTCTTTTCTCAGTGAGAGCATTAGGTAGGGCAAGGTTAGCCTTGGTGCTCTTTCTCTCGATTGTTCCTCCTCTTCCCCTTCCTTCATAGTCAGAGAAGAGGAGAATGTTAGGATTAGGAAGGTCATACTTGCCCTGGTGGGCTTCCCAGCTAGCCCAAGTGGTCAAGAATCCACCTGCCAATGCAGGAGATGCAGTTCAATCCCTGCATTGGGAAGATCCCCTGGAGTAAGAAATGGCAACCCTTTCCAGTATTCTTGCCTGAGAAATCTCATGGGCAGGGGAGACTGGTGGGCTACAGTCCATGGGGTTGCAGAGAGTTGGACACCATTGAATGGCTGAGCAACACACTTGTCCTGCTCCCCTTGTATCTGGCTCTGTGTTCTTGGATGCTGATGCTGATTTTTAAAACCAACCCTTTCCCTTGGGGCGCTTTTCAGCTGTCCCTGTGGCCAAGGGCTTCTCCTAAGACCCAGGATGATGCAGCATCTCTTTGGTTGGCTGCTGCTCATCCCCCTCCACCCTCTGTTTCCCACCTTCTGGAGACGCTCACTGTGGGGACCCATTTCTGTTACCATTCCTCCTGCCACTAAGTCACTTCAGTCGTGTCCGACTCTGTGTGACCCCACAGACAGCAGCCCACCAGGCTCCCCCGTCCCTGGGATTCTCCAGGCAAGAACACTGGAGTGGGTTGCCATTTCGCTCTCCAATGCATGAAAGTGAAAAGTGAAAGGGAAGTCGCTCAGTAATGTCTGACTCCTAGCGACCCCGTGGACTGCAGCCTACCAGGCTCCTCCATCCATGGGATCCATTCCTCCTGAGGAAGACTCAAAACAGATCCAGGGCAGCTCATTCTCTTATGTGACCCACATGTGGTCCAGGGGAAATAGTCTGGCATTTTCCCCAGTGTCAACCTCTGATTTGGGGCTCACCTTTCTGCAGCCCCTTCTGTTCTGCTGCCACAGGCCACTGGAGCTTTTGCAGGTGGGGTAAGACCCTGGTCCTGAGACTTGCATAAGGCTGGAGTTGCTGAGACATGTCGCGGTTTCTCTAAGAGGCACCCTTTTGAGGCCCCTTAGCCCAAAATTTAGGATTAGGAGGTAGCATGCTCCACATGACCCACCTGGGGTGCTGGGGACTCTAAACATTAGGTAATAGCTGTCTCCACAGCAAATCTCCCCTAAATCCTTTCTGTCTACTCTCTGACCTCATTTTAGTTCCTTGTTCTGGCTGAGGTTTCTAGAGTTATGAAACCAGTGAGGATTCATCTCCTTTGTAAATTCTGCTAATGGGGGCCCCGGCTTGGGGATTTCACTTCCATTCTGTCTGGGTGTAGAAATTTCAATTTTAACGTCTTGTTACAACAACAGCACAGTGATAATTAAAACAATTGCAGTAACAACACTGATAACAACTAGTATTGACTGAGTGCTAAACTTCTGCCAGGCACCTTATTTGATCCCTACAAGTAGCCTCTCAGGCTGATGCTGTCATTTGTAAAGGGCACACTGATGGTGCTGGGTTTTCACCGTCAGGCTGGGCAGCTCAGGTTGCAGAGCGCAGAAGTGTGGCCCTTCCTGCACTGCTGATGCCGATTCAGCCGGCTACTTCCCCTTTGTGAAGGAGATTTCTGTGGGTCCTTGAGTCAAGCTTCACAGCAGTTGCTTTCCTCCAACAGGAGACAGTAACTCCGCCTAAGAAATGATCCCATTTCAGCAATTCCTGGGAGGCCATTGCTGTAATAAAGGCCATTCTTTATGATATAAAAGTCTCCCCCTCTCGCCCCCACCCTTATCGTTTCTAATTTGAGCCCCTCTGGTCCCTGTGGAGTCTTTAAATGCTTCAAGTGCAAGCCTATTGCCAAAGCAAGCCTGTCGGACTCGGAGGCAGCGCCCCGCACTGTTGCCGAATATTGAACAAACATTCAGGCGGCTTTGGCTCTCCCAGAAGCCCTCAGTCTGAGGCCTTTGTTTTGTTTTCTGGATGAGGGCAAGCGGTGCCATCACCTCCCGCCGAAAAGCCCTGGCTGCCCTCCCAACAAGGAGTTGTCACTTCAACCGAGCCTTTTTTAATTTTTTTCCTGGTGGCAACAAAATAATACCCAGCAGGAATTTGGGAGGAGAAAAAAGAGAGTTCAGTTGGCAGGTTCTCAAATGAATGGGCTGTAGTGTCATTGGAACTGAATTGGGCTTGAAACCAGCCATGATCCTATTTTGGAAGCATTGTTCAGAGGGATGGGAAATGTGAACAGAGGATAAGTCTCTTCAAAAATGCTCTTTATCCTTGGCCTGTTAAAGGCAGCCTGTTTTAACTGAACTCTCCCATCCCCTCAATGGCAAGGGTCTATGTGAGAACCCGGAGGAGGTCAGAACAACTGGCAAATTGATCAGCTATTCATCTGTTAACCTTTCAATTGAGGGAGCTAATTTTACTTTGAGAAGAAGTTGCCACTTGATTGCAAGCCATCAATTAACTGTCAATCACGAAATTCACAAATCTTGGCTCTTAGACTCATCAGGGCTTCGATGAGATAGTACAGTCATCCGAGCATATAAATATACATGTATTCAAATACATTGTTGAAAATATTACTGAAAGCCTAATGTGCTCCAGGGGATGTGTAAAGCGGATATGGTTGTCAGAAGGACCTACAGGACCCTGCCCTCATGGAGCTTCTCTTCTGAAGACACTGCAGGTGGTACATAGAACGGGATGCTTGTGAGGAAGTTTAGTATGAAACTCTCATAGAGATTAGAGGCACAGGCATGGAGTTCGGGCTAGGTGTTTCTGAGAAACTGGCCCCTGAACTAAGATCTGAAGGGTAGTGGGGGTTTGAGCACAGAGAAGGCAGGGGCAGAGGTGGGGATGGGGAAAGCGTTCTATATGAAGAGAAGAGCATGCGCCAAGACACAGGGAAAGGACAGGGTGTAGGCGAGAAGCACAGAGGCCACTGTAGCTGAAAGTAGGGGAACTGGAAAGAAGGAGGAGGATGGCAGATGAGACCCGAGGGGCACACAGTGGTCTGGGTCCCTCATAACCTATGTGCCATGCTTAAGCATTTTGGTCTTCATCCTCAGATCAGTGAACACTCTCCTAGAAAGAGTTTTAAGCAGAAGAATATAGTTTGCTTTTTGGAAAGATGACTTTAGCCACAGAGCGAGGTTGGATCAGAAGCAATTAGCTTTTGCAATTGTAGTGTCTACAGAGGAATAATTAATGGAATGGCTAATGGTCTTCCCTGTTGTAACTCTCCTCCAGATCATAACTTAGGCATGACACAATCCTTACAAAAAGGATCTCCATAAATAAATGTGTATGGGACTTACTGGTAAATCCCTTTTTCCATTTAGGTCTCAGGTTCCTCACTGTTAAGCGACGGGTTTGGACCAGATGATACCCAAGTGTCTTTCTTTTGCAAAATAAACCCTTAAATTCAGCATGGATTCTATACTGATATTGGAATGCAGTTTTCAGCTTGGTCTGTGGGCTTTTAACCCTGTGTTTTGAACCAATACATTGAAAACAAATTATGTGACAAAACAGATCAACAAAGATCAATAGCTTGTTCTGTTGTTAGTTAGATTCTTAACCAGATGGCTAGGGATGTTTGTTTAATCCAGGGAATAGTTGCTCCCAGCACCACGTTCCACATTTTTTCGCAGTTAAATCATGGCAAGGTGCTATGAGGGTTGGGGCATGTGTGTCCTAAAATATGAGATAACAATAGTAGTGTAAGTGATGAATTGGTTAACAGGACTGCGGTCATGTGCTGAAAGGATTCACTAACTCATCACATGACCTCGGAAAGTCATTATCCTTCTCTGGGACACAGTTTCCTCTCATTTAAAATGGGAGGTTTTACCAGATTAGACTTTTGAAAACTATTGAAAAAACACATTAAAAACATATTTCATGGAGAAAAGATAGCCCACTCTATCTTTTCTCCTTGGAAGTTAAGAATCCAAGTGTGTTTATGATCTATTTATTTTTCTCCTTTAATCCATCATGCTGCCACATTCCTGTGTAACCTTTCTCTAAGACTCAGTTTCCCCATCCATAACTTAGGGCAACACAGCAGAGGTTTCCAAAAGGGTCAGATAGTAAATATTCTAGGCTTTGTGAGCTTATGGAGCCTTCATTGCAGCTACTTAATTCTCCCATTTGTAGCCATGTACAATATATAAATAAATGAGAGTGATCATGTTCTAATAAAACTTTCTTTACAAAAACAGGCAGAGATTGACCCATGGACCATAGATCAGTGAACTCTGGGTCAGACTAACTGCTCCCTAATGTCTTTGCAGTTTTGACTTTCCCTGACCTTCTCCCCTGAAAAGTTCTTCTCTCCCAAGTTGGAAGTCACGCTTCTCCAAAACTATCCCTCTGGCCTGTGCTTCCTAAGGTCATCTTCACTGCCATCATCTTCTGACATGTCCATATACAAGACTGTCTGTCTCCCCAGCTGCTGAGATGCCTTCTCCGCAGCTTTGTTTTGTTTATCTTAGTAACTATCCTTCTTTAATCCCTCTGAAGGATTGGCTAGCTGGAATCCGCCTTGTCTTCTTCCCCTGGAGCCTTTGATCTGATGCTCATAAGCATTTGCTGACAGCCAGACAGAAAAGGTGGAGCCCAGATCTGAAGCCCGAGGGCCCAGAGAGTAATGAATGAAGACTGCGTTTATTTGTCTTTCTAATTGGCAAGCCCATTTCCAGATCAGCTGCAAGTCACTGCAAGCTGAGAGCGAAAGCAAGAGACAACCTTCTTTCTCCCAGGCCTCGGTGCCCAGGGCCCATGTATTCCACCAAGGCTGGAGCTTGCCCTGAGTTCACTAGGCTTGGATGAAGCTGCCCTCTGGACCAAGCTCTGTCCCTCGGCATAGGACCACCTTGCCTTGTCACTCAGACTGTACATGGCACAGCTTTGAGGACACTATTCACATCATCCATGATGTAAATAGAACTCTCGAAGTTCTACAAATCACTTTGCTTCTTCAAGCTTTGAGCCCTTTCTTCTTATGAAATCTTACATGGAAGACCAGTCTGTAAATGAGATACAGGTGGAACAGCTCTATTTGAAGCTGAGATGCAGATGTAGAGTACTGCCCGCTCAGTCTTCCTTTTGCTCTCCTCAAGCAGCTGCTGAGATGGCTGTTGGAATCCCTAGAATCCCTCAGATGAATTTTGGAGCCTCTAGACTGGATTACCCCGGGTAGGCTCAGTGGTAAAGAATCTGCCTGCAGTGCAGGGGCCGTAGGAGATGTGGGTTTGATTCCTGGGTGAGGAAGATCCCCTGGAGGACAGCATGGTAAGCTACTCCAGTATTCTTGCCTGGAGGATCCCCATGGAGATAGGAGCCCAGTGGGCTACAGTCCATAGGAGTCGGACACGACTGAAGCAAATTGGCACACATGCACAGACTGGATTATATGTGTTGTTCTAACTGTTCACAGCTATAATCTCTCTCTTTGGTAAAGTGTCAAATATATCCCTAGCACTGTGCTAAGCACTGAATGTCAGTGGGGGCAGGATGGGAGACATGGTCCGTGGTCTCCATGAACCGATTGTATGGTTGCAGAGGCCGACAGAAAATGGGATGAGAAAGTGAACGTAACAAGGTAAGGTCTTGCAAACAGGAATACCTATCAGAGAAGCAGGGTTGGGGCGAGGAAGAAAGACTTCCTGAAGACGGTCACATTGCATCGGAGCACCATTTGGAGAGGCAGAGGGAACAGTAGGTCGGGGCGAGCAAAGACACGGAGGTGTGAAATAAAGAAGGGGATAAAGAAGGACAGTGCATACTGGGGCACGCATCACTCATGCCCACGACAGTGTGCTGAGGACCAGACATTTGAATAAGGGGGCAGATGAGCGTGACAAGCAAGGGGAAATGATGCCTTTCCCAGACAGGCCCACCTCCTTGCTCATCTACCAGTCATAGCTGTTTTAGTCATTGTTAACCTCACGTTACAGAATTAATCACTATAGGCTCTTGGATATTCAGAGACTTTCCCAAGGCAGTGGAGCTCCTGTCTAGCAGAACTGAGATTTAAACTGAAGTTGACTCCAAAGCTTGTCTTTCCCCCATTACATGGAACTTCATAGAAAATATAGGACAAATAAGTTTTTAAAACAAAGGTAGAATTTATAAAATTGATAGTAAAGAAAGGAACTTCTTATTGGGAAAAATATACAGGAATATTTATATCTTGCAAGGTCCTTGGAAAAACCCTCTAACCCAACCTACTGCCTGAATTTATTTTTCTGTTTTTTTATTTTGTGAATTATGAAAGTATGATAACACATTTACAGGAGACTTGAAAAATACAGAACAAAGTTACATATAATTCTACTGTATATTACAATCATTTTTTAAGTAGGTGCATTAAGGTTTTTACTTGGAGTTTCCATATCAAACTCTCAAAAATTAATAGAATAAATATACAGAAAAGTAGAAAGATAGACTAGACCTGAAAAGCACCATGAACCAATTCAACATAATTAAAGTTTATACAATTTGCTGACTTTAAATACAAAGAAGATGAGGCCCAAAGAAAGCAAAGGGTTATTTAATATCAATGGTAGAACAAGACATCATTCTGGTCTTGGAGCCCTCGTATCAGCGTTCTTTCTAAAGCATCATGAGTCACATCATCTGTTTTCCCTTTTCAGTGGATAACCGCCTCTTAGCATATCTCGATGGGTTCAAGAGTCTGACCTTTTGACCTTTACTTAACTTATCTTTCTTTCTCCAGAGACCACGGAGCTGGGCAGCAAGAAGGAGCTGAAGTCCATGCCCTTCATCACCTACCTCTCAGGCCTGCTGACGGCCCAGATGCTGTCGGATGACCAGCTCATCTCAGGTGTGGAGATCCGCTGTGAGGAGAAAGGCCGCTGTCCGTCTACCTGTCACCTCTGCCGCCGCCCGGGCAAGGAGCAGCTGAGCCCCACCCCGGTGCTGCTGGAGATCAACCGTGTGGTCCCACTGTACACTCTTATCCAGGACAATGGCACCAAAGAGGTGAGCTCCCCGGCATGGCCACTGAGTTACATCTAGGTACCAGGCCTCCTACCCCCTGCCCTTGCGGGTTCTGTGTCCATCAGGATGGTCATCATCAGCATGGTGAGGGCCAGCATTTATTGATTGCTTACCATGTGGTGAACATGTGTGTAACTTGGTAACACTAGCTGCTGTAACGGACAAATTCTCAAATCCCAATGACTTGGTCTGGTTGAGGTTATTTCTTGCTTGCGCAGAGTCCTAGATAGTTGATTTTGATTGATGGGTGGCCTTACTCTGAGAGGTGGTTCAGGGTTCCAGCCTGTTCCATCTTGTGCTCCGTTAATCTGGTGCTTTGATGGCTGCTGTGGAAGGAGAAAGAACATGGGAAATTGTACATGAGAACTTTAAATGGGCCACACCTGAAAATGCCACATTATCACTTCAGCTCCTATTCTGCTGGCCAGAATTCAGCCATTGGGCACACCTGTCTGCAGATGAAGACAGGGAAATGCATTCTATCAGTCTGCCTAGGGGAAGCAAATACGAGTTTGGTGAAGACCTAGCAGCCCCTCCCTCGGTGCTCTACTTGGTTATCTCATTTAATTTACCCTCCAGATCTATGCCTTCTTTATAAGTATGGGGCTGATTGATATGGAATTTCTGACATTTGACCATTTATTTATCAAGATGGCAATTCTGTGTGGTTTATCTTTTTCTCCTGCCCACTTTACAAGTGAGGAAACATAAGATGAGTGATTTGCTCCATGTTGGTCTGATCTGGAGCCTGGATACCTAATTGTGAAATTTCATCTCCTCTTGTTCCTCTTTATGTCTCTCTGGCTTTTGATTATGGCATGTCAGGGATCGAGGGGACTGTATGAATGATTTGGTTCACTTTTTTGCAAACTCATATCCATGGAACTTTTTTTTCTTTTCCAAATGCAGTTTTCAACCCCAACCTGGAATAGTATGCCACTGCTTCAGTGAGGAAGGAGGTAGATAAAGCCTCTCTATTTGGTCTCTACTCTTTCCTCTGCAGCAACTTCTGGACAGTCCTGGGCCTCCAGAGAAGACAATCTGGTGGACCAGTGACCAAGTCCCATAGGATGTTATGGATCATGTTCCCCTCCCAAGGCATCCTATTGGGCTAAGTGCCAGTGCTAGAGATGGTCAGGGAGGGCTTCATAGAGAACAGAGAGGAGATGCGAATAAGTGAGGAGAGTATTGGGTGGATAACCTGAGGCAGAAAAGAACATGGTCTGTGCAAAGACCTATAGAAATTCCCCATGACTCAGACCAAGAGATGAAGGGAGGGCGGAGGTGAGGCCAGAGGGATCAGAAAGAACCTGATTATTTAGAGTATTGTAAGCTAGGTCCTGGAGTTTGGACGCTGTCTAGAGGGCAGTGACATGCTGAAGATACATGGCTAGCAGGAGGTTGATAGAATTAGCTTTGTGTAGCAGAAGGAGTCTCCTGGAAACAACATAGACAGCCATCAGTGGGAGAACAGTTAATTAAGGTGTGCACTATGCATACAAGGGAACACTATACTACAACCAAGATCAAAATGAACTGTAATGATACTTAATAGGAGATGGATGAATATAATGTTAAATGAAGACAGGAAATCCCAAAGATATATTTTGCATAGCATGATACCCTTACCTCTATTTTTAGTTGAAGCAAGATAAACACACACATCAAATATACTACCTTTTAAGAATAAATATGCACGCAATAGACAGTTTAAAAAAGGAATCAGGGAAATGATGAATGTAAGATTAGGATGATGATGATCTTGAATCAGGGAGTCATGAGGGAACATTAGTTACATGAAAGTAGCCAAGTTTCCAGCTGATGTTTTAGGTGCTGGATTTGTAGGGGTTTATTGAAGTGTTAGGGCTTCCCTGATGGCTCAGATGGTAAAGAATCTGCCTGCAACGCAGGAGATCTGGGTTCATTCCCTGGGTCAGGAATATCCCCTGGAGAAGGAAATGGCAACCCACTTCAGTATTCTTGCTTGGAGAATTCCACGGACAGAGGAGCCTGGCAGGCTACAGTCCACGGGGTCGCAAAGAGTCGGACATGACTGAGCAACGTTCACTATTAAAATGTTAAAATTAGCTAAGTAGCTGAGGCTAACCAGATGAATACATAAAGCCTAACCACGCATGGTACAGCAATGAGCTTAACTCATGAACCACGCTCCTTGAATCATCTGACTTTGTGCCTCAGAGGTCCCCAAACCAACAACGAAAAGGTCAAAAAAGCCAAGTTACATACAGATCTCCATATCTGCGGTTTCAGGGTGAGAATCAACTGTGGAAGTCTAAGAGTGGAGCCAGGGAGACCCCCGAGGAGGCTCTTGAAGCTCTCACATAACACAAAAGTTCGTCTGATGTGCGCTGTGTCAGTGACGACATACACTGAGCACCACGTTGCTACCTGTGCGGGACTGAGCTCTCCAGGGGTTGGTGAGAAAGGCTGTAGGGAGGAAAGGGAAAGGACAGATTATGTGCTCAGTTACGTCTAACTCTCTGCTGCCCATGGACTGTAGCCCGCCAGGCTTCTCTGCCCATGGCATTTTCCAGTCTAGAATACTGGAGCAAGTTGCCATTTCCTTCTCCAGGGGATCTTCTCAACCCAGGGATCGAACCGGTGTCTCTTGTGTCTCCTGCACTGGTAGGTGGATTCCTTACCACTAGCACCACTGGGGAGAGCCGCTGAGAGAGGCCCTGACTTCCCTATCTGCTCCTCCTTGTGGGCCTCGCTCTCCTCATCTGCGAGGTGCCTCGATGCTAGCTAATCACAGGACTGTGATGATGTGTTCTTGGCACGTATGGCAGCAAGATGAGCACTGGTTCCTTTACTCTTTGCTTAGAAATCAGGTTCCTCTATGTCTGGATGCTGTGCTAGCTTCCCTCAGCATCGTCTATATATCCAGTTCTAGAAAACTGGTTTTCCTGAGGCCGATTCACGTGCTCTCAGCTAGAGAAGTCCAGGAGTGGGAAAGCGGCCGCTAGGTGTCACTGTTCTCCTTACGGGACACCTGCTGCCTTTGCAGCACAGTCGTTCTTGGGTTACTTCTATTTCTGAGTGCCTGTTTGCCTTGAAGAGCAGGACAAATGGACACACGTGGACACAAACAGGCGTGGGCTTCCTCTTCATGGAGTTTACAGACTGGGGGAGGAAGATATCACTGAAACACTCACACCAGATAAGTGAGAACAAACTGCTGAGTCCCAAGAGAGGGCCAGGCCTGGGGGTTCACAGTGGGTGACCGAGGGTCACATGGGGTCAGAGGAGGCTTGACTTCCTTAGTGGAGTGATGTTGGGATAATTTCTTGAGGTCAGGTGCATAAAGCAAAAGTGGAGGACTCTTCCTTTGGCAGAGGAAGACCTGAGAGCATTCCAGATTGAAGGTGCAGCTCCTCTAGAGGCCTGAAGAATGTGCAAACGTGGCCCGTCTCCCTGGGGGCCAGATGGGGAGCCCTGTGGGTGCATCCTAGAGTCTTGTGATCCCGGCCTCATGGGACCAGATCGTGATGATTGCGCAGTGCCTGGCATTGTAGCATGTCATGGGCTTATCTTTTCTATGATAAAAATGCTACTTTCCTAAACTGACCCCGTCCTTTTTCCATGCTTCCTTGGGTAGTACTCAATCAGTTTGTAAGTACCCAGAGTGCTAGGGACATGGCCTTCAGAGCAAGATCCGCATTTTGTACAAGAGAGATGGTTGGTTAACCCAAAAGGTCAGAATGCAAATGGAGGGATTTCAAGAGTATTCTCTCACTTTATAAATATCACTGGAACTCATAGAGAAAGGATACCATGGGTGGAATTATACATAAGTAAAAGGATTTCCTCCTGTTGACCTTCCAGAACAGAATGGAACCATCCTGTTATGTGAGAACAGGTGAGAACTTCCTTCAGTTATTGGAGGTGCTTAGTCAACTCCTGAGTCCCAGGGCACTGTCAGGAAGTGTCACAGAAGGGGTGTGACTTGCCTGAGGTTCGTGGGGCTTGTTCTGGTCTGATTCTGGACCAGGGCCAGGGTGTACTCTGCATAATCTTGGGGACCCTTGGACTCTAGCTCCTTTGGTGGTTGGGGTCTCCTTCGGTCTATCTCCAGGAATGTGCTGGAAAGGAATCCTTCATTACACTTTGTGGTTTTGAACAAGCAAAGCAGGAAAAAAGTCTTAATGATGGAGAGCTTGATTAATAACATTATTCTTCCCCCTCCACCTGTTAAGTGACCCTTATACAGCCCAAAGCCACAGAACTTAGCTAAGCACAGCTAATGCTTAAATGTATAAGACTTTGGGTGACTGCTAACTTAGCTTTTGGGTGAAAAAGAGGAAGAGGCTCCAAGTGTAACATGTCATGGGCTTATGTTTTCTATGATAAAAGTGCTATTTGTCTAAACTGAGCTCTTCCTTTTTCCATGCTTCCTTTGGTACCTCCTCTTGTAGGTAGTACTCAATCACTTTGCAAGTGCCCAGAGTACTAGGGACATGGCCAAATGTGGGAGAAAACTTGTGTCATGGGGAAGAGCCAGATCGAGGCGGATTTGAGTCCCGTCTCTCCCACTGATTATCTGGGTAACCTTCATTTCACTCACTCATAAAATAGGCATTACATAACCTACCCCTTTCCATTTTGGGGTTGGGAGTAATCTCTGGAAGCACTAGAGAACTGGAATACCTGTGGTCTCTACCAGGCTCCCCCGGATTGCTGCGTGTTCTTGGGCATGGATGCCTCTGCTGTTTCTAGCAGGCTCCCCTGGATTGCTGCGTGTTATTGGGCATGGATGCCTCTGCTGTCTCTACCAGGCTCCCCTGGATTGCTGCGTGTTATTGGGCATGGATGCCTCTGCTGTCTCTACCAGGCTCCCCTGGATTGCTGCGTGTTATTGGGCATGGATGCCTCTGTTGTTTCTGCCAGGCTCCCCTGGATTGCTGCGTGTTCTTGGGCATGGATGCCTCTGCTGTCTCGGTCTTTGTTCTTCCCTGGTGACTCAGTCAGTAAAGCGTCTGCCTGCAGTGTGGGAGACCCAGGGTTCAGTCCCTGGGTTGGGAAGATGCCCTGGAGGAGGAAGTGGCCACCCACTCCAGTACTCTTGCCTGGAGAAGCCCATGGACGGAGGAGCCTGGTGGGCTACAGTCCATGAGGTCACAGAGATTCGGACAGGACTGAGTGACAGACACTTTCTTCTGGTCTCGGTATCTGTAGGATGAAAAGTATGGGCTAATTTATCCACAGGCCTCTGTGGCAGATCCAGGGTCAGATCTAGATGCTCCCCTGAAAATAAGTGATGTATTTTGAGGTTGGAAGAAGCACCTTGTAACCTGCAACTTATTTTCCACCCAAAGATATTACCGCTTGTACTCCTTAAGTTAACATTGGGCAGAGAAAGATTCTTATATCTTGCACTCCATCCCAGTGACCCAGCATTTATGAGTAGAGATGGGATATTAAAATCATACACTCTCTATTTTACAAATAGTACAACTGAGACCTAGAGACAGGAATGACCTGCTGTAGGGCACACAGCCAATTTTGAATTCAAAGTAGTCAGCCATGGCTTCTGACTTCGGAGATGTCTTTTGTTTCACACTCAGAGTCCTCATTTGTGAAATGGGTGGTAACTTTCTCTGCAGAGATCATATAGAAAAATTAAGAGAATGTTTGCTGGTGTTTGGAAGGCTATAAAATACTCTCTATCTCTGGATGATTTTTTTTTTTCTAGTGCTTGGGTCCCCTGAATTCCAATAATGTGATTTTTTTTTTTTTTTTCTTTTCCTATGCTGCCCTAGGAAGAGCCATGTGTAATTTTGGTCTTGTTGTGGTTTTCTAACCTTCTAACAGATCCTTTCTCTCTGCCAGAAAGATTTGTTTACTCAATTTACACTTCTTGGCTCAAACTGAGAAGAAAAATTCCAAATGACCGCTCTTTGAAAAGAAATTAACAGCCAAGATCCGCCCGCCCTCCCCACCCCCGCCACCGTTATTACCACAACCATACCCACGGCTGGGACCACTACCGTTAACAAGGCCAGCGTCGCCACTGCTGACAGCACCTCACACTGGGCGTCTGTAGATACTGTGCTAGGAGAGCTAATGCAAGGGGAAGTAAGACCCAGACTGCGCCTTCAAGGAGCTCGCAGTCTAGGGGATGACGCACAAGAGCCACATCACATAAGTAACTGTAATTGCTTGCATATGCTACATTAATGCATGATTTACTTTCAAACAACACAACAGACATTCCAACACTGTTAGGAAAGAGGGAGGAAGAATCTCTGGAGTGGGTAAATCTGGAAGAGTTTCTTGCTGCAGGGAAGGTGGATGTGGGCGGTCGGTGGATGTAGTTTGAGACTAGTCTGTTGATGATGGAGATAGTCCTATGTACCTGATGTATTTAGATTATACACCAAAAACTCTGCCAAGGGCTTTATGTGTTTTATCTCATTCAGTCATCCAAGAACTTCTGAGGGAAATATTCTCATCATCCCAGTTTAACAGATGAGGAGACTGAGGCTCAGAGAAACTTGAAACTGAGTCTCTGAGATGCTGAAGCTCATCTGGGCCAGTTTCTGATCCATGGGTAGAATCCCGGAGGCCATGTGTTTTTATAAAGACAGTTTGTGAAACATAGCCAAGCTCATCCCTCTACATATCATCTATGTCTGCTTCTCAGCCACGACGGCTCTGTTGAGCAGTCACCCCAGGAGGCGGTAGGACACACCAAGCCCAAAATATTCACTCTAGTCCTTTGCAAAAACTTTGACAAACCTTAGCCTAGACTAAGGTACGTTGGAAAAGAAGAGGAAAGAAAGTTATGTCCGATACTATGTGCCAAACGCATAGAAGAGTAAAACCCAGCAAGTATTGAGTGCCAACTATATGCCTGGCATTTTAGAAGTGCTCCGTGTGTATTCATATGTGTTCGTTCTTTCCTTTGGCACATTTGAAGTGTGCACTAGTATGCCTGTTCCACAAATTTAAAAATATCTGAGGACTTAGGTAAATAATTTATCTAACATAACGTAGCTAGTGACTCTGACCCAGGAAGTCTGCGTCCAGACTGTGTCTGTTTAGTCAATCATTCGTACAGTTGGGGAGCGATAAAACTGGAGAAGTGATGTGCAGAAGACTGGCCTGTGGAAACTTTGAATTCTGGGCTGAGGGATTTGGGTACCACATGAACTATAGGGAAATCTTCAAGATTTGGGGTCAAGGGAAAGACATAACTGGATGTGAAGTTTAGGATAATAACTACATCAATAACAGTTAGAGGTTGAATTGCAGGGACCAGGACTGGTTTTGTGTTCAGGTTTGTTAATGTGGGGTCTGCAGATCGCTGATCTTAAATGGTTATCGGATCTCCATCCTCAGAAA
>NW_011494611.1:399730-410049 GCF_000754665.1 Bison bison bison
GGGAAAAGGGTATATGGCATCAGCAAAGTTCCTAAGTATTTTTGACTCAAATGTTGCAGGACACCATGATAAGAGGACCAGTTAGTTGGGGTGTCCACAGTGGAAGTCTGCATATGGGATGTCTGGGAGGATGGTGATTCAGTTCAAATGATTTTAACAAATATTTATTAAGGGTCTCTTATGGGCCAGGCACTGTTCTGGACTTTTGAGATACATTAAGGAGCAAAACAGGCACATATGACAGCCATTTGGAGACTTAAATTTCTCCTGGAGTGTATGTGGGAGACATAAGCAATCAGAATAGTAAATAATCTAGTATTTTAAAAGGCAAAGAGAAGGGAAAATAAAGCAGAATAAGAGGTCAGGAGTGCCTAGTGGAGTGTGGAGACTTGGCTCTCAGAATATCACAAAGTCAATCAGGGTCACTTAAATTGAAGATGGGGGAAGCGTTTTTTTTTTTTTTTTTTTCATGCAGGTTCCTGGCTTCCTCTTCCTGATTCTGTTTCTCTAGAGGAGTGAGGCTGGAGAATTTTCATTTTTACAAGCTTCCCAGGTGATTCTGCTGCATGCCGAACTTGAGAACCACTACTCCAAAACGTGGTTCCTATGGCGTTCTCATTCTGAAATTCTTCAGGGAATTCCTTGCTTAGGGATTAAGAAAGTCAAGTACTTCTAATCTGGAGTAAATCTCCTCTGCTATTGTGGGCCACTTCCTCTCCATCGGTGCATTATAAGGAGGTGAACTGGCCAGGAACCAGGCTGTCAGGCAGTTCTTGGCAAGAAGGAAGATCAAAGAGAAGAGGGGGATATAATCCACATATTACTCAACACGCTTATGGTCAATTACAAAAGAGGAACTTAAAGCTTGGCTTGCCTCCTTGCAAAACTGGAAAACATAGCTGTTTCATGAGACCAGAAAACTACAAGATTCTGTAAATATGCATGACATATAGACTTAGCAAATGCAAGCATTTTGCGTGTCAGAGTGTATAGAGCTCTTTTTGTTGTTTTTTTTTTTTTTTCCTCCATGGGACATTGAATTCAGTTAGCAAATGTAGGAAAAAAGGAGAACTGAAGAATGCCTTTTCCTGGTATGTTTAAGTACAACCATTTACTGAGCACTTCAACTGTGCAAGGAGGTCTGCTCAAACACTTTATGTACTCCCTTCACTGAACCCTCTCATCAACCCCACATGTTGAGTAATGTTATTAGCTTTCTTTCCCCCTTGGGAAAACTGAGGCATAGAAGTCACATCACTTGTCCCACAATACTATAAATAAGAACTGGTACAGTCAAGGTTTGATCTGAGCACTTCTGCTTTTTCTCTTTTGCTATACTCTCTTAGCTACTTCCCTTGTACATTTTAATGAAGTGTAAAATACGAAGTCTAATGTCTACTAAGGACACTGTCGTTGCCTAACATTGCCTCCTCCTGCTACTGTGTCTTCATTTCTTTTACTCAATGGCCAAGATATTTGAAAGAATAGATTACCTCTGCTGTCAACACCGATTCAGCCCCGTTCACTCCAGGACCGACTACCCCCCCTCCCCCATCCAATGGAAATACAGTGGCTTCTCCTCACTGGTAACTATTGGAGATAGCGTTTTTGCCATAAATGATGCTGCCTTTCTTTTGGTAGGCATCTATTGATTTCCATTCGGCTCTTGCAGTCTGGAAAGCAGTGAGACATCCTTGATGATTCTCTGTCCTTCATCTGTGCTCATCCCCCTCAAACTACAGCTCGTTAACAAATCCTGTAGATTTTTCTTCTTAGGAATTTCTCAAACATGACCACTCTTACCCACGTTGGTCCAAGTCTTGGCTGGATGGTTGTAATAGTCGACTAACAGTGACCCTTGGCTCCTCTAATTTATTTTCTTCCTGGTAGCCTGACTGATAGTTTCCAAGTTAAGACTTGCTTCCATCACTTTTCCAATGAAAACCCTTAACTGGCTTCCGGGTGCTCTCAGGATCCAGACCAGGGTGCTTACTGTGGCCTCCAAGGGGCTGCTCGAACTGGCCCCTCCAACTTCATACACCTCCTTTTTTCCTGTACCCCTCTTCCTTCTGTGCTCAAGTCAGTGGTCCTCCACTTTCTGTGGCTTCCACAGATGCTCTTCCCTCTACTTGGAGTTTGTTTTACCCTCTGCTCCTTTTTTCTTTGCACTGAGTTAATTGTTTCACCCACCATATTGCCGAGGCTTCTAGATGTGATAAGATCCCCTGTGTGTTTCTTTGTTTACTTACTTTCTTGAATCTTTTTTATCTTTCATAACAGCTATCATAGTTTCTCACTGTGCTCTTATGCATGTTGTCTAGTTATCTGACTAACGTCTCCCCGTCTGCCTTTTATTATTTTAAGATGACAGCAGTGCCACTGGAGAGGGAGAGCAGGTAAACCACATCTCACAAATGTTGCAGTGCCTGTATCGGAGCATTCCCAGCAACAGCTTGCTCAGGGACTCCTGAGCATTCTGTTTCCCTGATTTCTGTAATAGCCATTCTGATATTGAGTCAAAATATTTTCCTATACAGTAGGAGATAAACTCCACAAGACCAGGGTCTAGACAAACTTTTGCTCAGCATTGCACCAATAGCTTCTGCCTCATAGTAGAGTTCAATAAATATATATTTAATGAGAATAAATAAGTGTAAAAAATGAATGACCAACTTGCATCAACATGCTTCAGTGATGTTTTCACATGTGCTAACTCCCTTAATTCTTGCAATAGTCCTATAAAGGTTGCAGTGTTTATCTTCAGTTTACAGGTAAGAAAACTGAGGCTCACAGAGAGGGGATACCTCCCTCTGAAGCCCCCAGGACTGGCAGAGGTCAAAGCTGGGGCTGGAATCCCTTTTCCAGCTGTCCCACCACCACTCATCCATCACACAGTCCTCGTTTATCTCAGGGTGTCAGTCACAGCAGCCAGGAACGTGCTGGGCTTCCAGAAATGGAGCAAGCGGAGGCCCCATCCCTGCTGGAGCTTATCCCTGTTCACAGGGGGTTCTTCTTGGGTCATTAGACAACTTCCGTCATGAGGGCACAGAGAGAATTCACCAGCAATTCAACTCTCTCTGTCCATTTCTCTCTAATCTTAGAAGAAGAAAAAAAAAGTCATTCCAAACGTGCCTCCCCATTCATCAGGCAGGTGCAGTTGGAAGCAGCATGAGTTTGTGACATTACACAGGTGGGTGATCTGGTCAACAGAGTCCCGTCATTCCTTGTGTTTCTGAGCAGAAGGGTCCCAGGCATAGCGTTAAGTCCTGGGAAGAGAGGAAACCCTCAAGGAATTAATGTCTTCTTGGACTACGTGTTTCCTTTCCATTTTAGATTCTTCTCCACATTTTCCAATGTGGGAGAAGGGCATTGCCAAATTCCTGGATTTTCTGCTACCAAACTCCAAACCATTTTAGTTTAGAGAATTATAACATACACGAAGGTAAAGTGACTAGTATCGTGAATCTCTGTGTATCTGTCATCTTTAAGGTTCAGTAATAATCGGCTTATTCCAACCCTGCATCACCGGCTCTCTCACCTCAAACACAATATAATTTGATATATAAATGACAAAGTTCATATTTCTAAAATATAAGGACTCAAAAAATATCATTATTGTCGCCTTGCTTTCCAAGCTAACAATTCTTCTACACCATCAAATATATAGTCATTTTCATTTTTACTAGATTTTCTTATATTTTCAGTATCAATTCATTCAAACTGAGATCCAAGTAAGATCCAAACATTACGTTTGGCTGATAATTAAATCTCTTTTAGTCTACCAGCTTCTTCCTACAAATCTTTTTATTCCTTGTGATATTTTATTGAGGAAAATGGGGATTTTGCTCATTGCAGCGTCATGGTATTATTTAGCGTGTTCTTCTACCCACTCCAGTATTCTGGCCTGGAGAATTCCATGGACCGTATAGTCCATGGAGTTGCAAAGAGTAGGACACAACTGAGTGACTTTCACTTTCACTTTCTGTCCCTCCATTTCTTGTAACTTGGTAGTTAGGTGTAGAGGCTCAACCAGGCTTGATTTTTTTTTTTTTTGCAATCCACCACAACCAGTATTGGTAGAATTGTAGACCACAGTGATGTAATAAAATAACTTGATATTTGTCTTTGATGCTGGTCATTTCTGGCACCAAGTCCTGACTCTTCCCTTTCTTTGCGTGACTTTTGGCAAGGGATTCTGAGCCTTAATTACCTCAGCTGTGATGTCAGGTTAATAATAATGATGAATAATTTCTGAGGTTATTGTATTAAATGAGATGGGCATCTAACATGCTTAGCCTTGCACCTGGTGCATAGTAAGTGCTGAGTATAGACAAGCTCTGACTTGTCTTACTTCCCCTACCTTCCTGTTCTTCCCCTGTTTGTCCCCCTCCATGTTTTATCATTATATTACAGTGCCCATGATGATGAAAGAACAGACACACTCAGAAGTGGAAGAGATTCTGCAGGCATCTAGCCCAGCCCTGGTCTGTGGCTTGATTCTTTTCTCCCATCTCCTGTTGGATACTCCCAGGAAGAACTTGCTCAGGGAGCCCTAAGCAGCCTGATCTCTCACTACTGGGGCATCCTTCTTTATATCCAGTCAAAATATTTCCTTGTGCATGCCTTGTCTATGTTGTTTCCAGTCCCATCTATCAGCACCGTACCAAGATAGACTTATCTCTTGACTTACCACACAGAACATATGGAATCAGAGAGATGAAGATTCAAATACCAGCTTTGCTACAAAATTTCTCTATGCCTTTGAACACATTACTTAAGTTTTCAAGCTTCTTCTTTTTTCTCATGAAGAAAATGGGATTAATAATGTCTACCATATAGAGTTGTTTCACAGATTAACTGAAATGATCCATGTAAGATGCTTAGCAGCAATGTTTGGCTCATAGAAAGCAGCTCAGTAAAAGTCTGTCCTCTCTCCTGGCTCTAAGCGACAGTGTCTCAGGTGTCTGGTGATATCTTTGGACTCTGTTGGGCTCTTCTGGTAGTCACCCTCGGTTCCTTCGATTGCTTTTCATCACATGAGTCTGCTTCTCATCTCAGACTCAGCCTTAGCCATTCTGAGTGTTTGCCTCTGAAAGAACTCCAGTATGCCTATATCCTTCTTGATGTGTGTGTGATGGAGAAAGAAGTTAGAACACACACAGACTGCTTTGCTTGCCTGCAGAATTAAGGGTAGCGTCCAAGTTTCTTGCTTCCAGACTTTTGGCTCTGTCCTGAGTCACAATAGCTTCTATCTTTACTGTCATGCTCATAGTATTCAAAACATAATTTTTGGCTCATTAAAGGAAACGGGGGCTCAGAGGGAAAATCTCTTATCAGTGTCACACAGCCAGTAGTTACGGAACCAGAATTTTAAAGTTGCATCTGTGTGGTCCCATAGCCTGTTGTTTCAATGTGTAAGCTATAGAGACGACTGCATCTTTGGCTCCTTTCTCTGTTCTTGGACGTGGGCAAGCCTGTTCTGTCATCAGTGGCCTTTCTTGGGATCTCAAGTCACCTCCTGTCACTGTCTTTTCCCTCACCTTTCCTTGATGGTAAAACAAGCTGTTCTGTTTTTACCTTTAAGTCACTTCTCAGCCCTTTGGAAGTTGACTGGTTACACCATCTACTTGAAGTCGGTGTCTTCACTCCAACACCCTCATCTCAACATTGTTCTAGAAACATTGATTCATTCTTAAAAGAACTTGGGCTTGGCTCCTTTAACTTGAGATTGCCCAACCTGAATCCTTTCCAGAAATTATGGCTTCCCTTCAGAAACTCAGAAGGAATGCCAGGAAGTGGAAGCACGGTGGCTGCCTGAGGGCGGGGCTCCCACATTGGTGAGGCTGTCTGTCCGTCCGTCTGTCCCTGGTGCCTCACAGTTACTGTTTCTCAAGCTTGCGGGTCCCATTTTGAGTGGGACTGGAGGACATAGGGATGAAGGGTATGTCCAAGGTAGTTATAAGGTAGTTATACTGTATAGGTATAATCTACACTTATATTTATCTATATATATATATTATTTTTTTTTATTTTCAGGAAGGCATTAATGTAACATTCGGAGTAAAGACTTATTAGTGAGATTTTGAAATGTTAGGTGTTTGAGTGAGTTGTTTTCCCATGGTTTGGAGTCCATCAGATCTAGATTTGAATTCCATATTTTATGCTTACCTGTCGGATGTTGCCAATTCCATGGACACTTGTAAAGGGCTTCCCCGGTAGCTCAAACCATAAAGAATCCACCTGCAGTGGAGGAGACCTGGGTTCGACCCCTGAGTTGGGAAGATCTTCTGGAGAAGGAAATGGTTACCCACTCCAATATTCTTGCCTGGAGAATCCCATGAACAGAGGAGCCAGGTGGGCTACAGTTCATGGGTCACAAAGAGTCGGACACAACTGAGCAACTAACACATATGCACGATGGATGTTAGTGAACAGGTGACTTAGCCTACCTGAACTTCCTTTTCTCTTCAGTCAGATGGGAATGATAAGATTTGCTGCCTAGGCTGGTTCTGGATATTATATTGGGTGACATATGTGAATATGGGCAGTATAAGAATCAGATGACCTAGGCTTACATTCTTCTTTTCCTGCATACTGGAACTTAATAATTGCTGAGAATCTCAGTGAGGAGGGTAATAGTATGTAACTCACAGAATTGTTGTTAGGTTGAATATGATTATATATGCAGAGCACTTAGTGATGCCTAGGGTGAGTAGAAACTTGATTCGTGTTAATTGCATCTTCTCCCCCTTCCTTTGTCTTCTTCCTCTTTATCTCCTTTCTCATTGTTTTTTCCTTCTCCTCTCTCCTTCTTCAACTCTTGCTTCTGATAGAGCATCTAGCACAGAGTAGGTGCATGATAACTGTAATCATCTTACCCCCCAAGCTTCTGCTGACTGAAAAACCAAAAGGGTAGTCAGTTCACAGAGACTAGGACAGGCCTGCTTTCCCAAAGGCAGAGGTCATCTTACTGTCTCTGATAGTTGGTTCTAATAACATGTTTTTTTCTCCATTGGAAAAAATACTAAAAAGAATAAAAATAATTCTGAGCACAGATGTGCCTAGAATCACTGTTGCCTGTAAATAATTATGAATAACAATGGTACTACGTTAATAATAAGCAATAATAATTCAGCATAATTATCTTCCATTTGGAGAATATCCAGGTTTAGAGCTTTGTCAGTACTCTATAATTATCAAATATATGTGTATGTGTGGACATATGGGTGGTTCTGGCATTATCTTAGGGACTTTATAAAGGATTTTTATGCCACTCTTTATTGAGGTGTAGGTATCAATATAGCCCCATTTTACACATGTGGGAATGAAGTGCAGAGAAGTGAAGTCACGTCTATTGAGTTTGCTCAGTGATGACACTGAGACTTGAATCCAGGGATCTGGTTCCAAAGATCGTATGCTTATCCTCCATGCTCTGCTGTTCCTCCAGCATATGTAATGTCCTTTGCTGGATTAAGGGATCAAGGCTTCTCAGAGTCCAACTGATCAGGGTGGAAATATGGCTCCAGTGAACCGGGTAGAAATCTCCCTTTTCATGATTTCCTTAGCCAGATTTCCAAGGCGCCCTCTCCAAGGCAAAGATAAAGTCAGTGTGGGTCCAGACAAAGCATGTCCCCTCCTGCCCCCTGACCTTTCTTTCCCTGCCCCCACCCACAGGCCCGACCACGGGGGCCCCAGATGCTGGGGAGGCTGCCTTCCTCAGACGCCTCCTGAGGGAAGATGGGCGTACTGGAAAAGTGAAGTCACCAGTGACCGCAGAAGGGAAATTGCACAGTCCTTTACTCAGGAACTCACCACGAACTGAAGCTAGCATTTAGCAACAGAAACGCCACAGTCTTGGACAAATCCCCCTCTCAAAACCTTCCCACCCGCCTCCCAGCTCCAGATGGCCTCACCAGAGGGGAGAGGAGTTGCTATCTGTCAAAGGACAGCAGGCCCAGGGAGGCAGGTCTGGCCTGTTGGGTGTGGCTGGGATCGCTGGCTAAAGGCTTCCCTTAGGAAAAGTGTGTGAGTTCCATCCAGGTTCCCCTTCCAGGACGGAGCGGGCCAGGAGCAACGCCTTGGAGGAGACAGGCCGAGAGGAGGAGCGGTCCGCTAGAGAACTCGGATTTGTGTGGGACTGAGAAGCCCTTGGCAGTTCAAGGTCACAGGGCAAGATGCCTTGGGAAGATGACTCACGATTAGATGGATGAGGCTACTGATATGGCTGGGTCTTCTCCCAGGAGTTATAGCTGATGTCTCCTATTGCTCATAATTGGTCTGCTATTCGTCATTTTCACAATTGCTATCAGCTCAGTGACAGGCGGGACAAATAGTCTGGAGATGGTTTGGAAGGCTGTGAGCACAGTCTATGGCCCTGCTGACTGAGCAGGGCAATAAGGATAACACAGATCAGACATGAGAAGAGCTCCCACTCTTCCAGTCCTCAGCATTTACCAGTCATTCATGCAATGCTTATTCCTATCACAGACATTTATGGAGTACCTTCTTTGGGCCAGGCCTTGTGCAAGGAGCTTACGATAAAATAAAGCGATGAACTCACAGTTCAGTGGAGAGAACAGACATGCAAATGGATAAAATCCTGTAGTTCATCAATGGATGTGCCGTCCAAGGTGCCATGGGGGCCTTGAGTTCTGTTGGGAAATCAGAAGAGAGTCTTCAGAGAAGATTGCCGTCGTAGTGTGTCTTAACTAATGAGAATGCTTTGTTTAAAGGTAGAATGGAGGAAAGATATTATAGGCTGAGGGAAGCCATGAGCAAAGGCACAGTGGCATGAGTCTGTTCCCTGTCTGGCTCATGACAGGTGGCTACCAGAGATGGTATGCAGGGCTGGGAAGCCTGCGTAGTAGGATGTGATGTTGAGGAGATCGTACAGTATCACTGTGTTAAAGGCCCTGTGTGCCAGGCTAAAACAGAGTATTTATTTTCAACGTTTTTGATTTATTTATTTTTTTTGCTTTTTCATGAATAGAACTTTTAAATAAATGAACGATGAAAGAATTTTACAAGATAAGCAAGAGAGAGGGGATGAAAGACAGACCCACGCTTCCCATAACACTGTTTCGACACAGCAACACAGAATATTTATACTTGTCGCAGTCATAGCTCTTTCACTGGTAAGAAACAGAAACCGAGCTGAAACTGCCTAAGGAAAGGATGGAGAAGTTATTATAATGCTATAGTGATGTCTCGTGTAACTCGAAGACTGAGCTCACAGGATTAAATTAGCTCACACTGGTGAAATATTTAGGCTTTGGGATTTGACGCACTTATGCGTGAATTTTGGGCTTTCCTTGTAGCTCAGTTGGTAAAATATCTGCCGGCAATGCGGGAGACCTGGGTTCAATCCCTGGGTCGGGAAGATCTGGAGAAGGAAATGGCTACCCACTCCAGTATTCTTGCCTGGAGAACTCCATGGACAGAGCCTAGCAGTCTCCAGTCAATGGGGTTACAAGAGTCGGATACAACTTAGCCACTAATCCACCACCACCAAGTGTGAATTTTGCTCTGCCAAATACTGGCTATGTGACACAGGCAAAGAACACAGAGTCCTTGGGGCCTCAGTCTCAGATCAGATCAGATCAGATCAGTCGCTCAGTCATGTCTGACTCTTTGCAACCTCATGAATTGCAGCACACCGGGCCTCCCTGTCCATCACCAACTTCCAGAGTTCACTCAGACTCATGTCCATCGAGTCAGTGATGCCATCCAGCCATCTCATCCTCTGTCGTCCCCTTCTCCTCCTGCCCCCAATCCCTCCCAGCATCAGAGTCTTTTCCAATGAGTTAGCTGTTCACATGAGGTGGCCAAAGTACTGGAGTTTCAGCTTCAGCATCATTCCCTCCAAAGAAATCCCAGGGCTGATCTCCTTCAGAATGGACTGGTTGGATCTCCTTGCAGTCCAAGGGACTCTCAAGAGCTTTCTCCAAAACCACAGTTCAAAAGCATCAATTCTTCGGCACTCAGCCTTCTTCACAGTCCAACTCTCACATCCATACATGACCACAGGAAAAACCATAGCCTTGACTAGACGAACCTTTGTTTGCAAAGTAATGTCTCTGCTTTTGAATATGCTATCTAGGTTGGTCATAACTTTTCTTCCAAGGAGTAAGCGTCTTTTAATTTCATGGCTGCAGTCACCATCTGCAGTGATTTTGGAGCCCAGAAAAATAAAGTCTGACACTGTTTCCACTGTTTCCTCATCTATTTCCCATGAAGTGATGGGACCAGATGCCATGATCTTCGTTTTTTGAATGTTGAGCTTTAAGCCAACTTTTTCACTCTCTACTTTCACCTTCATC
>NW_011494611.1:410204-507143 GCF_000754665.1 Bison bison bison
ATCTGTTCCATGTCCAGTTCTAACTGTTGCTTCCTGACCTGCATATAGGTTTCTCAAGAGGCAGATCAAGTGGTCTGGTATTCCCATCTCTTTCAGAATTTTCCACAGTTTATTGTGATCCACACAGTCAAAGGCTTTGGCATAGTCAATAAAGCAGAAATAGATGTTTTTCTGGAACTCTCTTGCTTTTTCCATGATCCAGCAGATGTTGGCAATTTGATCTCTGGTTCCTCTGCCTTTTCTAAAACCAGCTTGAACATCAGGAAGTTTACGGTTCACATATTGCTGAAGCCTGGCTTGGAGAATTTTAAGCATTACTTTACTAGTGTGTGAGATGAGTGCAATTGTGTGGTAGTTTGAGCATTCTTTGGCATTGCCTTTCTTTGGGATTGGAATGAAAACTGACCTTTTCCAGACCTGTGGCCACTGCTCTGTTTAATGGGAGTGATGGAAGTACCCGAGCCATGGCATTGCCATGCAGATGAAAATGACTCCTCACGCCGAACACTGAGCACTGTGTCTGGCATGTACGTTGCTCAGCAATGCTCCTTGTTACTTTTAATGCTTTAAAACCCAACACTTCATCTTCTACCTGAGATGGATGAGAGCTAAAATATAGAGTGAACTGACAGGAAAAATAGCTCTCTGCCTGAGGATCATATAATCCTATCATCTCTTCTCTGTACATCTTGGGAAACAGACAGCTGACAGAGCCCCATGCAGCAGCATCTCAGTGGGTTGTGTATTTATTTCTTTAATAGTTTTTCATTTAGCAGAGGTAAGTGTGGTAAGAAGGGGTCTGGCCACCTCTCAATGTCTTCCCTGTGTCACCCAAATTAACAAGCACTTCTGTTAGGCTCTCATCCTTCAGGCGTGAGAGGCTTGGAAAGCGTAGTTTATCCTGACAGGGGAAATTAGGTGTCATTCCTGTGATTTATAGAGCCATAGATGGAGCTGCACAGGTTCTCATACAGGAAATGGGTCCTTGCCCATTAGTATGCCTTTACTGTGTGGTCTTGTGAGTGGGGGGCTCTGACTCAGAGGCTGAAATGGAGGGGTGGGGTAAGGGAGGTCCAGGGACAAAGTGTGGGAGCCTCTGCTCTGCTGCATTCGATCTGGGGGACTTGGGCTGGGCTGTCTTCTCTGACCCTACACGTGCTCATCTGTAAGGATGACTGGGAACAGGAAGAGCTGCCGTATCTACAGGTTGCTAGGAGTCTTACAGAAGCTAACAGAGCCCTAGCACCAGACCTAGAGTGAAGAAGAGCGTAATAGGTGTCTGTCTTCTTTATCCCCCTCCTGCCCTTCCTTGAAGACCGTCAGTGGCATGCTCAGCATCTGGGCTGTCTTCTACAGAGAGGATGCTCACTGCTGGAGTTTTGCGGTAGGCTTTACTTTTTAGAGCAGATAGACATTCCCAGGAAAACCCTCGGTGTAAAGGGCAGAGAGTCCCTGTATGCTCCCTGTTTTTCCCACATGCCGTCTTCCCCACCATTGTCATACCGCACTACAGTAGTGCACGTTTACAAGCGTGAGCTGGCACTGACACATCATTAACACCCGAAGCCCACAGTTTACATGAAGATCCACTCTTGGTGTGCGTTCTGTGAGTCCTGACAAATACACGATGACATGAATCCACTGTAATAGTGTCCTACGGAATAGGGTAACTGCCCTGAAATCTACTGTACTCCCCCATTCCCTCTTCCCTCCCCCCTCACCCCTGCCGACCGCTGACGCTTTTGCTGCCTCCGTAGTTTTGCCTACTGGCATGGACCTTTAAGGGGTCCCAGGTAGTTTGTCTACAATGGGAAGTGTTAAAGGGGGTGACAGAATTGTGAACAGCTTTATCCAGAAGACAAATCACATAATGATTAGAAGCAGCCGTGTTCTGGGATGTATGTCCAAGCTGAAGCAAATACAGGTGACGATAAGGCCCAGAGAGGGTAACTGACTTACTCAGGTCACACAGCAAGTTAGGCAGAAAATGCTAGAGCTCCCTGGGATTCTCCTGTCTGAAGCACTCATGCTCTATGGCCCCTTCCTGTGAGACTAGTTAGTCCTCTGACTTCTGTTGCATTGAACTATATAAGATTGCTGACATGTGACTCAAATGTAGGTGATAGTTATCTATTGCATTTTCATCGGCCCATTCCCATAGGTTCAGTGAAAAATTTCAGTATATGTTAAATGGAATCAAGAACTTAGCATTTAAAAAAAATGGATGGTCTCCATTAGATTATGTGTTTGGAGGCTTTGCATTTCAGAGCACCGGCTCTAGAGCTAGACTTTCTGGCTTCAAATCCTGACCACACCACTTCCTAGCCCCGGGATCTTGGGCATAAGTGTAACACGGAACATGATAATCATGCCTACCTCTCAGGTTGTTGGGAGAATTAAATGAGTTAATACATCTAAAGTACTTAGGGTTATTGTGAGAAATAATACATGTAAAGCATTTAGAACAGTGCTTGGCTTGTAGTAAGCAAAGAGTCAGACATGAATGACTGAGTGACTGAACACACACGAGCATGCAATAAATGTTAAGTGCTATTACTAATATCCTCTAGTGAGTAAGAATATTGTTCATGATGATAGGATCAAAGGACCTGAGTTCAAATCCTTGTTCTACCCTTTTTAGCTGGATGACTTTGAATAGGCTATTTCACGCTTCCAACCTCAGTTTCCTCATCTACAAAACGGGGACAGTAACAGTAGAACCTGCTTCATAAGGCTATGGACAGGATTGAATGAGATGATGTACATTAAAGTGCTCACCACACTCTCAGTAAATGTTGCTATTATATTTGTTTCCTATCTAACAGCCTAAGAACTTGGTGGCTTGAACCGAGTTCCAAAGGTTGGCAGCCTTGTATAGTGAATATTAGTTGATTTGAAGACCTTAGTTTGTTTTCTGCCAGGTGTGTGGTGTAAACTTGGACAAGTCACTTTTCCTTTGGGGCCACCTCGTCTGCGCAGTTGTGAAGGCCAGTCTCACCTCCCAGGACTCTTTCAGGTCTGGAGTGCCAGGGATCTGTGCAGTGAGAACGTGTGTCAGCACTTCAGAGCTCTCTCTAGCTCCTGGGATCAGTACGTAGTTTGTTTCTACTTCCCTTTGCTCAGCTGCTCCCTAATTCTGACTGTTCTCAGTAACCTTTCAGGATTATTCAGACGTGAATTACCTCTGTTCAGTTATGTATTCCTGTGCAATCCCCAAAATTGGCAGCTTAAAATGATGATCATTTTATTATTGTCTCTAATGGTTCTGGGGGTGACTGGGCTGAGCTGGTCAGTTTGTTTTTTTTTTTTTTTTAATTATTTTTTGGTTGTGCTAGGTCTTCCTGGCTGCACACACCCTTTCTCTAGTTGCGGCGAGTGGGGGCTCGCCTTCATCTCGGTGCACGGACCTCTCGTTGCAGTGGCTTCTCTTGCGGAGCACAGGCTCTAGGCATGCGAGCTCTGTAGTTGTGGCTCACAGGCTGTAGTTGCTCCACAGTATGGGCAATCTTCCTGGGCCAGGGCTTGAACCTGCGTCCCCTGTATCAGCAGGCGGATTCTCACCCACTGTACCCACCAGGGAAGTCCTTGCTGGGCAGTTCTGACTTGGTTCCCTCTTGTGGCTGCAGTCACAGGGTCTCTGTGGCTCACCCATGTGGCAGGTGAACCTGGCTACTGGCTGGGACCTCAGCTGGGTCTCTTGGTACAGTACCTACTCGTGGCCTCTCCATGTTGTCTGGGCTTCCTCACAGCACGGCAGTTGGACTCTAAGAGTGAACATTCCAAAAGACATGACATGGAAGCTGCCAGCTTCGGAAAACCTGAGCCCAGAAATTGAAGCAGCAGTAGTTTGGTAAGCAGGTGTAGAGCACAGACTCAAGGGGAGAGAACCTGGATCCCGCCTTATGCGGAGGAACATGTCAAAGATGTTTAGGGTCATGTTTTAAGTCATCACAACTGCCTTCCTACTCTGTTTGGGAATAAGAGATTAAAATCAACTAACGTTAACCACTTCTCTTCCCAAACATGTTCTCACATATCTGTTTAAGTATGTACCCATTGATTAGTAACAAGATGACCAGTTAATCTCCTCACTGTCAGGACATACCAGCATCACTTATTTTTTTCCACAAAGAATGGGGGCGATAGCCTCTGGTCTCCAGCCTCTGGTTTCCAAGTCCTGCAGCTACCAGGACAACGAGTGATGGACATTTCCTGTAGACACTCTAGGGGGTGTGCAGATGGCTGTATGGCAGGCGGCTCAGGTAGATCCTATCTAAGAGGTCCAGGCCAGGCTCTAAAATACTATTTCTGTCTCTGCACAAGCCCTGCTCCGATGCCTTCCTTAACCCTTCCATGCCCATCCATCCTAGCTCCTCCTGACCAATTAAACATGGTCAACATGGGCTCAGGTACTAATCTCCCTACAAAACTAGAATGCCAACCACCCCCTTTCCTCCCATCTCTCTCTTGGGCCCTATTAGCATCTTACTTTAGATCTGAGTACTTCCAGGGCAAACAGGTATCCACTTACCCTCCTCCAAGCTGTAATCCCAAATGTCTCCAAAAGGCATTCTACCAGCAAACCCACCCCAACCCTCTTTTCAGTGACTCCAGAGAAACTTAATGTTTTTAAGGTGATCAGTTGCATTGCTGTCATCTCTTTTGCTGGAAAAAGAAAAACAGCAAGTATACACATTCATTCTTTGGCCAAGCATCCTATTACTTATATCTATGGAATTTAACACATGTTTTTGGGACCCTATGATATGTTGACTCCTTTGCTTGCAGCTGGGGGGAGAGAGAGATGAATCAAATATATTACCTTGGCTTGGAAGTGTTCCCAGCCTGATAAGCAAGAAGTGCACATAAACAAGCAAATTTCAAGAGAATGTGAAATGTGCAAAAATTGAATGAGAGGAGAGAGAGAATCTCCCAAGTGTGATAGGATCCTGGTGAACAAAACATGCCCTGGATTTTAGCAAGGAAACATAAGTGGGGAAAGGGCATTTTAGATCAAAGAGAGAGTATGAGGAAAGGCTTGGTATGAAGCAGTGCACTCCTGTAAGATCCTGTATGCTGGCGCCTAGAGCAGCAATGGTGAGGAGGAGATGGGAGAAGAGCCACAGGATGAACAGCAGAGGACTTTGAAAGATTAAGAAGTAGAGGCCTCGACCAGAATGTGGTGGAGCTTTTGAAGGGGTTCAAGCAAGGTGTGGAGAAGGCAATGGCCACCCACTCCAGTATTCTTGCCTGGAAAATCCTATGGATGGAGGAGCCTGGTAGGCTGCAGTCCATGGGGTCGCAAAGAGTCGGACACAACTGAGTGACTTCACTTTCACTTTTCCCTTTCATGCATTGGAGAAGGAAATGGCAACCCACTCCAGTGTTCTTGCCTGGAGAATCCCAGGGATGGCGGAGCCTGGTGGGCTGCCGTCTATGGGGTTGCACAGAGTCGGACACGACTGAAGCGATGCAGCAGCAGCAGCAGCAAGTAAGGTGGGTGGAGTAGCAGTGATGTTTTAGAAAGCTGGGAGAGGATGTGCTGGGAAATGTCGGAGCTGGAAGGCTAGTTGAGTTTATGACAGTTGCCTAGAGAAGAGGCATTACTCACCCACACCAGTAAGACAGCTGTGGGGTCAGGTGAGAGAAGTTGGTTTGAGACATATGAGGTAGAGGGAGGAGCCCAGAGTAACCCCCCAGTTTCTGGCTTGGAGGTACCAAATCCATGTGAGATACAAGTAATCTTAGGGGAAGGAGAGCATCACACATACACGTTTACCTGGCTTTATGATATCGGAGAAGGCAATGGCACCCCACTCCAGTTCTCTTGCCTGGAAAATCACATGGACAGAGGAGCCTGGTAAGCTGCAGTCCATGGGGTCACTAAGAGTTGGACATGACTGAGCGACTTCACTTTCACTTTTCCCTTTCATGCATTGGAGAAGGAAATGGCAACCCACTCCAGTGTTCTTGCCTGGAGAATCCCAGGGATGGCAGAGCCTGGTGGGCTGCCGTCTATGGGGTCTCACAGAGTCGGACATGACTGAAGCGACTTAGTAGTAGTAGTAGTATGATATCATTTATAAACTTGGTTCATGTCATTCAGAATTCCATGTGAACTTTTAATTCAATTTAACAAATATTGGCTGACTTATGTTACCTGCTAGAGACTGTATCAGGCACGAATAGGGAACCTGGGGGTAAAAAGGTAGTCTATTCCTTTGTCTCTAGAAGGCCTTTCATCTCCTTAACCAGTATGGCTTGAACAGCCTCAAAACCACGCTTATTAATACTGAATATAACATATTCATCAAGACTTGAGTGAGAAGATCAGGGCATCTTTGTGGTTACACAAACTAGAACCATCTCAGTGTCAAAAGTAGCAGACTTGGTGTCAGCCCCTGAGTATAACTGTCAATGGAAAACATAGCCACCGTAAGTATAGAATATGGAATTTAATTCATTGGCTTAGTGACTTTCCATTATATATAGATGATCCCAAGCATCTATCTTAAATATGGAGTGTCATCTTGAAGTTTAAGATTCCTAAGACATTGTCAGAATTTTTAGAGCTGGAAAGTCCTCTTCCTTTGCATTTCCATAAACCTCTGGCCTGAGTTACTTCATAACAGTTGAACCATATTAATTGTAATTGTGTATGTCTTCATCATTAGACTGTGAGTCCTTTGCAGTTCCCAGGAGGGCTTCCCAGGTGGCCCAGTAGTAATGAATCTGCCTGCCAGTGCAGGAGACAAAAGAGACGTGGGTTCAGTCCCTGGGTCGGGAAGATTCCCTGGAGGAGGAAATAGCAATCCACTCCAGTGTTTTTGCCTGGAGAATTCCATGGACAGAGGAGCCTGGTGGGCTACAGTCCATGGGGTCGCAAAGAGTCAGACACGACTGAGCACAGGTAAGTCAAGTCCTCTGGAGTGACTAGGTCTTGTTCATCACCTTTCTTAGCATCTAGATGGCACATGGTACGGAGGAGGAAGTTCAGGGAATTAAACCTTTTAAAATAAAGCTTCTGTGTCCTCATTCTACAGATGGAGACATTGAGGCTTAATGGGAGAAATAACTTATGCTGAGTTCAACTAGAGAAGTAACAACAGGGTCAGGAATAAATCCCTGTTTATTTTGATTGCTTAACATTTTTGTGGCTGTTTTCTCATCCTGCCGGGCTTGGTTTGCTAGCTAATTAGCCAGAAGTTGGAAACATTCGCTAGCAGTGAGCAAGCCTTCATTGTCATGAAAACAAATGGCCATGCAAATGTAACCCTTAGCCCTGTATTAAGGACAGGATTTGTTTCTTAAGTCCCTTCATTTACTCAAATGCTAAGAGTCAACAATGCCTCCAGTGTAAAGTTTTATTTTCCTCTGAGAACACACGCAGACACACACACATGCACACACACGAACACCACAGAAGCACGTGGTACAAGCCGAGCAGCTGAAAAGGATGTTTTGGATGAAATCTTGGCATTTATTGTTCCTGTGTGACCAGAGGTAGTCAAGGTTGCCAGAATTCAGATGGACTTCAGTTCAAATCCCTACTCCTCCACGTATCTGTGAATGGAGATAGGACACCTATCTCAAAGGGAAATTTTGAGGATTAAATGGAGGAACAGAGTCATTTCACCGCTAAGTTGCTCTATCGCCATGAATGAGCCAGCTAGCCTTTCTGGGCCACTGTATGTGCATCTGCAAAACGGATTCAATTAGATGATTTACAGAGTCCCTGGAAGCTGGAACATTCTATGCTGCTTCTCCCTCGGGATCTATTTGGATTTGGGATGAAGTGTTGCAAGCACTGGAGACATAAGGAAGTGTGGACCTGAGCTGACGCATGTTGGCTCCTGCTGCCTTGCAAGGGCTCCCTGTCTGAAGCAGGCCTTTTATCAGCATGCGTTTGAGCTCTGTCCACGGTTTGCCTGGCCGTCGCTGCAGTCCCCATTCTGTTCCCCAGGGTTTGGGAAAGAGCCAGTGGATGTGGAGATCCACAGGCAGGGTTTCTTCCCAAGAGCTGCTTGGATGGTGAAACTCACAAAGTCCAGAGAGATTTCCTGTTTTGTTTTTCACAAGCCCCAGTGACCATTGATTACACACACACCAAAACAAAACACATACGCAAAACAGGATGTTCTCCCTCCTCCCTTTGCTGGAGTCCAGGGCAAGCTGTTGCCATCTGTGTCACTTTCACCCGTGCCTCTGGATTTCCCCATTGTGATAATGAAGCCCTTAGCTGTAGCTGGAGATGTTACAGGATCATAAGCCACGAGCAGTTTTACATGCTAATTCAAGTAAGGGGGAAACTGCGAATGGAGGAAGGAGAAAGTCTGACAGTGACCTCCTGCCAGCCCACCTGGTTTCTGCCCTCACGAGAGCGCCCCCCTCTGGTGCTGAAGGAGAACAGACGTTTATTCCTAACATCAGTTGACTTGTAGGCAAGTGTTAGTCACTCAGTCGTGTCAGACTCTTTGTGACCCCGTGGACTGTAGCCTGCCAGGCTCCTCTGTCCATGGAATTCTTCAGGCAAGAATACTGGAGTGGGTTGCCATTTCCTTCTCCAAGAGATTGTTCTAACCCAAGAATGGAACCTGGGTCTCCTGCACGGGCAGGCAGATTCTTTACAGTCTGAGACACCAGGGAAGCCAACTTTAGGTAATGTAGCAATATCAAACCTTAGTAAGGACAATGCTATTGTTGTGTGCCAGACTCTGACCCACATAAATTATATACAAACAATGAATGGGATATATTTATACTTTAAAAGTTGTTCATTGGGAATTTTTAGTTTAAGTTGGCATCCTGTGTTTTTATTTACTGAGTCTGGCAATCCTACTTGGAACCAACCCCACTATCCCAAGTAGTTAAGTAGAAAAGACCTATAATTCTGAGTCACAGAGGTCTGGGTTGGGATTCTCTTTTCATCATCCGCTTGCTGTGTGATCTTGGGAATACTACTTCACTGCTCTGATTCCTAGTCCTCACCTGTAAATGAAGATCGTAGAGTCTGTTTCTCAGGACCGTTGTGAAAATTCCCCTTTAATTCCCTTAAAGTATCTTACACTGTGTGGCTAGGTGCTTCCTGAACACCGTGCGTGCACGCTAAGTCACTTTGGTCGTGTCCGACTCTTTTGCAACCCCATGGACGTTAGCTTGTATTATAGTTCTTTTTTATTTCTTTGGGTCGCTATTCTTAATTCGGGAGACATTAGATCATTTCTTCATCCCTTAGGAGAGAATATGAGAAAGGACATAGGGCAGGAATAATCGAAGCCTTCTCATCAGAAGCCTTGAGAGGACTGTGTTGGAGGCTCACACGATAGTGTTCCTGTTGCACGTCTTCTCCTTCTAGGTCTGTGTTCTTTGCTAAGGGGACACACCCACTTTACACGAATGTGCTGTGCTTGAGTCTTTTGACCAATGCAAGATGCAAAAAGTGTCACCTGGGTAATCAAGTGTCCTTAGTAGTAGGTGTTGGGAAGCTTTAAAAAGTACACAGAAAGTAAAAAATCATTAAAGAAAAGAGAAAGGAAGAAAGCATGTGGAACCTGTTACCTGGCAAAGAATAAAAGATCAACACTCTCTGGAATCCCCAAGTTTAAAGAAGAGCTGTCAGACATTCTGAATCCCCAGTGCCATGCAATGGCAGTACAGATGGAGCGATTAAAGCAGAAAGCATGGAGCTTCCCAGGCGGCTCAGTGGTAAAGAATCCACCTGCCAGTGCAGGAGATGTGGGTTCTATCCCCGGGTCAGGAAGATCCTGGAGAAGGAAATGGCACCCACTCCAGTATTCTCGCCTAGGAAATCCCATGGACAGAGGAGCCTGGCAGGCCACAGGCCACGGGGTCATGAAGAGTCAGACACGACTGAGTGCCTGAGCGCACACGCAAAGCAGAAAGCACATCTGAGCCTAAGCGTTATGATCAGTTTTTCAGTGTCCATTAATTTATTTAATAAATCTTAACCGAATAAGTGTTCTCAGTCTCATGAGAAGACTCATGTGGATAAGGCGTGGCCTGTGTTCTTGGTGAGATCAGAGTCTGTTGGGTGAGACGGGCAAATGAATGTGTTGGTTAGCTGTGATGCAGCACGCTGTGGTGTCTGGAAGAGAAACCTGCTTCCAGGCTTAAAGTCAAGGTAAGGTTCCCATAGAAAAGAAGGGTGTATTTGAGAACAAAAGAGCAAATTGGTTTCCAAGATGGTGGTGGAGTTGAAAGTATTCCAGTAGAGAGGACAGGGTGTGTTTTTTTAAAAAAGAGCAAGAGACAGTAAAGCACATTGTAATTAAATAGAACATTGATCACCACTTAGAACAAGGGTCAGCAAACCAGTGACCTTCAGAATGAATCAAGCCTGTCAGCTGTCTTTGTAAATAAAGTTTTACTGGAACTCAAACATGCCCATTCATTTAAACTATCGTTTATGTTGCTTTCATGCTGCAAAGGCAGAGTTAAGTAATTGTGGCAGAGACTGGCCATAAAGCCAGAAATATTTACTATTTGGTCCTTTGCAGAAATGCTTTGCTATCTCCTGATTTAGAAAACACTTTTCCTAGACAGGAATTCAGTGTTGATGGCCATGGTAATGGTTGCATAAGTGTGGATGGTAGCATGCAAAGGAAAATCAGGAGTGGTGAGAGATGAGACCATGGAGGTGGTCAGGAGCTAGAGCAAGGGATTTAGAGTTTGTCCTGAGGGCTCTGAGGAGTCTCTGAAGGTTTATAAGCAGCATGGTGAGGTGGTCAGACTCCTACAGCAAGCAGTGTGCTGAGGTATTAAAGAGGGCAGGGTTTGGAGCCAGACCGCCTTGGATCAGATCCCAGCTCCATCAGTTACGAGCTCCCTTCAGTTACCAGAACCTCAGACAAATGACTTACCTTCTGTGTCTCAGTTTTCCAGTTGGTAGAATGGGAGATAATAAGAGTTATTTTTTATTATAGCTATTGTGTGGGCTAGTGAAGGTGAAATAAGTCAGCCTAGGTGGAGTGTCAGGCCCAGGGGAGGATCTCACGGGATGCTATTACTGTTCTGCCTCAGTGATCACTCTGCTACTGGGTAGGGAATGACTCAACACAGAAGAACCTGGTGCTAGAATGCTAGGGCCTTAGGCAGGAGATGGTGCCCTGCGCCCAGGAGGACAGTTCTGAAGCTCGGGCCACTACCGGCGTGGCTTCTGGGACTGACTCTCTACTCTCCACCATTGTCATCATCCTCTCTTTTGTTCTCCTTTGTTCCAGGCCTTCAGGAGTGCACTGATGAGCTCTTACTGGTGCTCGGGGAAAGGGGATGTGATTGATGACTGGTGCAGGTGTGACCTCAGCGCCTTCGACGCCAGTGGGCTCCCCAACTGCAGCCCCCTCCCGCAGCCGGTGTACGTATGTATGGGCCCCCTTTCCACAAGCTCATACGCCTGTCCTGCCAGCCCAGGCCATGGCTTGCTTCTCCTCTCAGGGTGCTTCACCAGAGGCCTGAAGTCTCTGGGGGCCTGCTTCCTCCTATGCAAAAGCACGGAGCTTTGGCAGAACAAAATCGTGGCTCAGGGGTAGACGCTTACACTGCAGCATGTGCTATTTTAATAGCACCAAGCCATCCATCGTTACTTCTTTTATCCCATCCATTCGGCAAAAGTTTACTGGATGCCAACTACTGCTTTGTCAGGTCCCGTGTTGACCACCAGGGCTACTGAGATAAAGAAAGGGTAGGACCTTTTCTAAGGAGCTTCTGTTATTCATTCATTCAACAAATAAGTTTTGAACACCTGCTATGTGTCAGACACTGGAGAATTCACTAATGAGCAAGACAGGCCCAGTGTATGCACTTAGGGAGCTGACCATTTAGGGAAGGGGACAGATGGCAAAGCAAAAACAGAAGCAGCGTACCATTTAAATGTTTAAATAATGAAAACATGAGAGAAAAAGAAAAGATGTGCTAATGGAGAGAACAAAACGGGGAGGCTGTAGTTGGAGGAGAGGGAGATAGCCTGGAAGCCTCTCTGAGAAGACCTGAATTAGAGTCAGGCTTGTCAGGCAGCCAATGGCAACAGACATGGTTCAAGAAAAAGACAGAGCGCCTGGGAAAGCCCTGACCCGGGAAATTCACCATTTGAGGAAGTAGAGAAAGGTCATCACGATTAGGGGAGTAAGGTTAAGAAGGAGGGTGGAGTGGGGAGCAGAGGAAATCAGGGCAGGAACCAATACTGAGGATCCCTTGTGAGACAGTCATTGAAGAGTTGGCGGCTATGGTGGAAAGAGAGAAGGAGTCTGGGCTGGGGGACATGGAAAGTCACCGTCGTGTTTCTGTCCCCAGCTTGCTGTGTGACTTTATGCAGAGCGTTCTCTTTTCTGGACCTTGCTTTTACTTCTATGAAATGAAGGGATTGCACTTTTTCTCTCAAAGGACCCTCCCCGTTCTCACCTTCGAGCATTCTGTTATTTCTTCCTTTATAAAAGGATTCCTGCCCTCTGTGAGGGGTTATTGATTTAAGGATAGTGAAACATTGACTGATATACTGGGGGACTGAAGAGAATGTCAGGGACGCTGGAAGATACTGTATTTGAAGGCACTGCCAATTTAATTGACAATGAAGCATCATGGAGAAATAATTTAAACAAATGGCAAGCTAATCGATTTTCTGTGGGCACGTACTGTGCACTTGGATTAATTTACTGGATTCCACATGGATCCTGAAGGGTAGCTCTTCTTATCCCCGTTATAAACAAGGAGACAGAGGCTGAAAGAGGTGAGATTAGTTGCCTAAGTATATGCAAAGGGTTACTGGTGGGTTGAATCCAAGTTTGAAACCAGACTGAAACCCACACTTTTAATCTGGACACATGCACACTTCCTTGGGGCCCAGACAGTACTGGCTGGCAAAAAAACCCCACCTTCCCTGTCATCCCCCCAGGCTGCGGCTCTCCCCAACAGTAGAGCCCTCCAGCACCGTGGTCTCCTTGGAGTGGGTGGACGTTCAGCCAGCTATTGGGACCAAGGTTTCTGACTATATTCTGCAGCACAAGAAAGTGGACGAGTACACAGATACAGACCTCTACACGGGTAAGTAGAAAGCCCAAGGCTTCCTCTTTTGTTGAGATGGTGTGACAGAGGAGGGCAACTGGGATTATCTAAATATCTCTGCACACTTGGTGTTTTCTGAACTGAGAAGGCATCGGGAAGTGTCATTGTTTGGTGTCTGTGACCTCATGCCCACACCTGTGTGCTTTTGGTGTGATTTTCAGCAGGGGAAGGTAGCAATTTGTACTTGGAAAGAAAATTCTGAGTCTCTAAGTTGGATCCTCAAAGTCGTATACTAAGGTGTTAGTTAATTCAAACAAGGATCTGACCTTTTCTACTTGGAAGGGTCTACAGGTTACCTTTTTTGAAGACCTTGATCTGTGAATATGTTATCTCTGGGACTGAGATAAAGACATTCGAGGGATTCCCGTTTCCACTGTGATGTCCTGAGACAGTTGTCTTTCGTGTTGGGGTGGAGGATATGGAAATCACCCAGACCTGCGGAAGAAGATGGGAAAAGTGGCTCCTGAGTGCTTTGTGGCCAGTCGCTCAGTTGTCTCCGACTCTTTGTGACCCTTCTGTCCATGGGATTCTCGAGGCAAGAAGACTGGCGTGGGTTGCCATTTCCTCCTCTAGGCCTGAGTGCTTTGAATATTCTTAAAGAGTGTACAAGAGGCTGCTTCATCCTGAAGGTGGATCTGCAGAGCTGGTCTGGCTGAGGGCAGGTGGGGAGCCTGGGTCTGTGGGAGCTGGACTTGAGGCTGGGCCACGAGAGCAGGCCTGGCGCTGGTGAGTGTCAGGGGCCTGGGGCCATGGGAGCCAGCCTGGTTCTGGGGTGGGTCGAAATCTGGAGTTGGTGCTAGCTGACCTCATGCTGGGCCCAGATGGAACCCTGGGTTCAAGGATAGATCACCTGGGGGCCTTTGGAGCTGGCAGGTGCCAAGGTGGCATGGGAACCTGGGTTCAGGGGAGCCCACAGGGAGCCTGGTGCTACAGAAGCTGCACGGGCCCTGGAGCCAGCAGTTGCTGGGTTGAGCCAGAGGCCTGGATCCACACAGACATCTGCTGGGAGCCGCCTGCAGCCATGAGAGCTGACTCTGGAGTGCAGGTGGAGTGGGCCTCAGTTTTCTGTTTCCTTCCATAGGGAAAGTCGCAAAGAGTCGGACATGACTGAGCGACTTCACTTTACTTCCATAGGGATGGTTCTGTCTCTGCACTGGGCTGCTCAGGCCTGGGGAAGAGGTTATAGGAGTAACATGAATCTATCTTTCTGACCCTCCTCAAAGCATTTTTTTTGTTACTTTTGTGCTTCACCTGGGAGCTACACTCTCTATTTACCTAGAAACCTTAGTTCTTGTGCGTCTGTTTCTGTGCATGGACAGTTATTCAAATTGATATGTTGGTTCAAATTGTCCCCACAGTGCTGTGATTCAGATGGATGGGTTCAAATCATTTTTCGGTGGAGGTGGTTAGAAGGATGATGGGGTATTGGGGATAGGGGGAGAGAGGCAAGTGGTAAAAATTCTTAGGTGACTGTTTTGCTGATAGTAGTCGCCGAACAATCACCAAGTCTATTTTGATAGATCAAGTCATGAATACCAGAGAGGTCTGTGACCTTCCCAAAGTCTCACAACTGGTCTGTCTTGCTCCCAACACAATGCTTGTATCTTTATTTTTTATATTTGATGGTAAAAAGCTGAATGCTAGTTTGCTGCTTTGCTTTAATTAGAAAATGAATATTGAATTATGTGTGCCATAGTTTATGTTGCTTAGTTTGTTAATATGGTAAATTATATTGATACATCTTCAAACGATAAAAAAAAAAAAACCTTGCATTCCTGGAATAAATCCCACACAGCCATGATACACTATCTTTTTTATATATTGTTGTATTTGTTATGTTTAAATTTTATTTAGAGTTTTATATTCTTGTTTGTGAGGGGTTTTAATCAGTAGTTTTCTTGTAATGCTTGTATCTGTGTTGCTGTCAGCATAACTCTGGGCTCTCAAAAAAATTTGCAAGACACTTTCTTCTTTTTAATTTTCTCAAAGAGTTTGGGTAGAATCTGAGTTTGGGTGATATAGTTTTAAAAATTGTTTGGTAGAATTCACAAGTGAAATAATCTGAGCTTGGAACTTTTCTTGGTTTAAATTATTAATTTAATTCTCTGATAGATATAGGGCTACTCAGGCTATGTATTTCTTCTTAACTGATTTTGGTACCTTGTGTGTTTTAAAGGATTTATCCATGTCATGTAAATTATAAAATTTACTGGAAAAAAAAAAAAACTTGTTAGTGATATTCTGTTATTATTTTAATATTTATGGAATTTATAGTGATGTCAATCTCTTATTCTTGATATTGGTAATTTCTTTCATCTCTCCATGGGATTTTTCAGGGAAGAATACGGGAGTGGGTTGCCATTTCCTACTCCAGGGGATCTTCCCAACGCAGGAATCACGCCTGTGTCTCCTACGTCTCCTGCGTTATCAGGCCGATTCTTTACCACTGAGCCACCTGGGAATCCCTATGTTCTTAAAGAATCAGGTTGAATTTCACCTATTTTCACTATTATTTTTCATTTTGTTGATTTCTACTCTGATCTTTGTTGTGTTTGTGTTTTTGTTTTTTTCCTTTTGATTATTTTGGATTTTGTTTGTTCCTATTTTTTTTGTTGTTAATTTTAACTTGGTAGCTGAAGTTGTTGATTTGAGATTTTTCTTGTAAGACATTCTAATTTCCCTTTAGTTTTCTTTTTTGACCCTTGGGCTCTTTAGATGCATGGTACTCAATTTCCAAATATTTGGAGACTTTTTAGATATCTTTCTCCTCGAGCTTTAATTTGATTCTACTATGTCAGAGTACATGCTTTTTATGACTTTAATCTCTAATTTTTCTATGTTATTTTATAGTGGAGTAGGGTTGATTAACAAGTTGTGTTTTCGGTGTACAGCAAAGCGATTCAGTTATACATATGTTCAAGCTCTTTGCCCATTTAGGTTATTACCGAATACTGGGTAGAGTTCCCTGTGTCATGCACGAGGTCCTTGTTGATTATCTGTTTTAAATATAGCAGTGTGTACATGTCAGTTCCAAATTCCCAATCTTTTCCTCTCCCTGATCCTTCCCCCCGATAGCCAAAAGTTTGTTCTCTGTTTCTATTTTGTTAATAAGTTCATTTGTATTGTTTTTTGTTTAGGTTCTGCATATAAATTATATCATATAATATTTGTCTTTGTCTGACTTCACTTAGTATGATAATCTCCAGGCCCATTCATGTTGCTGCAAATGCATCATTTCATTTTTAATGCCTTAGTAATATTCCATTGTATGTATGTATCTCTCTTTTTTTTTAATCCATATATCAGTTGATGGACATGTAGATTCCTTCCATGTCTTGGCTACTGTAAATAGTACAGCAATGAATATTGAGGTGTGTGTATATTTTTGAATTATTATTTTCTCTGAATCAATGCCCAGAAGTAGAATTGCTGGATCATTTAAAATTTATTGAGACTGATTTTATGGCATCAAATTTGGTCTATCATTGTTTTCAGTGTCCAGTTTAAAATCATGTCTACCCTTCTATTTATCAATGAGTTTCTCTGTGAATACCAGTTAGATCAGATTTGTTGGTTGTGATTTTCAAGTCTTCTGAATTCTTTGATTTTCTGTCTTCTTACTGTTCAGTACTTGAAAGTGTAGTATTGAAACCTCTGATGATGATTGTGGATACATCTATGTATTTATCCTTATAGTTCTATCAGTTTTTACTTTATGCATTTTGAAGCTCTTATTCACTGAGTAAACATTTAGAAGTTTTATATCCTCTTGATGAATTGAACCCTTTATTACTATGAAATGGTTGTCTATATCCCTTCCTCCTTTGTCATGTAATAGATTAGGTGAACATCAATGCATGAGTTTATCTCTGGGTTTTCAATCCTCCCTTGAGTCACAATTTTGTTTTTATGCCAGTACCATACTGTCTTGATTACAGTAAGTTTTTAGTATAGTCTGAACTTAGGGAGCATGGTTCCTTTAGCTCCATTTTTCTTTCTGAAGATTGCTTTAGTTATTTGGAGTCTTTTGTGTTTCCATACAAATGTTAAAAAATGTTCTAATTCTGTGAAAAATGCCTTTGGTACCTTGACAGGGATTGCACTGAATCTGTAGATTGCTTTGAATATTAGTATAGTCATTTTCACAGAATTGATTCTTCTGTGGTATATCTCCATTTGTTTGTGTTCTCTTTGATTTCTTTCATCAGTATCTTACAGTTTTCTGAGTATAGGTCTTTTGCTTCTGTAAACAGGTTTATTCCTAGGTATTTTATTCTTTTTGTTGCAGTGGAAATGGGTTTGTTTCCTTAATTACTCTTTCTTTTTCAAATTACTCTTTTTTATATTTCTTTGTTAGTGCATAGGGATGTAAGGTATGTCTGTGTATTAATTTTGTATCCTACAACTTTACAATATTCAGTGATTAGCTCTAGTAGTTTTCTGGTGACATCTTTAGGATTTTTTAGGTACAGTATCATGTCATCTGCAAGCAGTGACCGTTTTACTTCTTCTTTTCAAATTTGGATTCGATTTATTTCTTTTCTTCTCTGTTTGGCCTGGCTAGGAATTCCAAAACAATGTTGAATAAAAATAGCAAGACTGAACATCCTTATCTTATTCTTCATCTTAGAGAAGATGCTTTCAATTTTTTCACCATTGAGAATTATGTTTGTTGTGGATTTGTCCTGTATGACCTTTATTATGCTGAGGTCGATTCCCTCTGTGCCCACTTTCTGGAGAGTTTTTATCATCAATGGGTGTTGAATTTTGTCAAAAGCTATTTTTTCATCTATTGAAATGATCATATGGTTTTTATTAATCAGTTATGGTTGGTAGAATTTGTGTTTGAAACCATCTGGTCCTGGACTTTTGTTTACTGGAAGACTTTTAATCATAGCTTTAATTTCATTACTTGTGATTGGTCTTTTCATATTTTATATTTCTTCCTGGTTCAGTCTTGGAAGGTTGTTCCTTTCTAAGAATTTGTCCATTTCTTCCAGGTTGCTCAGTTTTTTGGGCATATAATTGCTTGTAGTAGTCTCTTATGATCCTTGTATTTCTATGGTGTTAGTTGTAATTTCTCTTTCATTTCTAATTTTATTGATTTGAGTATTCTCCCTTTTCTTCTTGATGAATTTGGCTAAAGGTTTATCAATTTTGTTTATTTCCTCAGAGTCAGCTTTTAGTTTCATTGATCTTTGCTATTGTTTTCATTTCTATTTCATTTATTTCTGCTTTTGTCTTTATGATTTCTTTCCTTAACTAACTTTTTTTTTCCTTCTGTTCCTGCTGATGTTCTTTCTGTAATTGCTTTAGATACAATGTTATGTCATTTATTTGAGATATTTCTTGTTCTTAAGGTGGGATTGTATTGCTATGAACCTCGCTCTTAGAATAAATTTTGCTGCATCCCATAGGTTTTGAGTCACCGCGTTCTCACTGCCATCCATTTCTGGGTATTTCTGATTTCCTCTTTGATTTCCTCAATGATCCATTGGCCATTCAGTAGCATCTTCCTTAGCTTCCATGTGTTTGTGGTTTTTTTTTACAGGTTTTCTTTCTTTCTCCCATAATTGATTCCTAATATCATAGTGCTGTGGCCAAAAAAAAAGATGCTTGATACAATTTCAGTTGTCTTAAGTATACCAAGGTTTAGTTCATGACCCAAGATGTGATCTATCTTGGAGAATGTTCCATGTTCTCTTGAGTAGAAAGTGTATTCTGCTGCTTTTGGATGGAATGTCCTATAGGTATCAATTAAATCTACCTAGTCTAATGTGTCATTTAAGTCTTGTGTTCCCTTATTAATTATTTGTCTGTAAATCTGTCCATGGGAGAAAATGGAGTGTTAAAGTCCCCCACTATTATTGTGTTAATGTCAGTTTTTGTTTTCATGGCTGTTAGCATTTGCCATATGTATTGAGGTTCTTCTGTGTTGGGTGCATAAATATTAACAATTGTTATATCTTCTTGGATTGATCCCTTGATCATTATATAGTGGCCTTCCTTGTCTCTTGTAACAGTCTTTATTTTTGTCCGATATGAGTACTGCTACTCCAGCTTTCTTTTGATATCCATTTGCATGGAATATCTTCTTCCATCCCCTCTATCTTCTTTCAGTTCAGTTCAGTCGCTCAGTCGTGTCCGACTCTTTGCAACCCCCTGAATGTCAGGGGGTTGCATGCCAGTCCTCCCTGTCCATCACCAACTCCCAGAGTCTATCCAAACCCATGTCCATCAAGTCGGTGATGCCATCCAGCCATCTCATCCTCTGGCGTCCCCTTCTCCTGCCCTCAATCTTTCCCAGCATCAGAGTCTTTTCAAATGAGTCAGCTCTTCACAGTAGTTGGCCAAAGTATTGGAGTTTCAGCTTCAATATCAGTCCTTCCAATGAACACCCAGGACTGATCTCCTTTAGGATGGACTGGTTGGATCTCCTTGCAGTCCAAGGGACTCTCAAGAGTCTTCTCCAACACCACAGTTCAAAAGCATCAATTCTTCAGTGCTCAGCTTTCTTTATAGTCCAACTCTCACATCCATACATGACCACTGGAAAAACCATAGCTTTGACTAGATAGATCTTTCATGGCAAAGTAATGTCTCTGCTTTTAAATATGCTATCTAGGTTGGTCACAACTTTCCTTCAAAGGCGTAAGCATCTTTTAATTTCATGGCTTCAGTCACCATCTGCAGTGATTTTGGAGCCCAGAAAAATAAAGTCTGACACTTTTCCCCCACCTATTTCCCATGAAGTGATGGGACCAGATGCCATGATCTTCATTTTCTGAATGTTGAGTTTTAAGCCAACTTTTTCACTCTCCTCCTTCACTTTTATCAAGAGGCTTTTTAGTTCCTCTTCACTTTCTGCCATAAGGGTGGTGTCGTCTGCACATCTGAGGTTATTGATATTTCTCCCGGCAATCTTGATTCCAGCTTGTGCTTCATCCAGCCCAGCGTTTCTCATGATGTACTCTGCATATAAGTTAAATAAGCAGGGTGACAATATCTTCTTTAGTTGATTCCATTTTGTTTCTTTTGTTGACTTACTATAGTTATAACTCTCTTTTCTTTTATTAGTGACTATTTTAAGGTTCATACATTCATATTTAATGTATCACAATGTGCCATCAAGTGCTATTATAGCACTTCACATACAGTAGAGGAACCTTATATGTGTACTTTTATTTCTCTCCTCTGAGTCTTTATCTTGTATTGTCATACATTTTACTCATATAAAGATGATTCATAATTATTGTTACTTTCCTTAAAAAGTAAATTACCCTTTAAATATATTTAATTAATAAAATTAGTTTTATGTGTTTACTCATGTACTTACTTTTTTGATGCCCTTCATTCTTTCACATGCATCCATATTTTCATCTGATTTTATTATCTTTCTGTCTGAAAGATATCTTTTATTATTTTTATATTTCAGGTCTGTTAATGATGAATTCATTGTGCCTTTTTTTTTTTTTTTAAGTTGTTACTGCTGGATACTGTATTCTAGACTGACATACTTTTCTTTTTGTAATTTAAAGTTGTTGCTCCTGTATCTTGCTTAAATTATTTGTATTGAGAAATCTCTTTTATTTCTATTTTTGGTCCCCTATATAAACATACTCCCCTCCCCCTGGCTGCTTCTAAGATTTTTTCCTTTACTATTGGCTTTGAGCAATTTGTTATTTATTATGTTTGAGTTTTATTAAGCTTCTTAGATTTATGGGTTTAAAGTGTTACCCCATCTGGAAAATTGGGGGCCATTATTCTTCCTATTTTCCATCTTTTTTCTCCTTCAGTGACTCTAATAATAAGTGTATTTAGTCACTTGAAATTGTTGTTTATCTCACTGATGCTCTTTTCATTTTAAAAAATGATTTATTTTTGTTTGTTTCATTTTGAATAGTGTTTAGTGCTGTGTCTTTAGTGTTTCCTGCAAAATCTAATCTACTGTTAGTCTATGCAGTGAATTTTTTTTTTTTAACTCAGACATTGTAATTTTCATCTTAGGAAGTTCAGTTTGAATTTGGCTAGTATATTTATTTCTTAACCTTTTTGATTTATGGAAGAGAGTTATAATAATGGCTTTGATGTTCTTCTTTCATAATTTTAACGTCTGTGTGAGTTCTGGGTCAGTTTAAATGGACTGATTTATCTCCTTATTATGTGTTGAATTCCCTTGTTCTTTGTATGCCAGGTAATTTTTGGTTGAATGCCAGGCATTGTGATATTTGCCTTGTTTGGTGCTGGATATTTTTGTATTCCTATAAATATTTTTGAATTCTATTCTGAGACACAGTTAACTTACTTGGAAATAGTTTGATTCTTTTTGGTCTTGCTTTTAGAATTGGTTAGATGGAACCAGAGCAGTGTTTAGTCTAGGGCTAGTTATTCCCTACTACCGAGGCAAGACACTTCTATGTATTCTACACAGTGGCCTATGAATTGTGAAATTTTCCAGTGTAACTGGGAGGAATAAGCACTATTCTGGCCCCTCTATGAGCAATGGGCATTGTTCTATCTGACCCTCTTGGTTTGGTAGGCTCCTTACAAACAACCATCCACCAGTACTCTGATGAGTTGAAAGATCTCTCAAATTTTGAGAAAGATCTCTTAAATTTTCTTTCTGTGCAACTCTCTTCTTTCCCTTATTCTATTCTATAAGCTCTCAGTTTTTTGGTCTTCCCAGACTAAGAACTCTGTCTTCTTAATTTAGGGAGTCTACCAGTTATCTCCTTGCTGTGCCCTAGAAACTCTCTAAAGGCAGGAATCTGGGGGAGTTTTAGGGCTCACAGAATTTGTTCTCCATATTTCAATATCTCTGGCCTCTGGTCCACATTTTCAGTTTGAGAACTCAAGTTCTTTTCTTTAAAAAAAAATTAATATTTCAGGCAGTAGGGTAAATAAATCTAGTCTCTATGTCACCATCTAGTCCAGAAATGGAAATCTAAGATTCTTTCTTCTGACTGTTTAGGAACCAGTGTTCTTACCTAGGAGGTTTTTTTTTTTTTTTTTGATAGAGATTAACTTTTTAGTTACATGATCTGGGAGCACTCTACAGATGTTACCCCTCCTTCTCCTTGCTACCTTTCATAAGTTTGAAGATAATGACATATCTGCCACCATCTTTTCAGGTTCTCCTAATTCTTCTTTGTGTTGCTGCTGCTGCTGCTAAGTCTCTTTAGTCGTGTCCGACTCTGTGCGGCCCCTATAGATGGCAGCCCACTAGGCTCCTCTGTCCCTGGGATTCTCCAGGCAAGAACACTGGAGTGGGTTGCCATTTCCTTCTCCAATGCATGCAAGTGAAAAGTGAAAGTGAAGTCGCTCAGTCGTGTCTGACCCTCAGTGACCCCATGGACTGCAGCCCACCAGGCTCCTCTGTCCATGGGAATTTCCAGGCACGAGTACTGAAGTGGGGTGCCATTGCCTTCTCCACTTCCTTGTGCTACTTGACCTTAATTCTCTCCAGCATCCAATTCTTGAATTTTTCAGTGACAGTTGTCTTTAAAGAAGCAAGACAATGACTCTTATGTCCTTGTAATTTGATATCCTTCCACAGAACCTGACATACATAGATGTTTAATGTTCACTAAATTGAATTGTATGTGGGTAGCTATATACATGTCTTAAGTTTTCAATTCTGATGTTACTTCCTTGAGTGCTGTGTGGTCTTATAAAGTCCCAGAGATTAGCTGAGTACATCATAATCCTAAAATGTGTCATGATTAATTGACACCAAAGATGATTGGCAGTGGATATCTGAAACAGAAATTCTATCTCTTTATCTCCATGCCACTTTTACTGTATCTCAACAATCTCAAAGGTGAAGTTGGACCAATTTTAACAACTTCAGTCTACTTTATTGAGCGTTATCTTAGGGAATGCAAGCCTAATTAAGGAGCTTGGGCTTCTTTGTTTTTTGAAAATCTAGCTTCTGCTTTTAGTTCCCATCACTTCTCATTGAGAAAGCAAGAGCCAGTCAGCATCCTTTCTGCGTCTCAGGTTCCCTATCTGTGGAATGGGATAGCTACGAGGCTACTTTGAGGGTCAAATGTAACACAGTTCTTGGGACATGGAAGTACTAATAAACTGTAGTTGCTTGTAATTTCCTTGAATTTTTTTTTTAAAGGAAACTTCAGCGTTAGGAAGAAAATAAACAATAAAATAAGGTTTAAGACGTGTTTTGTTAGAGCATTAGGATTACTCACACATTTGGCCAGGTGAGGCCAGAATAAGGAAATGTGGGCTTTCTCTTTGATCTCTCCAGATTTTTGCTGGCAGCCGAGTCCAGTGCTGTAATTGTTTATTCACAAGCTCATGCATGCGTGTGCACAGATATACATGCGTACACACATTCTTTCTCTTTCTCTCCCTCACACACACAGGCACACACAGGCACACACACATTCTTTATGACTGCCATCTGTTCAACACCCTTTTGAACTAGCTGTTGAAATGCTCACTCTCCCTCCCCGTCTCCCTCTCCTGCCCCCCACCCCTGGGTTTGGCGCCCGCTTTGTTTCCTTCAGAGAAGCCATTGCTCTGTCCGTCCTGGGACTCTATTGGGAAAGCCAAGCATAACTAGCCTCCTGTTCCAGTTGTTTGGAGCAGAGACAGGGCTTGTTTTGGGGGGTGGCTGAATTCCCCGCACGCTAATCTGTCATCGATATTAAAAACAGACGTCTGGTGCTCCCACATGGCCTCATCAGAGCAGTTGGCATAGGTTTGGGCCTCTTGGGCAGGGGTAGTAGATGCACGGGGGCTGGGGGCTGGAATAAGGAGGCGGGCTGAGGCACAGGCATATCTAATGAGTCCAAACCCCATGTTTGACCTACAGAGGAAAAGGCTGAGGAAGGTGGGACGGCGCGACTTGTCCAGAGGTTACATACAGGAGTCAGTGCTGGAACGGGGGCCCTGGTTTCTGATCTTCTTTCCCTGCCAAGTCCACACATCTTTCCACCAATGATATTACCTCTGGTGTGCATTGCTGTTGTTGAGAATAAACCAAGAAGCAGGCAGACATGAGAGAACATAAGGTGTCTGTGTTTATGGGCAGGATGGAGTATTTGGACATCTGATGGCTGCTGGGGGCTCTGACCTAATAGAGAACGTGGCCCTTTAGGCACATTGCTTCTTTGTCCTACATGGCAGTTCTGAGAATCCCCAAACTTTAGAGCGGCAGGACCATAAGCAGTGAGTGCAACCCTTCACTGTAAGGGACAGAAAGGGAAAGACAAGGAGAAGTGTCTCACCCAATGTCATGACCGCCCCCCACCATACTCCCCTGCACTGTCTTTGGTCATCTCCTGGAATGGTTCTTTAACCTTTTAAAAATCAGAGACTTCTCTCTCTCACCGTGAGATTCCCAGCTTCCAGCTTTTGGTTTTTGGTTCAAGGCTGGAAGGCCAGCTGGCTCTGTTGGTCTGCACAGCAACCAGGCGCAGGCCCTCTCCACCACCCACCACATGTCTTCGTGAAAGGCAGCAACATCTGGAGCTGGTCTGTGCCCCTTTCTGTGCTGGCATCCAGGAGCCTGATGGGCTGCTCCAGCACCAGGCTCTCCTCCCAGCTCTCCCCTCTTATCTCTGTGTCTCCCATTCTCTGACCTCTAGGTCTCTCTCTCTCTCCTTCCTTCCTTCCTTCTTGTTCTCTCTGTATGTATGTCCCTCTTGGCATCTATCTCTGTCTGCTCTTTTGTCTTTTTTTTTTTTTTTTAACTTCATGTCACCTTCGGTCTATGTCTCAGCCTATCTTTTCCCATCTTTACTTCTTCGGTCCGCTTAGGCATGAGCTGCTGATCTGGTTTCATCTAGAACCGAGTCAGAAACAATGTCCTGAATGGTCAGAAGATCTCTCTACCCACCCCAACCCCGTTCTCTCTTCTCTCCTGTTTCCATCAAGCCTCATCTACAGCAGAAAGGACACCCCTACACACACCCTCTCTCCCTCGCCATCCCCTCCACTCCAGCATCCCTTCTTAGACCTCAGATTGCTGACCTTGTCAAGCGAAGGGGAGCAGTTATGGAGGCGAATTGTCTGGGGAATCAACTCAAGGCAGAGGACCGCCAGGCCCCCAGCCCCCAGTAGCCAAGGGGACGGTGGCGGCAGGGCTGTGATGGAGCGATTGCATCGGAGCTGTTTATGAAATACCGTAGGAATTACTCATAGCTCCTCGAACAGCGCGGGCCGTGGCTGAGCCGTACCCTTTGTCTGAGAAGCCAGAGGGGGCCTCACCCGCCTGCTGTCTGCTGCCCGGGACCAGCTTGAGGGAGGTGATGTCATTGGAGCCCAGGCCTCGCTCCCCCAGCTCAAGTGGAGGGGGTGAGGGAAATATGTGTTACAGGGCGAGGTACAAACCAACACGACTGCAAACATCTGGAACTGATCTCAGGTCCTCAGAAAATGTTTCTGTCACTCTAGCCGCTCTTGGGGTGAGAGGTTTCTCAAGTCAAGGGCCTCCAGAGGGAAAAGGTACTTGGAGGGTCTTAATTCTCTCCATTCCCGCATGCCACCCAGCCTGCCTTCTATATCACAGGGTGGGTTTTTTTTTTTTTTTTTTAACCAGTTCACAAAGCACATTCATCTGTTTCCTTCGTGTATATGGAACTCTTACTACGGTTCAGATGCTACAGAGCATGGTGGGCATGGAATAGGAGCAAGACAGGCCTGATTCCCACTCTCGTGGCGTTTACATGTCCACCAGGAGATAGATGGGACTTTCCAGGTGGTGCTAGTGGCAAAGAATCCACCTGCCGATACAGGAGACACGAGAGATGCGAGTTCAGTCCCTGGGTCGGGAAGATCCCCTAGTGGAGAAGATGGCAACCTGCCCCAGTGTTCTTGCCTGGAAAATTCCACAGACAGAGGAGCCTGGTGGGCTACAGTCCATAGGGTCGCAAAGAGTTGGCTGCTCCTGAGCACACATGGGTTTTGGGTTTTAGGAGATAGATAACAGTTTAGCAAGAAGTTACGCTAAGCATGGTCGGTGATGAAACAAGTTGGGTACTGTAAAAGCAAGGATTAGACGATTCTAACTCAGTTTAGTGGTGTCAGTAAAGGCTACACAGAAAGTGAGTTCAAGATCCTGCTCCCACTAGTTAATCATACTGGTTAAACCTCACTTAAGAATACCAGCTCCCATGTAGGACTCGCCCTCTGGCCGAAAAGACTGCTCTTCTGGTGTCCTTTTTCTCCCCATGGCCACTTGTCACCCTGCTTGACGTTTGAAGCAACTTCGTGTCACCCACCATAGATACCAAGAGAAGAAAAGTTAGCTTGCCCTCTGTTCTCTCTAGAACCTCCTTCCAGGGCAGAGAAGAATTAGGATATGCAGCTGCCTACCTCCCATTCAAGGACTTTTTTTAGGATTCAGTCCATCCTGCCTTATGACCCTAAAATGCAGTCATCCACCCCAAAAGATAAAATCAAATATCATCCAGTGTCCATCGTCTTTCCTTAACTGAAACCGATGCTCTAAGCCTCAGTGCTGCTTTGGAGTCTTTTCTTCCTCCATCTGTATTCCACTCGGTAGGTGCTCGAGTCCTCCTGGGCTTCCTGCCCCAGTGCTGCCCCTCACTCCTTCTCGTCTCCAGCAAGCTAGCCCCTAGTGGCCCCCAGCTGCCTGCTGCCAGTGCACACCCTGGAGTTGTCCTCCTGTGACGTTGTTGTCCCACCAAAACTCATTAGCTCCAGCATCCCACTTTCTGACCATTGTCTTTTATCCTGTCTGATTTTTGATCTCTCATTCCTACCACATCTTTTAACTCAATTTGATTTCCCATTCCTCGGTATCACAGCTCTATCTCCATCCATCGGTTTCAACTTTTTTTAGAGTCACCTCCCTATCCATGTGAAATGGATTCCGTGTTTATGTCCCCTTAAAATCCATATGTTGAAACCTTAACCCCTGATAGTATTGGCGTTTGGGCAGTGATAAGGTCATGAGGCAGGGCCTTCATAATTGGATCAGTGTCCTTTAAAATGACATCCCAGAGAAATTCCTCACTCTTCCACCATGAAGTTACAGTCAGGAGAAGGACATCTATGAGGAGTGTACCCCAAATTGGTTGATGCTTTGATCTTGGACTTCCCAACCTCCAGAACTATGAGAAATACATTTCTTAGCTTAGGAGCTACCCATCATGATATTTTGTTATAGCAACCCAGATGGACTGAGGCCTCATGGCAGAGCTCATGGCTCATAATTTAATCACTGTTCTCAACCAGCTCCTGATCTCTTTTGCCTTTCTGGTCTTCAGCTGCCTTGCATGGGCAAACGCCTACATTGGATGCATGCCACAGCTCTCCATCTCCTCCTCTGCTAGTACGTAAATCAAACAGCCAGAGCAAAGGACACAGTTGGGGATACTTGGCACCAATGTAGCATCAGTCGCCAGTGTCAGCCATCCTACAAGACTCCTATCAATTTGCTTTCTGTTTCACCATCCTTCAGCACGTGGCAACTTATCCTTCCCCCTCTCTCAGCAAATGATTGTGTCTCCTCATTTGCCGAGAAGATATACGCGTGTAGGAAGTAGGTAAACTTGTCTCCTTAACTATTTTAAATCCATATGCTTCTCTCTGCACGTTCTTCCTCTCCTGATGCAGTGCAGGAGGTTCTCTTTTCCTCTAACATTAATCCTTGTATTGCACTGTTTCCTGTGCCCTACTAACTTCCTAGGAAACTTGATGTATCAGTTATCTCCCTATATTCTCTGTTTTCAACCTCTCCTTCTTTAGTTTCCGATCTGTCCTTCCAATCTCTCTTCTTTTTACTATCATTTAAATGTGCTCTTATGTTTTTCTTTAAAAAAAAATTCCACATCTTACACTATATCATGACCATCCCACTCCTTTTGTTTATAAACACACTTTTGAAAGTAGAGTCTGCAGCGGCTGACTTCATTTCTTCACTTTCCACTCATTCCTTCACTCCCTCTAGTCTGTCCCCTGCTACCTCCAAGTTTACTGAAAGCTTTTTCTCCACAAGCATCTATAACCTCCGTGTCATTAAATCCAATAACTTTGTGGCCGTAGATTTACTGTGTATCTTCAAGCATTCTACAGGCTTCAACATTCCCTTCTGAAACCTTTGTGGTTTTGTTGTCGCTGTTTCTCGGACACCAAGCCCTCCTTCCTGGTTTTCACCCCTGACTCTGGAACTCTGCTGCAGCCTCCCTGGCAGATTGTGTGCTCCTGTCTGTTATTTAAATCCTAGAGCACCTCCGATCTTGGTCTTTATCTCCTTTTTTTCAGTTTAAACTCTCTCTCTCTCTCTCTGGACTCACATCCACTCCCATAGTTATACTCAATATACTTACGGCCCTTACATTTGTGTTTTCACTTCTTCCCTTTGAGTTCTCTATCCATATCCAACACAAGCAATTCAAACTCAACGTGCAAAGCTGAACTCATTTCCATCTCCCCGCTAGTGTGCTCCTGACGACTTGCTCATTTACTCTCTACAACTGGTACCACTATGAATTCAGTTCCTTGAAGCACATTCCCAAGATTTAGCTCTTTTCTCTAGTTTTTCTTTATATTCAACTTATAACCAAGTTGTTTTGCTTTGATCATCATTATTCTTTCCCCCAGCTTTACTGAGATATAATTGACATATAACATTATCTCTTCAATCTATTCCTTTCCTTCTATTCTCATTGGCTGATCTAAACCACCCATCATCTCCTGCAACTGCTTTCTAATTAGTCTTCCTATTAGCCACTATTCCATCCCCTTCAGGCATCAATTCTAAAGCCAGACTCACCCTTCGAAATACAGCGTTTAGATCCTATCCAGTGCCTAGCACAGTGCTTGGCATATCAAAAACTCTTGATAAGTATTTGATGAATAGATTTATAAATATCATTTCCCTAATGTGAATCCTTTAAGAGCTTCCCATAGCTCTTATAACTAAATGAAAAAAACAAACAAACAAACCAGTCCATTCTGAAGGAGATCAGCCCTAGAATTTCTTTGTAAGGAATGATGCTAAAGCTGAAACTCCAGTACTTTGGCCACCTCATGCGAAGAGTTGACTCATTGGAAAAGACTCTGATGCTGGGAGGGATTGGGGGCAGGAGGAGAAGGGGACGACATAGGATGAGATGGCTGGATGGCATCACTGACTCGATGGACGTGAGTCTGAGTAAACTGCAGGAGTTGGATGGACAGGGAGGCCTGGCGTGCTGCAATTCATGGGGTCACAAAGAGTTGGACATGACTGAGCGACTGAACTGAACTGAACTAAGGTTATGAATAATTGCTTTTGGTCACTTCTCCAGCCTTCTATCTGCTCTTGATAGATTACACAGATTTTCCTTCCCAATTAGAATTTCTACACTCAGAGCTCAGCTTAAATGTAATTTATCCAAATTTCTAGATGATATTTGGCCCTTTCATTGATTATGTAAACTTTCAGCATTTAATATTCCCTTTGTGGTGCTTAGTGACAATTATGAGGGATGTATTTTGATTTGGGGAAGGGGAGAAGAGTAGAACATTTGCCTTTTCTCTCTGGAATACCAGCTCCTCCAAAGTGGAGTGACATTCATTTTTTTCATGACTCAACCCCAGTGCCTAAAAAATGCCAGGATTATAGGAGGCGCATAATAAAGACCTGAAGTGTGAGCAGGAAGCAGTGAGATGGAATACAAGTTGAGAGGTATATGAGACAGAAAACATTCCAGGTGGAGGGAGAAGCGTCTGCAGTGAGCTTAGGGTATAAAGGGTGGCATGCCAGAGGACGCATTGGGAGCGGTGGGAATAGAAGAGACTGTAGAAGGGGTGAGACCGTGGTGAGCTGTTTAGGGCGTGCGGAAGAGTGAACGCTTCACCACCCTTGCTGCTCTACTGGAAGATGAACTTCAGGGCCTTTGAATCCATTATTTCTTTTGATCTGAAAATTATCCCTTCCAAGTGAGAGGGAATTGTCATCTCCATTTACTGGTGAAAGAGTTGAAGATGAAGCTTGTAAAGTTGATAGTTGGGAGGGCAAACTTCTAAGAAGAGTGGGGTCAAGCATCGAATGTGGGTCTTCTGACTGTTTAATTCACATTTCTTTCCATTTCTCACTGCTAGTGTAATACTAGCCAGAGGCAAGAAGCCCCAAGATTTGGGGAACAAAAAGAATGGTGGACTTTTTTTTTTTTTTCCCTACAGAACTTCATTGCCCTAAAAAGGATTCTGTGTGGCAGTGAGGTGTGGGCTAGGTGGCCCAGTCTGTAGGCCTAGGTCTCGGCTTCTGCTGCCCACCTGGAGAGATGGCCAACATGGAGCTGGCCATGGACTTGACTGTCTCATCAACAAGACGGTCCTTAAGGTGAAAAGAGAATATAAGAAAGGGGCTCACCTGTAAGGTCTCTCCCTCCTTCATCTGACATGGGGAGGTGGGAGAGAAGTAGGTTTTCCCTCTCAGACATTATCAAGTGCCTTGAAAACGTTAATTAATTCTCTGTTACACCTCGACTATCTCTCTGTTTTCTTCCCCACTAAGACCACTATAGATAACTTCCTCACCAGGCTCCCATGCCCTTAGTCTTATCCCTGTATTCAATCTTCCTCATGCTGCCAGGATCTTATCTGTCTACACTTGTGTCTCCCCAAGTATACTTCCCATATATGACTACATTAAGGAAAAAAAAAAAAAAATCAGGACTAAACACCAGAATTTCTCAGTATTATTGTGAACAACCAAGGAATGATGTATGATGTGTGTGTGTGAGATGCCTGGTGTATAGAATATACAGTAATCACGCATGTTCTTTCTTTTGCCCTTACTATCTTTGAAAATATACATAATGCTCTTATCTGAAATAATTTCCCTTAAGCTATGGGTAACAAGCCAACGGCTTTTTAAAATATTTGAATAAGTTGTCAACACTTAAAATCAGGAATATTTTTACATATTTTTTAAAATCTTTTTCTACTGAAAAAAGGTAGCTTTTGTTAAGCCTGGGCTCTTCCCACATGACAGACAGCAGGGGACAGGAGAGTGTTTTAGCAGGTGCCCCGTTGACAGAGGGCGTGTATACTCTGTTTGCGTGGTCCTCCTCTTCCAGGCTGTCTGACATCCAACTACTACTTTAATGTGTTAGGTGCTCTGCTCCTGTGGATATCTGAATGTGCCATCTCTAACTTAGACCAGGGACAGAGGACATCATCCCTTGAGAGTTTTGTAATCACCATTTCTTGAAATATTTTCACCTGCTTCTTGCCATAACATGGGCAGGGGGTTTGAACTGACTGTTGAATCATAACAGAAATGTCTTATTAAGATCACCTCAGTTTTTGAATTTTACTGTGTGCCCCACAAGACTGCTAGCTTTTTGAAGGTGTCTTTCTAGTTGATCACTGAATTCATTTGTTCGTTTTCCCCAGCACACCGTGTGACTTGTAGTAGAAGCCTAGTGAGTAGTCATTAAAGGAGTACACTAAACGAACAGAGCTGAGATGCTGTGGTTAAACTCATGTAATCTTCCAAATAATCCCAGGGTGAAGTTATTGTTTTTATTCTAATTTCACAGAAGCATAAGCAGGTTCAGAAGTAGCCCGCTGAGCATTATGCATCCAGAATCCTTAAATATCATACTTACAAGACCCTTACAGATCAGTTAAGCCAGTCTCCTCAATTCAGATGAAGAGACTTGTGCAGAAGTCAAGGAGCTCCCACTCAGTCTCCTGGTGAATGCAGATTGGCACAGAGGCAGGGTGTCCTGGGCCCAGCCCAGTACTGGTCTCCCACCATGTGCCCTTAGGAGTATCCAGGCTTGGATTTGGCCATCAATTCTGTTCTAGTCTTTGTAAACTTCCTGTGATTGAATTCCCTCTCCTTGAGTCATCCTGTCCTGCCTCTCAAGAGAGAGATTCTGGGTAGGGCCCTGGAGCCCTGCAAGATGAGATCAAGGAGTTAAGTTCATTTGACTCCAACCCCTCAGGAAGAACTCATTTACCCTGCCCTGATTTGGCCTCACCTACTCTCATGGTAGAAGGGTGGACTACCCTGGAGAGACGGAATTTTGTTATTAACCAACAGTGAAGATGGGTTTATAAGAGAATAGTAATGGGGCTTGTTGTAATCGTTTTGGAGACTGTTGACACATTTAAAAGCCTCAGGCACAGTTGGCATCAGTGATGTAGGAGAGCTTCCCAACACCTACAGTTCCCTAGGAGTATTCCCTCCATGATTCCCAAGGTCCTTTTAGAATCCTAGGAAATCTGGAAGAAACCATAGAGATCACAGGCAAATCTCTACCCATTGTCCATCCCCCACCCTTCACATCTTTCTCAGTCATTACAGATGAGGAATAAGATCAGAAGTGACTTGACTGAGGTCAAAGTTCATGAATATAATTCTGTAAGCCTAGAGGGCATATCAAGAGTCCTGGAATAATTGCTGCCCTCAGCATTGACCATTCAAGCACCAAAGAGCTGTATCACAACATCTGTGAATTCAGGTTCACTCATTATTTCACATCCCAGGCAGCAGTCATCCTTTAGGGGCATCTGAGTTTTGGGGAGAAAACCTCCAGGAAAGGAGCATACCATTTTCAAAGGCCAGAAAAGTCAGCCATTCATGTAGGCAAATAAATTCCTTTATATAACCCTCCTTGAGCTGTATTTCCATTATATTTGAAAAACAGAATGATACAACTTGAAGTCTTTCCCTTCCTGAGTTGACTTTTAGGAAGCCGACGCCTAACCTAATGTGTAAGGGCAGAAGTCAACACGCTACTTCTTTCTCATCCTCAGACGTATCAAACTTTGCCTCTATTTAACCTCCACCTGGGTCAGGAAGATCCCCTGGGGAAGGAAATGGCAACCCACTCCAGTACTCTTGCCTGGAAAAATCCCACAGGCGAAGAAGCCTGGTGGGCTACAATCCACGAAGTCACAGAGAGTCGGACACGACTAAGCGACTTCACTTTCTTTCTTTTAACCTCCGCCTAGAATTTCCTGCCCCTACTTGTTTGGATTGTTAGCACCTTCATAGCAGTCGGTCTCTTCCTTCTTTTGTTTTCTTCTTCACTTTGAGGTTTCCCTGACCACCCAAATATACGCTTACTTCTATGTCTCTCCTGTCGCATCCCCTGGCAGTATTGCTCTGACATCGCTTACCATTCTCTGAAATAATCTCACTTGTTTATGTTTTTGTGTATTTTTGGTTCCCCTGCTCTTGAATGTAAGCTCTATAAGGGCGAGGACGTCAATTGTCTTAATCTATGCTGTATCCCTAACACCAAAAATAGGCATTATGCTATTATCAGAACTCATGAAACCAGACAATTAAACCCACCATGAGTGGAGAAGCAGAAAGACATCCACCATAAAGAGAGCCAAAGTGAGGATGAAGCAAGATGGGTAGCATTTATTAAGCACCTGCTCCACACTAGAAACTTTGTATGCACTATAGAAAGTGTAAAACTAATCAAAGGGAATGGGAAAGAGAACCAAGGCTTATCGGACATTTATATAGCAGGTGCCCCTATAGTATTTAATCATCAGAATTATTCTGAAAATAGCTATTATTATCTTTATGTCACAGGACTTTCAGAGGGATAGAGTCACTTTCTGAGGCATATAGAGTTGTTAAGTGACAGTGTTAGGGTTTGAACCAAATTCTTTCTCCTTTGGAAGTCTCTATTCTCTTGTCCGTCAAGGCTATGGTTTTTCCTGTGGTCATGTATGGATGTGAGAGTTGGACTGTGAAGAAGGCTGAGCACCGAAGAATTGATGCTTTTGAACTGTGGTGTTGGAGAAGACTCTTGAGAGTCCCTTGGACTGCAAGGAGATCCAACCAGTCCATTCTGAAGGAGATCAGCCCTGGGATCTCTTTGGAAGGAATGATGCTAAAGCTGAAATTCCAGTACTTTGGCCACCTCATGCAGAGAGTTGACTCACTGGAAAAGACCCTGATGCTGGGAAGGATTGGGGGCAGGAGGAGAAGGGGACGACAGAGGATGAGATGGCTGGATGGCATCACTGACTCGACGGACGTGAGTCTGAGTGAACTCTGGGAGTTGGTGATCGACAGGGAGGCCTGGCGTGCTGTGGTTCACGGGGTCACAAAGAGTCAGACAGGACTGAGTGACTGATCTGATCTGATCTGATCTGATTCTCTTGTCCCTACTCGTAATGGCTTCCAAGGAATTCTTGAAGGGGAAAGAAATAAAACCAGCTTTTTAAATGAAAAAAAAAAAAAGAGAGAGGATGTAATTATCAATAAAACTAAATACAATATTTAAGGGGTTTGTTTTTGATTGGAGAGGAAGGACTTGGCATTGTTTTCACAGCACAAACCATGGGGAAATTTAAACTCTGAGTCACTTGGGTCATATCCTGGGCTGGGACCGAGGGTTCCCATGGTTCATTATGCTGGGGATGGATGTGCTGGCCTTGGGTGTGTGATGAATCTCACCTTTGGAAGATTACATCTGGTTTTTCTGCAGCAGCCGAGTGTCTCAGAGGAGCCCCGGGTCTGGAGCATTAAGGAGATGAGAGGTGACAGAACTGAGAGTCAGTGAGTGGGCTCCACTGGCCGAACCCAAAGTGACAGCAGAACCCACGGTCAGTGAGCTTGGGTTCTCCTAGTGTTCGTCACCTAGAATCAGCTCCGTGGACCCCTCGGTTGATGATTCTGTAGTTTATAAGTTGGAGTTTTCTCTGCGGGCCAAGTTGATACTAGTGGCTCATGTTTTTAAATTCTTTTCCAGCTGACGCATACTTATGGACCACATACCACGTGCCACAGTTGGTTTCCAGGCGCTGGGGAAATGTTAGAGACGGTTCGTTGGTTCACTGGGGAAATGTTAGAGACGGTTCGTTGGTTCGTTGCATCATCTGACTCATTCGAAGTCAGAGGCATGTATTCGTGCTGTTTTTTGTTTTGTTTTTCTATCTTGGTTAACCTGAAAATCCTGGAAGATTGGGAGCAGGTGATTTACTTGACAGGAACGCACAGGAAGCGGTTGTGAAGCTGCTTGGTCAGTGACAGCAGGAGGAAAGAAGACCAACACAGAGGTGTGTTCAACAGGTTATCACCGAGGTCCCATGGGCTCAATTCCTCGGGTACCTTCTGGGGACAGATGCCTCTCAGAATTGCAGCCTGAGGGTGCAGAGCTGGGCTGTGTCTGCTCTGGCTCCCTGCACATGAAGTTGGAAGATTTTGGTTCCTTCCACTTTTGGCTTACCCTTTTGAGCTGAGCATTTCCATGGCATCAAGGAAGGCCTCAGGCCTGAAAGCAGAAAGATACACCTGCCCTGTCTTAAGGTGGAGGTTACTGGAGCATCACAAAGTAAGTCTGAACTCACACTGGAACTATTTCAGTTGAGGCTGAAATTGGAGACTAGGGACATGTGATGACCTCATACTTGCTCAGAAAATGTGTATATTGAAAAACTACATTTGCCAAGCATACTGCTGTGCTCTTGGAAACCAGTGTTGTTGTTTTTGTTGTTTAGTCACTAAGTCGTGTCCAACTCTTTGCAACCCCATGGATGGTAGCCCACCAGACTCCTGTATCCATGAGATATCCTAGGCAAGAACACTGGAGTGGGTTGCTATTTCCTTCTCCAGGGGATCTTCCCAACCCAGTAATCTAAGCTACATCTCCTCCATTGCAGGAGGATTCTCTACCACTGAGCTACCAGGGAAACCCTTTGGAAACCAATGGGAACATGATAAATATTATCCCTTTTCTCTTGAAGCACCCAATCTGGAAAGAGAGAAATAAAAAACAGACAACTGTATGATCATAAAGTAAAAATGAAATATGGCTAAACAGATAAAAAATGCACCATGGAATAAGATGAATCTGTGTTGGGAAACTGGTAATCAAGGAGGTCTTCATGGCCTTTGATCTTAGCTTAGAAGGATACGAAGGGTTCCAATAGTAGAGATGAGTAAGAGGCAATCTAGACAGAGACAAAACATGGAACTAAAAATAGGTGTAAAGATAGACGAGAAAGATACCTGGAGGAACACAGTCTGAGAGGGAGTGGGGTTGTGGTCAAGCGGGTGAGTGTGTGGAGGCCGGGTGAAGACACTTGGACCGCGTTCTCTGGGCAGGACAAAGTGATGGAAGGTGGCTGCGGGCCCAAGACGTGGTTGGAATATGCACCTTCTCAGTTAAGAAAGGCTGGCTGCAGGTGAGGTATCATGGGTGGTGGTAGTGCAGGGTGAGCCCCTCCAGCCTGGGCTTTTATAGGGTCTTGGCAACAGAACAGAGGCTCTCATTTGGACAAGTGGGATCAAGGTAAAGATATAAAGCAGGTTAGCTCCCTCCAGACATTCTCTCTCTCTGACGTCCATCTGGAGAATGGCATTGGCATCCCATTCCACCAACCAAGGCAGTTTGATCATTTTTATTAATGTGTGGCCTAGTGAGTTTCCTCAGCCTTCATCCATCAAACACGACATCAGGCCTTCAAGAGCAGCCCACACCCAGTGCCTCGGAAGCCCATAGATCATGCCTCGAGGCAGGGAAGCAGATTCCCTTTTATCTTCCTTGCAAAAGCACAGATGTTTGGAATGTCAGTAAATGCACCCAGCCTTCCTTGGGGTTCAGGCATGGCTTCTCCTGGGATGACCTCTTTGGAATCCTCATTCCCAACGCATTCCGGGCAGACAAGTTCTCCATGTGTTCCTTTAGAGCTGCCTCTGCCTCACTCTTCCAACCCATGTGTCATGGGCAATGCATGTGTGTGGTCACATCTGCCTTGTCTCAGCTGCCAAGGCCATTTGCAAGGCACCTACTAATCAGTGTCTGAAAAATACCTTGATATCCAGATGCATGGCTTAGCTTTCTTTAGACCTCACCTACATCTCCCTGTTATCATCTGAGGAAGAAAAGCAGTGTTAAGAAGGGCTGGGTCGGGAGACCTGACGTGAAGCTGAGGCCCTGGGTGGTCTTGGCACTCTCCCCTGTGGGCCTCTGTGTCCCCGTCTCTGAAACCAGGTGGTTGAAATGGGTCACCTCTGAGGCCTTTCTGCCTTTAAGGTGTATGATTTCCAGCCTCTCAGGTGTTAAATGAATTTATTACCTCTATTCTTTTACTCATTCTTGGCAATGTGCCTCTATTTTTCAAAATTTCTCTGGAAGTATAGCACTTGTGTGTATATATATCTGATGACACTGATCTTGTGTATCTTGAAGAATTTTCACAAAATGAACACAACCCTGCGACCAATACCCAAATCAAGAAACAGAGCATCGCCCGCCTTTCAGAAACTCACTTTGTGCTCCCATTCAAACATAGTCCCTCCTCAAGGGTAAATCACTACCCTAACCTCTTTTAATATTGATTAATTTTCCTTGCCTTTGAAGCTATAAATTGTATGTTATGCATTCTGTTCTGTCTGGGTTCTTGCGATCACTGTATTGTGGAATTCATTCATATTGTTAGAGTTGTAGATCATTATCATTATTATTTTTATTGTAATTATTATCATTTCCCTTGTTCTCAAGGGAAGCTGCAGGTTTTTATTAAATTAAATGTATTTATTTTTAATTGAAGGATATTTGGTTTACCATATTGTGCTTTCCATCTTTTCTTGATGTAACAGGTATGTTGACCTCTGGATAAAAGGCTCCTTGTGGCCACATCTCTTTTGATATGGTTAGTAATGAAGCATTTCCAGAGTTATCTTCCTGGGACACATTAGATATGGAATAGATATGTGCTCATTTGGAGGATGAGATATGTGCTCATTTGGGGGATCATTGTTATCACTGTAGAATAATATGGCCTTCTGCCACATCCACCTCCCCAAATCAATCCTCTAGACCTCAGTTTTCACAAGAAAAGAAAGTTGTTGTACCAATTCATGTAAAAGTTTCCTCATAGATCTATTTTTTCTGAGATCCCAGAGTGATAATCTTTTCCTGTTTATCTTAAGTTTATGACATGGGTGAGCCACCCATGTAAAAATGGAGAACTCAGCTATTTTTCAAGAACGTTGATCTCTGTGCTTAAAATCTATGCATTTTATTGTAGATAAATGATATTCCTCAATTTAAAAAAAATCAGTGTTAGTTATCAGAGAAGAGTGTCATTTATTGAGCCATTTGACATAATACTGTTCAGCAGTAAAGATGAAGCAGGAAGTGTACTATTCCATTTTACTGACAAAGACACTCATGTTCTGAGACGCTGATACATCTAAGATCCAGTGTGTCCAGTTTTTACCCATCATTGTTCCAAAGCCTAGCGCAGTTGTAACTGGCTCTACCTTCTCCATGAAACCTTTCCTGATCCCCACTCCAGGACCTATAAAAATTCTGAGTTTCTGAGATATCTTCCCTCCAGAAACTCTGGCCTAGGCATCATCTCGGTCTGTAGCTAACCAACCCCCTAACCCTTCCAGCACTCTCTGTTCAGTGAATAAACAGGCTTTCAGTTCCCAAGGCTGTCAATCGGCTCTATTTTATAAGTCCTAAATTTGCTACTAAAGTATTTTACAAGATACAACCAAACAAAAGCAAGTCTTTGAACAGAAGGTCACAGTTTTGGAAGGGCCTGTTTGGGTTTTAACAGCTAATGCTGGGCATTAAATTCATCTTAAGCAGAGCCGAAATTTCCCTCTGGATAAGAGGGATGGGTTTTCAATGACCAGTGTCATTTGGGATCCTGGAAAGCAGAGGGTGGGTAGTTTTGGCGTGCTTTATGCCCAGTGCCTCATTCTTGAGTTGACTCAGGTTTCTGGGTGGAGTTACAGTTTTGTAGTAAGACTCTGGCCCCAGGACAACAGTCTGGCCAATTTCCCCTCAGGTCACTCTAAATGGCAAGAAAAATTACTGGTAACCTTTTCACAGGGCAAAGATGAAATTGGGACCTTCAAATCCTTGTCTGCATGAAAGTATAATCCCTTTAACTGGAAGAATAAGGGGGAGATGCTGGAATAGTCTCTGGAAGGGCCTGGGTGTAGACATGAAGGACTTCTTGCCTTTGGGTAATCCTTCTACTTTATCAGCTCCCCTTCATATATCATCTCATCAGCTGCTTACAACAGTCCTGCAACCCAGAGTGTCCTTAGACTCCTTTTCCAGATATGAAAATGGAGACTCAGAGAGGGAAGGTGATTGAACCAAGGACACACAGCTAGTCAGAGGTGCAACTAGGGCTCAGCTGTTAAGGACTCTTCTCTTGTTGCCAACCAGCCATCCTGCAAAGGCTTGGGGTCATCACAGTCAGTTCTTTCTGCAACTCCTAGGAGCTTATATCAAGATCCCTGCTATACAAAAGACAAAACTGAAACCTGGGCATGGTAATATGGATGGCCCCAAATTAATTACATGGCTCAGTCCCCAGTGGAAATTATCCCAGTTTTTCTATCCTTGAATCTATACCAAGAACTTAATAACCCTCCACATGGAAAGAATGTTTCCTTCCAAGCCTGGCCTCAGATCTAGGTGTTCTGGTCTGTAACTCTATTGCTTTTTACCATGGCCAGTTGGTTTTTGGAAATCAGGTTTCACCGGCTGTGAATTAGTGCTCTCTAGTAGACAATTGCCATTGAATTAGCAGAATTGAGAGCATTCACTTGAGAGCATGGCTTCTTTCTAAACTCAAAGTCTCCATCAAGACTGTATCTTAAAGATCTCACTCTTAAAATCTGTCATTCATTTGCCAAAGCCCGAAGACCTTCTCAGAATGATCACCATCATTCACTGCATATTTCTGTAAGCAGACACTGTGCTAAGGACATCAAATATGCTTTCTCAAAACCTTACAGCAATTCTGTGAGCTATAAACTTTTAGTTCTTTTTAAAAGAAGGGAAAACTGGTGCTCAGTGAGGCAAAATCATTTTTCCAATGCAGAACTGGAATTTGAACAAGGTCTACCAGTGTCCCTGCCCTTTCTGGTACGCCAGAGTGTCTTTTAACTACTGGCCGTAGACCTTCGATGTTGGAAGGAGCTTTAGATACTATCCAAGTCAATGTCCTGTCAACTCCCATTCTAAAGATGTGCAAATTAAGGCCAAGAGGAGGAGGAAGGGATTATTCATTAAGAGGAATGTCCCCATACTTTGCATTAACCTAATCAAGTAGGTTTTGAAGACTGGCATCTGCCTATAGGATTCTCTGGGTTTGGGGATTCAGCTTACCACTGATGCCAGACATCCAGGGAAGAATCAGAATGCACCTGGATACTACCCAGAGCTCCAGGGCATGGTGAGAAGAGCTGCCTACACCTTTTTGCCTCTCTGGAAGCCAGGACCTTGCCTTCAGCCTTGTCTGGGGGACTGGGACATTGAAGTTTAGAGGACCACACCACTCACACTTCCCTGGAAAATTCCTGTAATGTTTGACCCACCCATTCTCTCTCTGCTCTCCTCCTCTCCTTCTTCCTGAATGAGACATAATCCTAGCAACTGGCTTATGTCACATTTCACTTTGTTTGGAGAGGATAAGATTTTCCCTCCTCTTAATTGAGTGATTGAGCCTCTGTGAGCTCACAGATCTAATCTCGAGACGCGGGCGGGTTAAACTTGGTTATTGAGACATAATAGGAAATAGTGCTTTGGAGAGTTTGGGTTAGAGGCAGTGATTGAAGCTTTTTCTCAGAGGCCCTGTTTGAGGACAGGCCAGGGTTCCTCCCATGCACTTGGGCCCCTCTAGCTCCGAAACAGGCCACTCAGCGACTCTCTCTGAGACGAAGGTACGTACATCAAAGGCTGGGGAGACTGTGTCTCCTTCCAGTCATATGCTCTTTTTCCCTTGAGGCCCTCACTTCCTTGCCATTTCAGACTCAAGGTTTGTGAATGGATATGATACACACAAGCTTTGGACCTCAAATTCTCTTTGGTTCTGATTTAATTAAGCTACCAACGTTCTCTGCAAGTTTGCAAACAGCCTTTGCAAACTTGCTTCTCCTTTCAGGCTCTGTTTCCCCATCTGAAAAAAACAAAGAAGGATGTGGTGGTAAAAAAAAGAAAAGAAATCTATGTCTGCCACAGTCTCTTTTTGAATGAAGGCTTTAGGGCTCACTAAGCATGATTCAGTCTAACCGACACGTTCTGAATGTCAACGGTGTGCCAGGCACTGGGCTAAGTGCTGGATTCCATTGGTGAACAAGAATAGGCAAGGACTCTGCCTTGTTGAAATTTAGAGTTGAGTAGGGGAGATAGATTTAGATTACTGTGATGCTGAATGGTTTGCCTTGGAAACAAACTGAGATCATTTGAGACTGCTCTCAGGTACTGCATTTCGGACTCTTTCAAGGACTGTTTCATTTCTTCTAAGGGATTCTTACCCACAGTAGTAGATACAGTGGTAATCTGAGTCACACTTGCCCATCCCCATCCATTTTAGTTCATGGATTCCTAAAACGTCGATGCTCACTGTTGCCGTCTCCTGGCTTGATCACATCCGATTTACCTTGATTCATGGACCTAACATTCTAACACCACTTTGCCGACAAAGGTCCATATAGCCAAAGCTACAGTTTTTCCAGTAGTCATGTGAAGATGTGAGAGTTGGACCATAAAGAAGTCTTAGCACTGAAGAATTGATGCTTTCGAATTGTGGTGCTAGAGAAGACTCTTGAGAGTCCCTTGGATAGCAAGGAGATCAAACCAAGTAATCTTAAAGGAAATCAACCCAGAAAACTCATTGGAAGGACTGAAGCTGAAGCTCTAGTAGTTTGGTCATCTGATGCAAACAGCCAACTCATTGGAAAAATCCCCAATGCTGGGAAAGACTGAGGGCAGGAGGAGAAGTGGGCAACAGAGTATGGGATGGTTGGATGGCATCACTGACTCAGTGGACATGAGTTTGAGCAAACTCCAGGAGAGAGTGAAGGACAGGGAACCCTGATGTGCTGCAGTCCATGGGGTGGTGGTGGGGGCGTGGGTTTAAAGACTTGGACATGACTTAGCAGCTGAACAACAAGCAACAAGTGGAGATAAACAGTAAGTGATGGACTGTAAGCATAATGATTCCTGTGGAGGGAGGGCATGCTGTTCTTTGCTAGTGTACAGCAAGAACTGTTGAAAAGCTGTTTTGAAATAAAATTTTAAAAAATTTATGGCATCAAGAAAAAAAGAGTCTTTGTTTAGAAGTAGGTATTTCTGCATGATTAGTAGGACAGATCACATTGTTAAAAGGTCAGCATATCTTTAAGCGAGTCTTAAAGATAAGGAAAACTGCATCATTGCAGGCTCTCCCATCCCATCAGATGGCTTCCAGCCCAGGAAGCCTATATCTAGAGAAGCTAGACCACTGAAAGCTTAAGGGAGTGCCTACCTCTGTATTGATGTGATAATTTGATTAGCATCTATAAATATTACAGATATTAATGTTAGTACCTGTACTATTTGATTAGTATCTGTAATATCTTAGGCGAGGCCCGAGTCTTTGTCACTCAACATTGCATTCCAATACTCTAGAGCAGTGTCTGGCACATGGTTAATACTTAACAAATGTTGTTGAATGAATGTGGTTGAGAGGAGATGAGACAGGAGCCAGATCACAGAAGGACTGGAAAACAGGCTAAGTTGTTTGGACTTCATCCCACAGGCAAAGGGGAGCGTTGGATGGCTTTTGAGGATGATCATAAACATGATCAGAGTGGCACTTTGGAAAGAAAGGTAATGCTTCTACACTTTCTGCTCATAGTTCTTTGTATTTAGCTCAGCTCCATGCACAGAGGAAATACTCAGGGGTGTTTATAGTATGAGTGAATGGATGCATGAACAAACAAAGGCACGATGGCCACAGAAACGGCTGGATAGGTGGAGATACAGCATCCAACACAGACTCAGAACCAGTCATAGTGAGGTTTGAAATCTGTTATATTATCTAGTAGCTATGTGACACTTGGTCAATACTTAGACTTCTTTTCTTCCTTCCTCTTAGTTTTGTTTTTTTTTTTAAACTTTGGATATTAGTACACATCTAATGAGTGCTCCATAAATTTCAGCCTTTGTATTCTTCCTTTCATGGGGAAGATGCATGATTTTCTAGGAAAGCTACGAAGGATGATCCCTGGACCCTCTCATTCTCTGCATAGTTCATAAAAAATGTCCTGCAAACCTTTGAGTTTCCAGAGCCGATGTCAATCATCCAGTACAGTACAATTCCTTCATTGTTTAGTCAAGAGGATCAAGCCCTGGAGAGTAGAAAGAGCTGATCCCAGCAAGTTAGAGAAAGAGCTGGGTTTTGAGCCCAGGTCTTCTGGTTCATTACTTTTTATTCATGTTTGGACAATGCATTTATCCATGAAATTGGCCTTATGAGTTCCAATATTCTAGAGGTAAAATGGAGCCCTAGGTCCTTAAATAGTCTCAAGGGTAAATGAAGTCATTCTTTTAGTTTATGTAGCGCATCACTTTGGCCATTCCTTTTGTCTAAAAGGTGTTGTGGCCATAGCTTTGAACAGTCAGAAGGGATGGGATTAGCAAAGATAAATTTTGTAAGAGAGGCTGCTTTGCTCCTCCCTATATTGCCTCAATAACTTCAACTCCTCCAAGGGTTCCTGGGCCCAGGCTCTGGATGGATCCAGAAATTGTAGTAGAGTCTCCATGAGCTGAGTAAGAGATAAGAAGAGAGTGGGTGGAGGGAGATGACCACCACTTAGGTGCCACACAGTGTCAGAGCAAGGACATACTCAGGGACCATCTCGCTCACGTCCCCCAGTTTGCACAGAGATGAGAAAAGATTGGCTCAGATCTTGCAGTATTAGAGCAGAGATATAGTCAACGGGGTTGGGTGTTGGATCAGATATAGAAGGAGAAGGAAAATGAAGGTCCAGCTAAGATAACATGTATGTGAGGAGGGATGCTTTTCTCTGGGAAGCAGACTTGATTAAGGTGAAAGATCCCTTCTGTTTGAGGTATGTTGTATCTAAGGTACTTGAAACATTCAAGTAAAGAAATAGCAACATAGTTGGATATGAAAGGTTGTTGCTGAACCACGCAAAGAGGCCGGGATTCTTGGCCTCTGGAGGAGAAGAATTCAATCCGGGGCCAGAGATGAGGCTTGATCACTCAGAGCTTTTGTGTAATAAAGTTTTATTAAAGTATAAAGGAGATAGAGAAAGCTTCTGACATAGGCATCAGAAGGGGGCAGAAAGAGTACCCCCCTGCTAGTGTTAGCCATGGAGTTATATACTCTCTAATTAGTTATTACAGTGAATCAGAAGAATGTCTGGAGGTTGTAAAGACCTCACTAGACCTACTCCCATAATTTACACTTTAAGATAACAGGATTAGCCAGAAGGTTTTTTTCCAGAGACTGTCCTCAAACAGGATACATTATTGTTATATAATCCTAAGGAATGTAGAGGGACAAAAAAAGTTTGTCCTTTCTTCCTCCTTGAGAATTCCAGACCCCTCTCTCCTTGGGGACCCCTAGACTTCTTATCAACCTGCCTAGGAAATGACTCTCTCAGATATGAGGACCAATCAAGGGAGAAGATGGGGCCGGGCACTGGACCTTTGAGGGTTAATCAGATGAAAGGTGAAACACTGCATTTGCTTACACTGTCTGGATGAAGTCAGTTGACTTAGAGAAGAAGCGGGCTTGGGACTGAGTCTTGAGCAACCCCAGAAAATAACTTCTGGGTCAATGAGCTGACCTACAGAAGAGACTAAGCAGGATCAGACTGATGGGACAATAGGGAGATTGGGGGATCGAGCAACCAAGAAAAGAGAGCTTCAGGGAGTAAGGGGGTGGTCAGGAGGCTGCAGACTCAAGTTGCCCAGATTCACATTGGTGATAAATTGGTAGAGGCAAAACTTGAACCCATGTCTGCGATTCCAAAAGCCATGTGCCTTCCAAAAGGCTATGTTGCAACACAGCCATGAGAAAAACTGGATGGTAAAATGTCTGTGAGTGCAAGCAGAATGGTCTGCTCCCTCCTGACTCTGGCTCCTAGACCCCAAATGCCCTCAGAAAATACCGAAGCTTAACGGAAGGAAGGTCAACCAGAACTTGAAACTCATTCTGAGAACACTAAGGCTCCTTTCTGCCAAACTTTCTCCCCACCCCCATCCCTAGGGAAAAAGAGTCCAACAAAACTTCAATTCACTTATAATTGCTCCACTCCCAGAATTAGAAGGATTCTTTTTTTTTTTTTTTTCTTATTGGTCTCCTTCTAACACCCTCAACTGATGCTTTTACAAAACTGTTATTTTAGGGCTGTTTGGACTTGTTTTCTACATAGCTCTTGTTTTCTATTATTTCTCTCTTTTTCCAGGGTTCAGACTAATTAAAGGAAGTGTAAATCACACCTCGTTTGCACAAAATACCTTTCATGAGGTCTGGAAGCAATTTAGCTTCTGTTTGCCAAAGATCTTTAGGAAAGAAAAAAAAAATCCCCTTGGTTTAAAAAAGATTAATTTCTTGGTGCCAAAAAAACCCATTAAGTGCACCTCCCATTTCTGGGATCTTTTATGGTTTTCATGTGAAAATGGCAGCCAGGGTCAAAACAGGGAAGACCAGGCTGGCTCTGCAATTACGTCTGGCCCTCCCATGCCACCAACCTGGCAGTTCTGCTGCAGAGAATGGAGCAGAATAGCCTGGTCTCACAGTGCGTCCAGAGACAATGGAAGATCTATCACTGGCTATCTTCTACTCCCCTCCCCCATCTCAAATTGTGACTACTGATGGTCTTCCCAGCGCCAACGGCCCTTGATCTGAGATGAAGCTTATACGAGAGGCTCTGGAGAAGACGGGGGAGGCGCCACCCTAGGACACTTCTTATGCCTCCATTGGAGACCTGCTCCCTATTTCAGTCGGTCTCATCTCCCCTTCCCTCCCCCTCATCTCTGCCTCTCCTGTCCTCTTTATGTTCACCTTTACTCTGAGAACTGACCCCTGCATCTCCCCTTAGGTGGTGGTGTTCAGTCACCAAGTCATGTCCGCCTCTTTGTGATCCCGTGGACTGCAGCATGCCACACTTCTGTCCTTCACTATCTCCTGGAGTTTGTGTAGACCAATGCCCATTGAGTCCATGGATGCCATCCAACCATCTCATTCTCTGTCGCCCCCTTCTGTTCCTGCCCTCAGTCTTCCCCAGCATCACGGACTTTCTCAATGAGCCAGGGCTTCACATCAGGTGGCCAGAGCATTGGAGCTTCAGCATCAATCCTTCCAATGAATATTCAGGGTTGATTTCCTTTAGGATTGACTGGTTTGATCTCCTTGCTGTCCAAGGGACTCTCAAGAGTCTTCTCCAGCACCACAACTCGAAAGCATCAATTCTTTGGTGTTAAGAATTTGGAACCATGAAGAACCTTCTTGTTACCTTCTAATGTCCTCATTTTCTTTTTTAAGATTTGTGACAGTCAAGGCCAGTCAGGGAGATGGATTGTCTGTGGACCCACACCCATGACCCAGCAGAGCCAGAGTTAGGCCTGAGGGCCAGGCCCTCAGTCCAGTGCCCTTTCCTGTCTTCATAAAGACGACTCTAACAGTAACAATTTCTGACAACAAGATAGGGGGGAGAAAATGCCATCAGCTTGAAGGGATGGTGTGTGCTCTACCCATCACATTATACCCCGATGACGCTTGTATCTGCTACCTTCTCACAGAGTCAGTCACGGGAAAAGAGGGAGATGAGCTGGACTGACTATTGAGGTGGATGTGGTAACAGTAGAAGAGAAAAACTTTTGTGACAGATCCTGTGCTCAGATCCTAACCCTTCTGTTTTGACGTGGGTGACAGTGGACACGTGGCGATGCACTACAGCTTTCTAGGCCACGGCGTGTGCTGAGTCACTCAGTCGTGTCTGACTCTCTGCGACCCCACAGACTGTAGCCCTCCAGGCTCCTCTGTCCGTGGGGTCCTCCAGGCAGGAATACTGGAGTGGGTTGCCATTTCCTCCTCAACAGCAGCCCCATCTATAAAATAGGGATAATAGTACCACTATCCAGGGGCTGTCTGAACTAAATGAGCTCGGGTCTAACAGACCCACAGTAAGCCATCAGTAATCAGAGATCAGTTTCTTCAAGTGCCTTTTTTCTTGAGAGGGAATAAAAACCTCCATATGTGGCTACTTCTTGGCCTCCCTGTCCTCCAAGTGTGGCATCTACTTCCTAAGAAAATAAGTAAATAATAACAAAAATATTTGGAACTTGTTAAAGCATGAAATTTCCAGACTGATTTTCCGCTGATCTGAACCTTCTGTAATTCTTCTGAAGAGAAGAAAGTGTCACAGACAAAAGTAACTTTATCAAAGAATGAATTGCACACTACATTTCCTTGGCTGGCATTTTTTTTTTTTTTTTCATTTGAAAAACCCAACTTAAAAAGAAAATGTTGGTGGGGAGGCCCAGTATGGGGAAGGGTAAGTGATGTTACCTCAGGGATCAGTGTGCTAGGGTCGGAAGAGAACATGCTCCAGGTCTCCACTGCTGCTGCTTTACATAATCTCAGACACAATTGCTTTCTACTTTTCTGAACTTGCGATTTCATAATTTCAAAATGAGAATGGTAAGAGTCGTAACTAGAGAATTAAACATGTACTAGTCCCAATGGACTTCTCACACTGTGAGAAGTCACTCACTTTCTAAATAGCGGAAGTGAGTGAGAGAGAAAATTCTGGAAGAAAGAAAAGAATGTAAGCGGTTCCAGAAAGCGCCCTCAGAATCAGAACATTGGAGTTGGAGTCTGGTTCTAAGAAGAACCAGGACTTGCACTTTGGAGCCTCCATTTCCCAATAGTAAACTGATTTTCTTACTCTCCTCTCTGAGCCGCCTGCCCCTGGGCCGGGGCCCCTCACCCCGTCACTGTTCTCTCGGGTTTCGTAGCATTTTCCTAGCTGGTCTCCCTGCCTTCATGCACCCTTACCCTGCTGCCCCTCTAATTTCCATCAGTGGGAAGAGTCTGGGGCCCATTATCATTCTCCTCTGCCTTCAGAATAAGGTCTTTGTTTCTTAATATGGTTGATGAGGTTCTGCAAAATCTTGGCCTTGCCTGTCTCTCCAGCTTCCTCTCTGTCCACCTCCCCTGGTCCTGCCCTGCCGCCTTACCTGCTGCTCCCCTTCCCCCCACCGCCGTGTCTTCATCCTTCTGCTGAGATGCCCTTGCATACCCCACCCCCCCTTTCAAAAACTCAGCCTCAATGTAAGACTGTCTTAGGAGGCCACCTATTATTGAATCTACAACTTAGATCAAGTGACTCAGTGTCTCTGGCCCCAAGTTGCTCATCTGTAAATTGGGGATGCTACTCCCCTCTCCACTGGGTTAATGCGACAACTGTGGTAGCGGGGACAGCTCACTCAGCATGGGGCAGATACTAAGCGCTTTTCAGAAGGCTAGTCCTCACTCTTTATTCTTGTCGCTTGCCTGCTGGACGTTGCTTCCAACCCAGACTCTGTTCTCACAGGCTTCGCACACAGCCCTCTCCCACGTCTTCCCCTCTCACTGCCCTGTGCGTTAGTTCCTGAAGGTTCTGCATGTGGGTACTGACTTCAGGTCCCAGCTCTCTCACTCGTATGACCCTCTGCATAACTTAGTCTGAATCTCAGTGCCTCATCTGTAAAATGGGGGCAATAGCAGCATCTCTCTCTCAAGACTCTTGTTAACATTAAGTAAGAACATGCATATAAGGTACTTAACAGAGCTCTTGGCACACAGAAAGAACACGGTAGATGTTTGCTCTTGATGTTGCTGTTGCTCTGGCCTGGCCTTCTCCCCCCCCCGTGCCTGGCGGGGAGAAGTACAATGACCGTTGAAAGGATGAAAGCGCTCTGTGAGCAAAAGGGAGTGTGGGATGAGCTTTCTGATGGTTTTCAAAGGAGAGAGCGTAACAGGCCCAGGGTGGGGCTTGCTTTGCGTGATCACGGGGTCCGCCTGGGCAGCCCTGTTCCTGAGCCCTAATCTCTCTCTTCTGTTTGAGAACCAGGGAGGGGATGGGAAGGGGAACGTGCCCAGGTGTTTGTGGCAGGGCGGGCACAGGCACACAGAGAGCCAGCAACACGTGAGCCGGCGGGCCATCCTTGCCAAGGTGCCCTAATCCTGTCCCGGAGCAATTCCTGCATTCCCACCCCAGCCTGGAAGCCTCTCACACTCCCTTTGCAGCCACACGAACAAACAGGACCACCCCACTTCTACGCTGGCCCCTGTGGGGTCTACCTAAACCATCTTGGCTTTCCTGGGTCTGATTGGAAGCTCCTTTTGAAAAGCTGAAGTACTCTGGACCCCGGGTGGTAGACTACCCCAAGTTTGAATTCCAGCTTTCCTACTTACCAGGTTTGTAATTAAGTCCAATGACTCAATATCTCTGAGCCCCATTTCCTTGCCTGTACAACAAGGGTATTAATCCCCATTCACAGGCTTGTCATGAAGGTTACCTGAAACAATGCAGGCAGTGCAGCGAGTCAGCTCCTAACAGATACTAAGTCTTCTTAGGGGATTAGTCCCCCTTCCTCTTCATGATCTACATTTGCCTCCTGGAAGCGACTCTGTGCCAGCCTCCCGGACACAGGTTGAGTTGGCTTCCTGTAACTGGGAGTGTTCAAGAAGGGGCCAGATGGCACCTAAATGTGGACAGAGGGCTCGGGATCAGTGACTTTTTAAGTTCTTCCAAACTTGAAAGTCGCTCAGCCGCGTCCAACTCTTTGCCACCCCATGGACTATACAGGCCATGGAATTCTCCAGGCCAGAATACTGGAGTGGGTAGTTTTTCCCTTCTGCAGGGGATCTTCCCAACCCAGAGATTGAACCCAGGTCTCCGACATTGCAGGCAGATTCTTTACCGGCTGAGCCGCAAGGGAAGCCCAAACTTAGAATTCTGCTGTTCTGTAAAATACTTCTCAGGTGAAGATATCAGTGTGCAGATAAGGGGGCTGTACTCCTCCCCACCGCTCCTGCCCTGAGCTTCTCTCTCAGCATAGCATCATGGTGGATGGATACCCCCCATCGTGTCTTCTGCATTCCCTCAGCAGTTCACAGTGGAGCTCACTCACATTCTCCTGCCTAGCTTCAGCGCATGGGCCGGCCTAGAGGCGGAGGCACCCGGGGACTGTGTGGAGGGGAAGTGATTAAGGCATTAGTCCACAGGGCCCTCCGCAAGAGCCACCCGCCCTGAGCTTTCTACCGCAGACTCTCAGCCCATGCCTTTCCCATGTGAACAATGTTAGGAAATCCCCTTAGAGGTATTTTCTCAGCCTAAGACCTCAAGACCCATGTGATGGTAATTTATAAATATTTATTGATAGCCTACTATGTGCCAGCCTCGGCACTTGGTGGGGTTATGCTGTCTGTCTGCTTGCTTTTTCTCTGTCAACCTACAAACTAAGACTCAATGAAATCTGCAGATGAGAATGCAATGCCCCTGCCATCTCCCCAGCCTCATCTCTGCTCACTCTTCTATAGGGATCCTTGGTTCACCCACACCAAAGCAGCTGCCTTTCCTGAAAGACTGTGTCTTCCCATCCTTTCAGACTTTATCCCCCTTCTGAACTTCTCTTTCTCTCTGGGATGTTTTTTCTGGGCTCTTGTGTCTTTTAAAACAGTAAGCTTGGAATTTTTATAAATAATCTTTAAAAAGTTAGTTTCATTTTGGAAAAACAAAGAAAAGTCAAGCCAGGGAAAGTGTTGCTGCTCATAAGAAACACAGTACCTATCTCGGTGTGGCAGTTTAGAGGGGGAGGACTGTATATTTTCACCAACCAGGATGGATTCAGAGTAGAGCCATGAAGGTCACAGTAGGACCTGGAAGGAAGGAAGGAAGAGGGTATTCAGGTGCAAGTGCAAAGACCTGAAGGTCAAAACTTGTAAATCGTGCCCAGGGACGCAGAGACAGATGTGGTTTACGGAAGTGGATGCTGCGGAGGATGAGGCTTGAGCCTTAGATGGAGGTCGGGTGTGCAATGCCTTGAATGCCAGGCTGGAGCACCTGATTTTGATTCTGTACTAAGTGGAGAGAACTGAAGTTTAACGCAGCAGGAGTAACATTATGGGACCTGTGCTAGAGATGAGTAACGGAGTCGCTGCTCTGACATGTTACATCTGAGTGAATATATGGCGTTCTTCTGCAGATTGCTATCTAGTAGAAACAGGCCAGCATTTTAACACTGACCTCAACTTCTTTGGAGGGAGAAAAGGCCAATCCCCTTTTCAAGAAGGAGCTAGGTTTGTTATGTTTCTCTGCTTCTGCAACAGGCTAAATTCAGAAAGTTGACAGGTGCCTTCCTCTGGGATTAGGTGAGCTCTTTGCTCAGGGTATCTCAAACACGGGCAGCTTGCCCTCTGTAAAGCTGCAGGAAGCTCACCCTCAAGGTTTAGAACACAACTGAGGTGGGTTGAGGTGAAGTGGGAGGCAGAAAGGGGACAGTTAGGAGCAGACCTGGGCCATGGAGCTGGCCTTAGAGTGTATTGGTAATTGCACGCGTGTACAAAGGTTCTCCTAGCCCAGAACGGCCACACTCCCTCTCCCTTCCATCTGCCTCTGCAAACAAGGCCCATGGACTTCCTGCCTATTTTGCAAATAAAGTTTTATTGCAATACTACCTACATCCATTCATTTACATTTTGTCTGCGGCTGTTTTCACATTACAACAGCAATGTCAAGTATTTGCAACAGAGACTGGATGGCTCACATGAAAATATTTTCTATCTGACCCTTTGCATTAAAAAAATTGCTGATGCCTGATCTGACCGAGACTTCTCCATCCTTCAGAGCATAACTTAAATTCACCTCCTCCAGGAAGCTCTCCCTGACCTTCCTGGTTCTCACTGAGGGTACTCATCTCCCATATTCAGTGCCACTTATTACCCACTAATTATTACTCTCATATTTCCCCTCTTCTATGTGTACTTTTAAAATGGTTTCCCTAAGTACATTGTACTGCTCTTGTGGGCAGGGACCACATTTTAAACTTTCTGTCAAGTTACGTTAAACAGTAGTTAGCAGAGTAGAAATATGTGTGTTTTGTAGAGAGACAGGCCTGATATCAAGTCTTGCTCTTCCCCTTGCCAGTGGCTTGACTCGGGACAAGTCACCTCGTCTCTCTGAGCCTCCCTTCTCGTCTGTAGTCTAGCTTGATGACACAAGCACACCCCATGAAGACTATTGGCAGATCCAAAGAGACAAAGCATACAAAAGCCAAAGCAAAACAGCACATTGTTACTGCGGGAAATGGAAACTCAATAGTAGTTGACTTACACTCTTGCTTTGGCAATGTGTAGATTTAAAATTTTCTCCCGTGAGATAGTTAGGGAGTTTGGGATGGACATGTACACACGGCCACATGTCAAATGGATAACCAACAAGGACCTGCTGAGTAGCACAGGGAACTCTGCTCAATGCTATGTGGCAGCCTGGATGGGAGGGGAGTTTGTGGGAGAATGGATACATGTGTATGCATAGCCGAGTTCCTTTGTTGTCCACCTGAAACTATCACAACAGTTAATTGGCTATCCTCCAATATAAAATAAAAAGTATTTTTTAATTAAAAAAAATTTTTTTCTCCCATGGATGTCTAGGAGGGAAAAAAAAATTCCATTATCCAAGTGTTTTGAGAAACACTGCATGTAGCTGCCCCCTTTCTCAGAAATTCATAAGATTCATTCTCATATTAAAAGCTCTGTGGGAAATAAATCTGTTTAACTTTATTTAACCCTGTGTTTTGCAAATTTATTTGGCCACACCTTGAAATAACTATTCACGTCTCATGAGAGGTAAGCTCCGAAAACATACTTTCAGCCGATTGGGCCAAGTGGTCCTTGGGTCTCCAGCAACCCTGTCGTACTGAGTTTGCAAAAATAAGTTCTGCTTATCAGCCTCCTCTTTAATCAACTGGAAGAAGGAAGGCAACGAAAACCCACATTTTTGTATAAAAATAATGCCATTTAGATCTGTTTGTTCTATAAGTCAAGAAGTAGTCCACGTGCATGCCCCATGTCCCAGGGATATTTGCCACAGAGGCCACTGGAGAGTTCTGCATTTGGGGCGTGTGTGTGTTTGCACTAATGCCCACGTGGGCCCGTGGCTCCTTCCTCCTCCTGCCAAGGTTCTTAGAATCATGTACCAGAGGCATCGCACGTCCTGGTACATCCATGACTATTCCTTTTCTTCCACTGATTGAAGACCTCTCACAAGTCCCCCTTTGACCTCCTTGGGTTCAATCCCCTGGAAAAGTGTCCCTTTTTGTTTTGCACAGTTGACCCCTCCCTCTTTCTGGAACGGAACCCTTGGGTCTCAACCATGGGTCTCTGTGGAAGGGGGAAATTGAGGCCTTGGGAAATTACTTGGAGGATGGTGGGGGGGGTGGTGTGCATGAAATCATTGGGTAGGTGTGGGTTTGAGGTTCTAAACTGGTGACTACGAATTGAGAGCAGCTGGTACTTTGGCCGGTGGGGGCCAGCACACTTTGCAGTCTCTTTCGATGGGGCTGTGACCCGAGTAGGCGGCCAGGGGAGTCTTCCCTACCATCTGCCCAGGCCGCCGCTGCTGTGCACCCACTGCCTCAGGACACTGAACGACACCCTCTTTCTTCTCAAAAGCATGTTGCTTTGCATCAGAAATGATATCGTCATCTCAGCCTTTGTTAACGAAGTTGAAAAGTCTCTAGGAAGAGCCAGAAAGGGAAGAGGAAGCCCCGGTCGTGAGGGCCGGGTGTGTGTGTGGGTGGGGGCCACGGCCGACAGAGGGCGCTCCCACACCACGCAACGCTGACGGCCAGGCTCCCGCCGGCGGGGAGAGAGGGGGCCGGCTGACCTTTCTCGGGTTGCCAGAGCAGCGGAGGTGTCAGCTGAGAACGGTCACAGCCTGGGGAGAAGGGAGGGAGGGAGGCTGGGGCACCCGAAGGGGAGGAAGAGCCGGCGGGGAAACACAGGCACGCATTTCACGGAGACCGGGACACAGGAGACAGGCAGCATACGCACAGCGCACCTACAAACCGCACATGCAATAAACACCGCACAGACACAGCACACAGCCCAGATTTTTTTTTCCTTTTTCTGAATCACACAGGATGCAGAACCACAATGCGAATGCAATCCATAGTACGCAGATACACACAACATGTCCCTCTCGCCCAGCTAAGCCACAACAAAGACAGCACACAGACACACACGTGTAAACACATCTCCCCCGGGCAGATTCAGCCATGTACCATATGCAAAAGGCAGGTAACGAAGACCCGCATGGTAAGCACGCATGCACACACAGACACACACAGCCTGGGGATAGCCCACCACCGCAACAGACGTCCTCAGAGACGCGTCATAGACAAGCAACAGAAGCACGCGTGATGCGTAAACATGGCCAGTTCCCCACAGGCGTGCTGTAAAGACATATGCTATGTACCATATGCCACGTCTATCCACCCAGCGCAGACAGGCGTGCCGATCACACGAGATGTCATCCGCTTGCAGAGCACACTGCACACGCAGCTCACACTCACTGTACGGGCACAGGTCCACAGGCATCAGAAGCACTCGGAGTTCAGTAAATGTTTCTATAAGAGAAAAGACAAGGAGGCCAGAAATGGGGTAAGAGAAGAGAACGAGGGTTGAGAAAGATGAAGAAAGGACAGGGAGAAGAGAGAGTGAGAGAGGAGGGCTGGGGACCAGGTCTGGGGCTCCACTCGCCTCTCCTCCTCCCCACTCCTCACCGGTCACTGGAGCAGAGAGCAAACCAGATTCTGGTGGGGCGCCTGGGGGAGGCCACACCGACTTGGTGGCTACAGCTGGGGTGGACGGTGGCCCCTGTGAACGTGAGCCACCAGCGTGGGGGCAGGGTCAGAGGCACCACACCACAGCTCCGTCTCCCTGGGGCCCTGCAGCTCCAGGGAGACCTGTCCCGACCCATGCCATCTCATTTAATCCTGATCTGTGAGCTGCGTACAGTCCACAGTTTGACTGGCCCCTGGCCCCAGCATCACCAAGAAACAATTACCAGACTCTCAGGGTAGATTTCATTCTCCCCTCTGAAAGTGCACTTTTTTCAAAATAAAAACGGAAAACTTGAGTGATCCTATGAGGGGCTGTCCCTCCAGAGAGGACAGGGCAGATCAGGATGGTAAAGGGCTCCTACAAGCTTGCTTATCACATAGGAAAGTATAACCTTCTTGGAAGCACAGGATTTTCAGTGAAGCAGGTTCCAAGCAGCAGACCTTCTCGAGCGACCATCCTGGTGTAGCCCAATGCAGGGCCCCAGGATATAGAAACAGGAGACTCAAAACCTGTCTTCCAAAATGTACAGCATAAGCAGGGATAGACAGCATCTTCGACTCAATGGACAAGAGCAAACTTGGGAGAGATAGTGAAGGACAGGGAAGCCTGATGTGCTGCAGTCCACAGGGTCGGAAAGAGTCGTAGGTGACTGAACAACGGCAGGATAGAGTCACAGAATGTTAAGTGGAAAAGGGTTAAGTGAACGTATAGAAGAATGTATAGAGTTTAGTTCCTTTTATATTGATTAGGAAGAAAGAGGGCAAAGGGGTGAACATTAATTGAAAGTCTGCCACACACACTGTGCTGGGCACTGTGCATCCATTATTTTGGTTACAGCTCATAAAACAAACTCTGGAAAACAGAGCTTAGCAGCTCCACGTTACAGATGAAGAAACCGAGGCTGCAGATGTACAGCCGCCTGCACAGGGCTGCACAGTGAGGGGTCTAGATTCAAAGCCGTCAGCTGGACTTCAAGCACCACCTCCACTTCACTATATGGCAAGAATTATTTCCTCTGGCTTTTCAGATCTTCAGTGAGAGTCAGCAGAAAGGGGGAGAGACAGTCTCAGCAAAGAAACTCTGAGTTAGCTGGCATGAGGGCATACTTTAGATTCTCCCAACAGTAAGAGGGAATCTTGGGTGATGAAGTTCCTGGTCATTCTGCAAGGGCCTGTGTCCTCCAGTTTCTGGGCCTGGCATGTGGTCCCTGACTTAGGTGCTGATATGTGGTTCCCGTGTTCCTGATGAGACCCACCATCCTTGTGTGCTTCAGCCCTTGGCTCCGTCATGGTTCTGCCTGCTGTTTGAAGTGGGTGTTGGGGATGGATCTCTAGCTTCCCAGATTTCTCTCATGGTCTGTAGAGCCTTCCTGATGAGAATGAAAGAGGAGAGTGAAAAAGCTGGCTTGAAACTCAACATTAACACACTAAGATCATGGCATTGGGTCCCATCACTTCATGGGAAACAGGAGAGGAAAAAATGGAAGCAGTGACAGATTTTATTTTCTTGGGCTCCAAAATCACTGTAGATGTTGACTGTAGCCATGAAATTCAGACACTTCCTCCTTGGAAGAAAAGCTATGGCAAACCTAGACAGCATATTTGCAAAGACATCACTTTGCCAACAAAAGTCCCTATGTCAAAGCTATGGTTTTTCCAGTAGTCATGTATGGATGTGAGAGTTAGACCATTAAGAAGGCTGAGTGCCGAAAAACGGATGCTTTCAAATTGTGGTGTTGGAGAAGACTCTTGAGAGTCCCTTGGACTGCAAGGAGATCAAACCAGTCAATCCTAAAAGAAATTAACCCTCCGTATTCACTGGAAGGACTGATGCTGAAGCTGATGCTTCAATACTTTGGCCACCTGATGCAAAGAGCCAACTCATTGAAAAAGACCCTGATGCTGGGAAAGATTGAAGGCAGGAGGAGAAGGGGATGACAGAGGATGAGATGGTTGGATGGCATCACCGACTCAATGGACATGACTCTGGGCACACTCTGGGAGATAGTGAAAAGGACAGGGAAGCATGACTTGCTGCAGTCCATGGGGTCGCAAAGAGTTGGACACAACTTAGCAGTTGAACAACAGCAACGACTATAGACCAGAAAATAAGAAATAGCACAAGAACCAGGGAGCCCGGTGTGGACGAAGGCTGAAGAGAACTGGATCCTGTTTTCCAGTGTGCATGGTCTGGAGCTCATCTTTCTGTTCTCTAAGCGCCTGTTATGGGCTATTGGATAACAGCAGGGGTGGAAGGAACATTTGGGGTCATCTAGTGATGGACAGCTGAGGTCCAATAACATCCCTCAACTTATTACTGCCATGCTTTCATTGGGCTTCCCTGGTGGCTCAGACAGTAAAGATTCCACCTGCAATGTGGGAGCCACAGGTTCGATCCCTGGGTTGGGAAGGTCCCCTGGAGGAGGGCATGGCAACCCACTCCAGTATTCTTGCCTGGAGAATCCCCATGGATAGAGGAGTCTGGTGGGCTACAGTCCAGGGGGTTGCAAAGAGTTGGACATGACTGAAGCGAATAAGCGCACACGCTCTCGTTAATAATTGTGTTAGCCTCCGTTTATTAAACACTGTTGTGCCAGGAACTATGCCAGCGTGTGTTGTGTTCACAGCACTCCTCTAAGGCAGGCGCTGTGTGTGTCACTTTCACACACGAGCAGACCAAAGCTCAGAGATGCGTAGTGGCTTGCCATGGGCTTCACAGCTACCCAGTGACAACACTGAGGTGCAGATCAGGCATGTCTGACTCTGAGCAATCACTCCTAACTGTCCTGGCCTCTGGCTTTCCTGACCAACCTACATCTGTGGGCAGGGGCACTCCTCCACACTCGCCTGATTTAGGGAGAAGAACACTCAGATCAAGGAAAACAATATGTTGTTCAAAGTCACAGAGCTGGTTATCAAAACCCAGAGCCCCTAATCTCTCGTCTGCTCAGCTTCCTACTGCTCCCCGAGCCAAGCATGGCCCTATCACTTTTCATGGTGTCAAGGTTATAAAAGGGCTCGTCTTGACTAGAAAAGATCACTTTGGAATAACTAGAAAGTGGTGTTGTCCCTCCCCTGGGTCCCTTTAGCACGTCACTCAGTTGTTGACTGTCTTGCAGGTGGTTCCTTTGGAAAGGAGAACCCTCTACCTCCTGACCCCTTGAATGTCACCTGGCTGAGTTTGGTCAAGCTCCATTTTAGGTGACGTCAGCTGCCTTCATTAAAGCCTGGCACTGTCCAGAAGCAAGTGCTATGTGATAGCTGGCCCTGGGATCAGAGGGGGGCCAGCTTCAGACTGGTGACGTAACAGCCTCGAGTTTCCGCACCGAGGCCTGTGTGTCGAGAATGGAGGGTTAGCCGACGAAGCCAGGAGGCCACTGTGTTCACATGTTGTTATTTGTTCTGGTGGGATCTGGCTCTTACTCAGCAGGGGGATTTACACTAGAATTATCCAGCTGTGTCTGAAATTTGGCTACAGACTCAGATTCCCAGGATGAAGAGGTCAATGGCTGCCTTTGTCCTTAAATATATTTCATTTTCTCCCTAGCTATTCTTGGTAGACTAATGACTTAGGGCAAAGCGTCCACAAAAACTCCTGAGTTAACTATGGGCTGATCTGCTGACACAATCCGGGGTGCTAAAATTCCAAGCATCTTTGTCCCCATGGGGAGGGCTCCCCAGATTTGCCCTCTGCATAATGGATTTCAGGGTCATTCCTTTTAACACTGTGCATTTCATAATCTCTGTCCCCATTTGAGAAGGAGAAGTGAAAGAGTATATCCCACCTATGGGGACTTAATCTGATTTATTAATGGCCTCTAGAGCAAGATACAACATTTTTCCAGTAGTCATGGATGGATATGAGAATTGGACCATAAAGAAGGCTGAGTGCCAAAAAATTGAAGCTTTTGAACTGTGGTGTTGGAGAAGACTCTTGAGAGTCCCTTGGACTGCAAGGAGATCCAACCAGTCAATCCTAAAGGAAATCAACCCTGAATATTAATTGGAAGGACTGATGCAGAGGCTCCAATACTTTGGCCACCTGAGATGAAGAGTCATCTCATTGGAAAAGACCCTGATGCTGGGAAAGATTGAGGGGAAAAGGAGAAGAAGGAGGCAGAGGATGGGATGTTTAGAAAGCATCACCGACTCAACTGGATATGACTTGAGCAAACTCCAGGAGATAATGAAGGACAGGAAAGCCTGGCACTCTGCAGTCCATGGGGTCACAGAGTCAGACATGACCTAGTGACTAAGCAACGACAACAACAGCGAGACAAAGTGCTGGGTTATAGTTTCAGCCCCACCATTTGCTCGGAGTTTAGTAACATCTTTAGAAAGGATGGTGTTACTATCGGGTAGTAACCCCTCATCGGGTTATTGGGACGTGCTGTACACAGTCAGGGTTCGGTGACTGTTAGCTGCTGTCTTTGCTGCCTCTTTCAAGTTGTCATGAGAGGCCCAGTCTCTCTGAAGCTCAGTCTCTACATCTGTGACATGGCGACAGTAATCCTCACCTTGATGTTGGAGACTGCGGTGTGAAATCAGAGAGGCTTAATGGAGACTTGCCAGGTGTTAACAGTAAAGGCTCAGAAACTAGGGAGTATGGTCTTAATTCCCTCCCTCCTCCTCTCTGTTTATCCCTCTCTTCCCTCCTTGAGGTCTTCTGTGAAAAGTCCCCATAAGCCCAGGCTCTACGTCTCTTATTTAAGCCACCTCATATTGGTGTCCTTGTCTTCTGCCTTCTCTCGTTCCGTCCTTCTTCCACATCACATCAGGTAGTTTACCCAAGGCCGTCTTGGTATCACAGACCCTCTCTAAGAAAACAGCAAGTGACCACTCCCATAGCAGAGCCTCCATTTCAAGGAACGTGAAAGCCCCGATCCACCTCCTGGATTCATGGAGAAGCTGAAGGTACCCAAGGTTTCCAGCCCGGTGACCTGACAGAGACTTCCAGGGACAGGGAGGCTGCAGGGCTCTCCTGAGAAGAGCACTCGGGAGTGAGGCGGAACTGGGGAAGTCTGTCGAAAGGTGCCCAGTGGAGAGACAGAACCCGGGGCTCACAGCCTTGCAGAGGTATGCTGGAGCCACTTTACACCTGAGTCCTGAAGACAGTCACACATCTCTTCCCAGCTCCACATTCAGTGATGTCACGTTGGGAGTGGTGGAAAACTGTCATAAACTGGCCATGGTAGAAGGATTTACACCGTGGAAATCAGCTGATGCTATAAGTCAGCACCTCTCCCACTTTTTTTTTTCCTCTCCAGAGAGCCAGTTGTTAAACATTTACCAGCATACCGCTGGACCCCAGTCTCATGAATGGTTCACAAGTCATGTGACCTCTTTGACCTTCAGTTCCCTCACATATACATCGAGGCTGGTTTGTTATTGTAGGTCCTCTGAAGCATCTGAGAAGCAGATGCTGAGATGGGATGAAATGTTCAAGGTCTTTCTTAGGAGAAACACATGTATGGAAGATGAGAAGTTGCTATGAAGACTGGGAGTGTCTTCAGATTGTGGTGCAAATGAGAGAAGGAGAGAGAAGTTAAGGAATGTTCATTGAGGCCTTTCAGGGGCTCTCAAGGTGGTTTACCATCCAAAGAGGAGCCCTGGGTCTCAGTATACCTGCTGTGCCCAGTCATTGCTTGGGAGCAGGCTTTAAGAAGTGTGGCCTCGATGCTAATGTAGTGATGGAATTTGGAACACTCAGACTAGGGTTCTTGGTTAACTGAGCCTCTGATTGTTGAACTTCCTAGACGCATTCTCCTGGCCCCCACAGATATAAACACATCAAACCCCACTGGATGTGTCTTATCCAGATCACGTCATACAATTTTAAAGATAGTTTCTAAGCAAATAAATCTGTGCCAAGCACTGTGCCAAGTCTAGAGGATAAAGAGAGATTTGAAACGTGGTCCTTAAACTTAGGGGACCCATCCAAGTGAGATTGATAAGTAAGCAGACACACTCAAGACAGCATGAAAAGTAAGGGGGATGGCAGGGAGGCTTGTTGGTAAAGGCTGCATAGAAAAATACGTGATGATCCTTGAATGGGGACCAGTCGGGTAGAATGGGGATTCTGGACAGAAAAAAAATCTTCAAAGGCAAAGGCTCAGAGATATGGAAGAGCACGTAAGATTCAAAAATTTGCAAGCAAATCAGCATGGGTTCAGCATAGATACAAGAGTGAAGTTAGAAATGACCCTGGAGGAAGGAATCAAGGCCAGACAAAGCTAAGGGATTGGATATATTCATTCACTTTTGTAGACTGTGGATAAGGGAGGAGCATTACAGACTTTTCATCAAATGCATTTTTTAGCATAATCACTGACTGCAGTTTGGAGGATGGACTGAAGGGGTAAGACAGGAGACAGGAAGTCAGGACAGGAAGTGAGGTCCACATGAGAGGCAGATAGCAGGCACACGGATATGGAGAAGCACAGTCAATTAAGAGGCATTTAAGTGATAGCACCTACACGAGTAGATGGCTGTTGGATCTGGAGGATCTGAGTCTATGATGGTGACCAAGTAGCTAGCTTGAATTATACATCCTTGTAACTAAGTCTGTCTCTTGACTTTCTAAACTGTAGTTCCTGAACTTCTGGTCATAACCGTTTGTAGATTATGAAATCAACTTACTCTATTTTGTCCAACAGTTAAAATGAATATATAATGCATTATATTGCAGGGTAAATATTATTTCATAAAGCTTTGTTTTGAACTCATATCGATGCATGTGTGTAGTAGATTGGGATGTAAAATATATGAATCACAGTAAAGACCCTTTTCTAGTCTATGAATTTTTGTAGGGCAAGAGTTGCAGCTTACACTTTGTAAACTCAAGGAATTATAGAATTGGAGGAGGCCTTTGATTCTGACTTAGAGGTTTGGTGTCATCAAGCCCTGCCTCTGCACCCTGCTCCTCCCCTACCTCCGCTCTACTTCTTTTAGCTGGAAAATTATATTTGAGGAGGTTACGTTCTTTCTACCAGATCAGGTAATTCTCATACTATTCTTTGTAATACCTGGTTAAACTAAGAGAAAAAATAGATTGATATATGCCTTTATGAATGAATACATGAATGGCATACCTTATAGATTAATGCAATAACAATTCATGAGTAAATGAATGAAGGAACAGATGAGTTCACAAATGAATTAATAGATGAATATATAGCTGTATGAAAAACTGGGTGGATGGATTAATGAAGGAAGGTGAGGGGGAATGAGGGGAGGCAGGAAGGAAGGAGCTCTTGAATCCCCTTACAAGCACTGTGAGTCAGTAGATTTCCAGCTAAGGAGTGAAGAATTTCTGAGTGACCCCAGGCAGGGGACCATCGCCAGTTGGAAATAATCATGTGGCCAGCAGAGATCAGCCAAACTTGACCGAGTGATGATGGCCTTGCAGTAGACTTTGTTACACACTCGTTTATAGGGTGAGCTATTAACTGGCCCCACACTGGGGTAGTCAGGTGCCTGACATCAGAGAATGAATGAGGTGTTTGGGGTGGGGAGAGGTGGGCTCCTTTCCCCAGCCCTGGTCTGCTGAGTCATCCCCAGCACCAAGGGCTTCCGTGCTATTATTCATCAGTCCCATGACTAGGAGCCAACCAGTTCCATGCAGCCCGGGACACTTCAGAAAGCTGCACATTTAGTTCAGGGGGAAAGTGCATTAAGGTGAACAGCAAGAACCGAAGGAGCCACTTGAGATCATTAAAAGTTAACCAAGCCTAAGTCATTTTAACTATTTGAATCAGATCTAGATTTGAGTCTGTGCTTCTCTACTTACTTGCTGTATGGTACTGGGTAAGTCCTTTACCTGTCTGAGCTTCAGTTGACTCATCATAACACCAATCTTACTTCTATAATCTGTATGCTTTGCAAAGAGTTTATGGTAAATAAATGCTTATTATCTCCATCTTTTCTTTGTCCTTCAAATTTCCCACACTTTCATTCACTTATTAATTCATTTATTCAACAAATGTCTGTGGAGTGCTCACTGGGTACTAGGCATCAGATGCTGGGGATGCATGAGTGAGCGAAACAGACAAAACTTGGGGGGTGGGATTACCATCACGTTTCTTAACTCCAGGGGCACCACTCACATAGGACTCTAGAAGCAGAGGGAAACAATTTTTTTTTCTAAAAAACAAAATATATTGTTTATTAGAAGGTGATAAGGGGAACCAAAGAAAAAGATGAGCAGAAAAGTTATTAGAAGTGGAGGTCTACAGAACTTTAAATAAGATGGTCAGAAGAGGGCAGCCTTTGAGCAAGACCTAAAGGAGGTGAGGGACAGGGAGGACGAGTGTCCCTGGCAGGGGCCAAATCATGTGCAAAGCCCCTGAGGTGGAATCTTACCTGCTGTATTTGAGGGGTAGAAAAGGAACCGTGTTCTATTTCCAATTCCTTTTCCCTGCCACTCTGCTGGGGGAATTCTTAATTAACCCACAGGCCTCGTCCCCTTTTCCTTGAGCATCTTGTCAGAGGAAGTGCTTGCTGATGGTCTGGTTATAGCTTTTCTCACACAGCAGAATGCAAGTTCCATGAGGCAAGTCCTTCTGACTTGCCCCCTCTCTTTTGTCTGATAAGTGCCTCCTCATTCCTTGTCCTTCAGCTCAGTTCAGTTCAGTCACTCAGTCATGTCTGATTCTTTGCAACCCCATGGACTGCAGCATGCCAGGCTTCCCTGTCCATCCCCAACTCCTGCAGCTTACTCAAACTCATGTCCATCGAGTCAGTGGTGCCATCCAACCACCTCATCCTCTGTTGTCCCCTTCTCCTCCCACCTTCAATCTTTCCCAGCATCAGGGTCTTTTCAAATGAGTCAGTTTTTAGCATCCAGTGGCCAAAGTATTGGAGTTTCAGCTTCAGCATCAGTCCTTTCCATGAATATTCAGCACTGATCTCCTTTAGGATGGACTGGTTGGATCTCCTTGCAGTCCAGGGGACTCTCAAGAGTCTTCTCCAACACCACAGTTCAAAAGCATCAATTCTTCGGGGCTCAGCTTCTTTATAGTCCAACTCTCACATCCATACGTGACTACTGGAAAAACCATAGCTTTGACTAGATGAACCTCCTGAGAAATCTGTATGCAGGTTAAGAAGCAACAGTTAGAACTGGACATGGAGCAACAGACTGGTTCCAAATCAGGAAAGGAGTATATCAAGGCTGTATATTGTCACCTTGTTTATTTAACTTATATGCAGAGTACATCATGCGAGATGCTGGGCTGGATGAAACACAAGCTGGAATCAAGATTTCCAGGAGAAATATCAATAACCTTAGATACGCAGATGACACCACCCTTATGGCATAAAGAGAACTAAAGAGTCTTTTGATGAAAGTAAAAGAGGAGAGTGAAAAAATTGGCTTAAAACTCAACATTCAGAAAACTAAGATCATGGCATCTGGTCCCATCAGTCAGTCAGTTCAGTCACTCAGCTGTGTCTGACTCTTTGTGACCCCATGGACTGCAGCACACCAGACCTCCCTCTCCACCACCAGCTCCCAGAGTTTGCTCAAATTCACGTCCATTGAGTTGGTGATGCCATCCAGCCATCTCATCCTCTGTCATCCCCTTCTCCTCCTGCCTTCAATCTTTCCCGGCATCAGGGTCTTTTTAAATGAGTCAGTTCTTTGCATCAGGTGGCCAAAGTATTGGAGTTTCAGCTTCAGCATGGTCCCATCACTTCATGGCAAATAGATGGGGAAATAATAGAAACAGTGACTTTATTTTGGGGGGCTCCAAAATCACTACAGATGGTGACTGTAGCCATGAAATTAAAAGACGCTTGGTCCTTGGAAGAAAAGCTATGACCAACCTTGACAACATATTAAAAAGCAGAGACATTACTTTGCCAACAAAGGTCCATTTGGTCATCCTTGAAGGTCCTGCCTAAGCCTTGCAGTCTCCAAGAAGCGTTCTTTAAATTGTCAAGGTCATGCTCACCTTTCCTTGACCTGAACTCCAGACTCTACACAGAAGAACATTATAGTACCGTGGCAGTCTAATAAGTGAGCTGAAGAACCTAAAAAGAGTCTTAAGATTAGTTAGGGAAATGGTGGTTAATCCAATTGAAGTTGGTTTCTTTATTCAGTGACTTCTCAGAGACTTAAATATGGTGAACTTTAGGATCCCACTTTAGGAGATACTGGGTTGAAACTTGCGTAGGAGTCTCCCAGCTTCTGCAGTGCTGTTTGGTTTGACCTCAGCTGCTGTCTGTCCCTCAAGCTCCATGGCCCAAAGGCGGCCGCCATGGTTTGGGTTTCTGCCTCCTGCTTGTCTGCTGAGAGAAAGGCTGCTCAGGATGCAGAAATGACCTCAGACTTTTAAATTTTCCTGGCCAGTAGGGAACCCCTAATGAAATATAAGGAGTCACAATTACAAGAATTGGGAGAAAGCCAAGGGAACGAAAAGGGAACACCTATGACCCAGGCCTGTGAAGAGGAGGGCATGGCTTTTTCCGTCTCAGCCCTCCATAGCTACCTTCTCAAGTAGTCTCAACAATAAAAGTTTGGCAGGTCAGTTCATGCTGTAAAAATTAAATTAGCAGCGGTATGTAATGGATGAAGCTTGATAGCCATAGGGATGGGATCTTTATCTTTGCTCCCTGGGGCTTGTGGGGGGTGCCAATGAACCCCGCCAGATTTTGACAAGGAGATTCTTGTTTTTTCTGTCTCATTATGTCCGTCTTTCTCAAAGTTGTGGTGTTTTTCTCATTGGTGGTCTCTCTTGTCTCGGGAACTTGGTTTGGCTTTTTCTGATCCGGAACCTGACGATCCAGCGACACTTTAGGATGTAAAAGGTAAGAACTGGTATAGCAGAGAGATGAGAAAATGCAAATTATTTTGCCTCCACTTATTTTATTTTACTTCAGTTCAGTTTGGATCAATAAACATTTCTTGAACTTCTACCGGAGCCGTTATACCAGACATTGGGGAAACGAAGATGAATAAATCATAGCTATTGATCACAGGAGCTTTCCAGCCTGGTTGGGGAGACATTCAGAGAAAGGTGACCAAATAGCATGGTGCACACTGCGTGAGAGAGTGAAAGATGAGAGGGGTGAGGGGGAATGTTTGGAGACTCTGTGCTTGTGAGATGAGCTTGAGTGTGAAGCAGGAACTGTATTATTCTTTTTAGAACATCAGTTTTCAGCGTATACGATGTCTGCAGACTTCCCCACCCTGCAAACTCTCTCAGCCTCATTTTCACAAACTATCAGGGTCTTTCTGTCTACTCTGTGCCCAGTCATCCTGGTATGTGTACGCTTTGTGTTCTGCTCCTGTGGTTACCTTTCTCGCCCCTTTGCCTGTCAAACACCAGTCGTGATTCTATGAGATAACTTTCACTTTCTCTGAGAAGCGTCCTCACCATCTTCCTTCTCCACCTTCTATCCAGGCCCACATATGAATATTTGAATTCTGTTGCCTCTAAACCCCTGGTGACTCAGCTGGTAAAGAATCTACCTGCAATGCAGGAGACCTGAGTTTGATCCCTGGGTTGGGAAGATCCCCTGGAGAAGGGAAAGGCTACCCACTCCAGTATTCTGGCCTGGAGAATTCCATGGACTGTATAGTCCAAGGGGTCACAAAGAGTCAGACATGACAGAGCATCTTTCACTTTCAAAACAACCTAAGTTTCTAGCGATGGATAAATGGATAAAGAAAATGTAGACAAAAGACATATGTTATATATACATATATATAATGTATATGTATAAAACATGTGTACACACACACACGTACATATGTTCATTTATAAAAAGAAGGAAATTCTCTTTTCACACAACACAGATGGACTTTCAGTCACTATCCTCAGTGAAATAAGTTTAACAGAAAATGAGAAACACTGTGTGTTCTCACTGACCATGTGGAATCTAAAAACTCAAAGAAAACAGTAGAATGATGGTTGCCAGGTACTAGTGGCGAAGGGTTGGGGAATGGGGAGTGTTAATCAAAGGGTACGTATTTTCGGTTATAAATTGAGTAAGTTCTGGGAATCTAACATACAGCCTGGCAACTATAATTAACAGTGCTGAGTTATATATTTAAAAGTTATTAAAAGTAGCTCTTAAAAGTTATTAATGTACAGTTTTTTAAAAAGAAGCCATTATGAGAGTGCATGGAACTATTAACTAACCTTGTGGTACTAATCATTTCACAATATATTTATGTGCATCAGGTCATCATATTGTATACCTTAAACTTACATATATGTCAATAATATCTTTACACCTGTAGGTCATGTGTGATGGCAGACCATTTGGGGCCCCGCTGGGCTGTGGCAAGTATAATACAGTAATTCAGAGTAGGCATTAGAACCAGACAGTCCTGGGTTCAAATCCCAGTCATACTGTCTATTAAGCTCCATGACCTTAAATACGTCACTTTAAACAATTGCTTCTTTACCAACAAAATATGGACAATAATGGTAGCTGTCTATTTTATTGTTGTGAGGATTAAAAGAAAAAATAAAGGGAGATAAATTGCCAGGTAGCAATAATAGTTTTAGTTCAGTTGCTCAGTCGTGTCCAACTCTTTGTGACCCCATGAACCGCAGCACTCCAGGCCTCCCTGTCCATCACCAACACCCGGAGTCCACCCAAACTCATGTCCATTGAATCGGTGATGACATCCAACCATCTCATCCTCTGTCGTCCCCTTCTCCTCCTGCCCTCAGTCTTTCCGAGCATCAGGGTCTTTTCCAATGAGTCAGCTTTTCGCATCAGGTGGCCAAAGCATTGGAGCTTCAGCTTCAGCATCAGTCCTTCCAATGAACACCCAGGACTAGGGAGTAACAAAGGCAGAGTAGTGTAGAGGCCTGTATGAAGAGTATAGAGAACACACATTCTTAAATCGGACTTCCAAAGTGCAAATCTGGATTCTGTTACTAGAGTGTAACCTTGGACAAGTCCCATAGGTTTCCTGCAGCTCAGCTTCCTAACCTGTAAAACAGAAGAAACAATACTACAGGCCCACAATCCCTTATCCAAAATCCTTTATCCAAAATCCTTAGTTCTAGGTGTGCTTCTGGATTCAGATTTCTTTTTTTTGTAGGGGCTGGAATTTATTTATTAAAAAAAAATTTTTTTTAATGCAAGATATTTGCTTTACATTATGCTGGCTTCTGCCATACATCAACATGAATTAGCCATGGGCATACATACGATCCCTGCCTCTTGAACCCCCTCCCACCCCTCTAGGTTGTCACAGAGCGCCGGGCTGAGCTCCCTGCATCACACAGGCCGTCTGTTACACGCATGATAATGTACACGTTTCTGTGCTACTCTCTCAGTTCGTCCCTCCCGCACTGTGTCCGCTGGTCAGCTCTCTGTGTCTCCGTCACTGCCTTGCAAATGAGGTATCACCTCACACTGGTCAGAAGGACCATCATTAAAAAAATCTACAAACAATAAAGGCTGGACAGAATGTGGAGAAAAGGGAACCTTCTTGCAAGGTTGGTGGGAATGTAAACTGATATAACCGCTATGGGGAACAGTATGGAGATTTCTTAAAAAGTAAGGGCTAGAGCTACCATGCGATCTTTTTTTTTTTTTCTCTTTTTTTAGAAAGGTAATGCAGTGGGTATGCCATTTTCACTCAGCAGCTCCATAATGAAATGCCAAACTTCTTTTCTGCAGCTCTACAAATAATGACATAAGCACACTAAGTCAAATTAAAGATAAAAGACTGTAGATAGCTCACAGTGAATCCGGATTAGAATTCGCCTCTAAATAAGTTGTGGAAAAAAAGCCAAAAAAACTGGATTTGTTTCACCTCAGTTCTCAGCACTAGTCCCGTAGGGCCAGGTAGAGGTAGATTCACCGTGTGTCTGATGACCTTCCCCTCCCTGAACTGTGCATCTGGTCTGGTTAGATTCCCAAGGTTTCTGCCTTCTGCTTCTGTCTGGGGGCTGGAGTAAGGTTAGGACAGAGGCTTTACCCTGGAATAAGGGTCTAGTGTGGAGATCCCCAAGGTCCCTGAGCCACCCTGGGTACCCGACTGCAGAGAAGGGGAGGCCTCCTCCAGCCCCAGAGACTCAGGTCTTCCCCAGGAGGCCCTGGCTGGCGGGACAGAAGGCTGGGAGAGTGGGGTTGAAACTGCTTCCCCTGTTCCCCAGGTGTAAGCTCCAGAAAAGCAGCAAGTCACCATTTCTTTTGTCCTTTCTGTTTTGTTGGCTGGTCTGTTCTGAGCACCTACAAGAGTGGCGGGCTCACAGTAGGTGCTTAATAAGTATCTGCTGAATGAATGAGAAAATGAACACGAGTGTGCACTTATTAAGCAGCTAGCACATGCCAGGCAATCTTACACAATCCGTTCAACCCTCACGTCAGTCTTGTAAAGCGGGTACGGTTCTCATCTCCGTGGTCCCTCAGAGGAGAACTGGGGCTCAGACAAGCTCACATCACTGGGATCCATGCCTCGGCTGCAGCCCTGGCCGCTGTTTCTGTGCTCCCGCAGTCTTACGAGAGACAGGAAGGGGGTCCCCTGTCAGCCAGCACAGACCAGGCCCAGGCACGCGGTCTCCATCTCAGGCCTCGCCACGTGTTCCTACTGACAGCCCGGCTAGTGGCTGCAGGCGGATTGCAGCAGCTGGACGTGGTCATTTTACTTCTCTGCTGATAGCTCTGTGATGGGACTTCTGTAAAAACAAAAATCCGCCCGTGTGTATCCAGTCACAGCCTCTTGGAACATGAACAGTACTTGAAGCAAATACAGATTCAGAGCTGCTAAGGAATCAAAGAGCAAAATAAGAGGTGTGTGTGGTTTGTTACAGTGTTTTTGTTTGTCTGTAATATCACGGTGCCTATTTCACCCTGGGGGTTTATAGAAAATATTACATTTGTTTATATATACTTAGAAAAAAAGTAGGGGATATACACACCAAGATGCCAACAGTAGTTATTTTGAAGTGCAGGGATTGCAGATAATTCATATCTTTTTTTTTCCATCTTTGCTCATATACAGTTTCCACTATTCCACTGGAGGACCAGACATTACTTAGGTAATTTATGTGGGGATGTGAAGAGACTCAGCCACAGCTCCTCCAAATTGCAGTCCTTTCGCTTCTGAACCAACCTGTGGTTTCTTCAAGGACAATTTCCCAGTGACATTGTCACTGTCTGAATTGAAAGCAAGAAAGAAAAATCAGAAAGCACGTCAGAAAAATGGTGGCCGTCCACGCCTAGACACTTAGGAAAGGACCAAAAAGGGAAGGAGAATATGACCTATGAACGTCTGTCATGTGCTACTCACCAGGCGGAGTGTTGTCATCACACTCTCATATTTAATCCACCTAAGAACGCTGCAGTTAGACATTCTTCCCGTTTCACAGAACAAGAGACAGAGACTTGAAGAAGTTAAGTTCCTCCAAATCACATATCCAGAAAGCAGTAGCCATTTAAGCTCAAAACGCTGGGCTTTTCACCACTCCATCACTGAATGGAACAGCGCTTAGCCACACGCAGTGGCCCGTCTATCTGCCCCCTTCACGTACATTCCTGTCCGTTTTTGTAATGCTTGCACTTTACCTGTGCTGAGCTCTGTGCACGTGTGGACGCCTACTCCAGTGACTTCCTAGGTGCTTTCAGGAACACAAATGGGTAAAGTGGGTGGAAAATTACTTCAGCATGTGACTGTGAATGTCGTGGATATAGAATGCCATAGATACATTCTTATCACTCAGAGCTGCTGGCTTAAATTTGGGAACATCTGTGTCATCACCGCACTTGAAAGCCAAACCGGAAGGAATCTTGGCGACCTAGTTTATCAGCCTCCTTCTTGATTTCTCAATTTTTCTTCCTCCCTCCCCCCTCCTCCTCTCTCTCTCTTCCTCTCTCTTTCCCATCTTCTCTCTCTGTCCGGCCCTCCCTTCCTTTTCTCTGTCCCCTTTCCCTTCTCCTCCCCGTTCCTTTAGTATCAGCAGAACCCGTTATTCAAGCACAGTTTAGAAGGGCCAAATGTACAAAACAAACTAAAAGCAGGTGCCTTGGGGATCTAGACTGAAGTCTGCTCAGCGACCCTCTGCTTCTTTAAAGAACCCTGGGACCTAAAACCCATGGATCTAGACCTTCATGCTTGTCACCAAGGAGGAAATTTAAAACCAGGAATACAAAGACACTTCTCCAAGTGTCTCAGACACTCCTAAGCAGAGTGACTTGGGTTTCAAGCATTCACTCACCTAAGGTCTCTCTTTACATTTATTACAATTATTTGTTCAGATTTTCTCTTTCTCTGCAGGAAGGTAGAGTGCTCAGAGGGCAGGGGTGGTGCCCGGATGTTCTCTGTCGCACCCTCAGTACTTAGCTCTGAGCCACACACCTTTTGGGTGTTAAATGCAGTATTGCTGAACGGACGATCAGCCGGATGAATGTAGTAGATCCTTTTTGCTCAGCCTGATGCTGCCGCGCTGTGAGTTTATGACTTGTCCCCATGATGGATCAATGTACTCCCAGAACTAGTAGCCCCTAACTGGAGCCACTAGTTATCCTAAATACCCGCCCTCCATCCACCCCAAGGCCTCTCCTCATTCCACAGCCCACAGCTCTTGTCATTGAGCTACCAGCTCCAGGGTGGGGATTTAGTCTTTTTAATTTAGCTGACCCCATGTATTGTTCAGGGAACATGAAATTCACAGAAACATCCATCTCCATTGCTTCCCCTCTTCCCTCTGCAGAGCTCAGGACTTCCTTCCTCCCCACCACACCAACCTCACTAGAGTCTTCAGAGCACTGTTTAATAGCGGCTTTCCCTGAGGTCAGCTTCAGTCAGGGGTCTTGATGAACCCTGATAGCCTGGGTGTGGGTGGAGGGCAGGGAGGAAGAGGGTGCGAAGTGTTCTGAGTGGTGAGGGATGAGCCCACCCCCTTCCCACTCAAACCCGTTCTCTGCAGTTCGGGCTTGTCCTGGTCTCACCCTCCTGCTCGGCTGTATTTCAGGCTGGGGTGGCGTGGGGGAGGGTACAGGAGCCGGGATCTGTGCTGGGGCTGTTGACTTGCTTTTGGCTCAGGGTTTCCAGCCGCGCACGAGCTGGCTGGCCTGTGCCTCTGGCCTGGCTTCTCTTCTTGGCCGGTGTGCAGAGAGGCCCAGGCCGGGGTGCTCAGAGAAGTCACAGGGCCTCAGCCTCTTGCTGTGGTGGCCTCCAGGCGGTTGTGGGCCATTTCGTGGAGCTTCGAAAGTGGAAGAGCGCTTGGCTCATCCCAGGGCCTCTGCTGACCTGATTCTCTCCCTTCCACACAACTGGTTGAGGAACATAGATGCTCTGGAATATCTGGGAATCACATTATACGAAAGGATTTTCCAGGAAACCAAAACTCGGTTTCCCTGAAAACCGAAGTCCATTCGATCCCCTTAAGAATGTTCTGGCTGGCAGGTTCAGGATTTGAAGAGCTGGCATCATCTGGGTTTTCCTTCTCAAAGGACCCTGGAAAATCAGCCAGCACAGTTTCTCCTATCCCTCGTCTGAACATCACTTCCCAGTTTTGTCATACCCGGGATATTATTAACTTAATGCATTCTTCTTAAAATGGACCCGTTTTTATTGTTTTTATTTTTGGCTGAATCAATGATTTTTAAATGGAAATTTTTATCACTACCAGTAAGTGATTAAAACCAGGATTACTTGCCATAAATAGAAGATAACTCTAAAAATCAATACAATGAAAACAAAACAAAACAATTTTTATAGAATTCTGGACAGCTGTTGTTGCCTCTGGAAGGCTCTGGATTACAGCTTTGTTATGCATCCCCCCTTTTTTTATTTTGTTTTGTTTTTTAAAGGAAGGTTGTCAGGTGTTACAGATTTGTCAAAAGCATTTTGGCACCAAAGCAAGCCATTCTCACCAAAGCAAGCATTCTCCATGACTGAATTGGAAGGGCTGAAAGAAGATTAGAAAGCTCTGTTGTTATTACTAAATGGTTTAATTCTGATGTGTCCCACACTTTGGTAAACACCTTGTAACCCAATAGAATGTTTTTCTAACCCGAGAGGGGATGGGCTCGCTGCCGCACGACAAATCTGTGCAAGTGGTTGTACTAAACTAGACCAAGGACTCTGCGCCCCAGCGTGCTCCCCTTGCTTCCTAACAAATGCCGAATCGCCTCTTTGAAGGGAACAATTCACTCTTCAGGAGTGGGATCTCTTGGGGAAAGACTGTCAAGAAAAAGGTTATATTATTACTATTTTTTTTTTCCATCACAGTACTCTGTGTCTACGGAATCATTAAGAAAGATACTGATTTTTTTTTTTCACATTTTTTCTGCTTTACTGAGTAAATTAAGTGACTACTGTAGTGATAAGGGGAGAAGGCAATGGCACCCCACTCCAGTACTCTTGCCTGGAAAATCCCATGGACAGAGGAGCGTGGTAGGCTGCAGTCCATGCTAAGGGTCGGACACGACTGAGCGACTTCACTTACACGCATTGGAGAAGGAAATGGCAACCCACTCCAGTGTTCTTGCCTGGAGAATCCCAGGGACAGGGGAGCCTGGTGGGCTGCCGTCTATGGGGTTGCACAGAGTCGGACACGACTGAACTGACTTAGCAGCATAGTGATAAGGTAATTTGTGCTAAATTATATAAACTAGAAAATAAATCATCCACAAGCGTGCTGAACTTCGACTGTTTAATTAGTAGTTTAATCATTCAATACTCGTTGAGTAACTTACATCCTCAGATATATTTACTTATAGCTGGTAGAAGACTCTCTGAAGGCTGCTGTCCTATTCTTCCACTGCAGTTTTCTGAACTTCGAGTTTTGTTCAAGGTCGAGTCAGCAGACTGGTAGACCCCACATTTGACTTGCCCAGATGTTCTAAGAGAGGTGAGAAAAGCTGTGACTTTTGTTGAATACGCACAAGGCACCAGGGCTACCTAGGTAAGGGCTGTTATCACAACCTCATGATAGAGTAGAGACTTAGCTGAAGCATTTTGTCTGAGTCATGCCCACCTGGGCAGATAGAAATTTGGCTTGGGCTCGAGTCTTTCTGGTTCCAAACCTGGCACCCTTTCTGCTGCATGTCAGAGCTGCATGTTCGTCAGCATTCTGAGAGCAGGCAGTTCTTCCCACACGCACTTTCCATTCCATCTCAGGGCCAAACTCTGGGCCCTTACACTGAGTTGCTGCCCAGGCGACATCTACCAGCCATAAGGGTGATACAACAGATGCGGAGAGTTGAGATCCAGAAGAGCAAAGTGAAGAAAAATAAGCAATGAACCCTGGCTCAGTGCTCTCTGGACTTTAGCCCCTCATCTAGGGTTCCTTGGAGGTGAATGCTATAAACATCTCAAGTTGCATCATTTTATTTATTTTTAATCTGGGAACAAAAACGAAGTGAAGTGAGACTGGTTATTGATCATACTTGTTTTAGAGTCAAAGGTAGACACTCTGGCCTCATATAAGACACATCTGAAGATTCACATAATCTTCCTAAAACCAACAGACCATTTAAAAAAAAAAAGTGAAAAGGAAGGTACTTAAAAAAAAAAAAAAGCAAAGAGGGGATCTGTTTGAAATAGATGGGGAAACAGTGGAAACAGTGTCAGACTTAATTTTTTTGTGACTTTCCAAAATCACTGCAGATGGTGACTGCAGCCATGAAATTAAAAGACACTTACTCCTTGGAAGAAACGTTACGACCAACCTAGATAGCATATTGAAAAGCAGAGCCATTACTTTGCCAACAAAGGTCCATCTAGTCAAGGCTATGGTTTTCCCAGTGGTCATATGTGGATGTGAGAGTTGGACTGTGAAGAAGGCTGAGTGCCGAAGAATTGATGCTTTTGAACTGTGGTGTTGGAGAAGACTCTTGAGAGTCCCTTGGACTGCAAGGAGATCCAACCAGTCCATTCTGAAGGAGATCAGCCCTGGGATTGCTTTGGAAGGAATGATGCTAAAGCTGAAACTCTGGTACTTTGGCCACCTCATGTGAAGAGTTGACTCATTGGAAAAGACTCTGATGCTGGGAGGGATTGGGGGCAGGAGGAGAAGGGGACGACAGAGGATGAGATGGCTGGATGGCATCACTGACTCTATGGACATGAGTCTGAGTGAACTCTGGGAGTTGGTGATGGACAGGGAGGCCTGGCGTGCTGCGATTCATGGGGTCGCAAAGAGTCGGACGCGACTGAGTGACTGAACTGAACTGAACTGAGATACCTCTTGAGACTTTCAGCCAGGGGAAGCCTTCTGTCTCACCCGGCCCTCTCCTCTGTACTGGGCTTGTTGTTTGCAGCTTACCACCCCCTCCTCACTAGAATCTGTCCCATTCTCTTCATGACACAAATACACTCATAGATCTCCAAAGGAAGCTGTAAAATCCCACCAAAAGTTCTTGACTATCCTACAGAGGTCGTTTCTGCATTCTGCCCATGGCGGCTTGGACCAGAGTACATGCATGCTAAGTCACTTCAGCTGTGTCTGGCTCTTTGTGACCCTATGGACTGTAGCCTGTCAGACTCCTCTGTCCATGGGATTCTCCAGGCAAGAACACTGGAGTCAAAACCTGGCTCCAGGTGATGCCAAGTTTCAGGGTACCAGCCTTTGGGTCTTCATCTGTCCTTTAACCCCTGGGTTGGGCTTTTCACACGAGCATATGAGATTGAGTCCTTTGGCTGGTGGGATGCTGGTATGAAAAGGTTCATATACCAGTTCTGCTGTGGCCCACTGCATGGTCTCCTCTCTGGTTCTCAGGATAAGGAGTCTGGACAAAATCAACAGTTTCTCAAACTATGTTATCAGAAACTTAGGTTTATCTTGAGACATCCCAGGAGCCACCATGGGAGGGAAATGAAAGACAGGAGTTTGTACCCATTCACTTCGTGCTACCAGCAGAGCTGCTTACCTCTAACCTGTTGGGTTTTCCCCTGAGATTTGATTAGGCATAAATGATTCCCTGTTTAAGAGTTTGAAGCACCCATTTTGTAAACTCGCTGTCAGTTAAAAGAAACACCTACCCCCATGCATGCATGCATACACACACAACAATACCCTCAAAGAAAATAAATGAAAACAAGTGAAACACATTATTTTCCTAGCAATATGCCTGTTTTATCATTACTTTTAAAATATTTATTTATTTATTTGGGTCTTAGTTGCAGCATGTGAGATGCATGCAATCCCTGACCAGGTATTGAACCCAGGGCCCCTACAGTGGGGGCTGCAAAGTCTTAGCTACTGGGCCATCAGGGAAGCCCCAGTATGCCTGTTTTGGATGATAGATAATTCAGGCATGGGGAGGAAGTTGAATTAGAGCGTGCTTTTGTGATTTACCCACACCTCCACACGTCCTGTGAGGGAGGAATCTTCCTCTTTGGCCTTACAAGAGTCCAGTGGGCCGACTTTGGCCTCTGGAAACTGCTGGAACAAGGGACAAAATTCTTCATGGACACTTCTGTTTCTCTGAAATTTATTACAATCAAGGGCATATGTACCTGTGTGTGCATGTGTATATATGTATGTATATGTCTCTATACATGAACACCCGTGCATATTCATGTGTGCACATGAATGCACACATATTCACACACATGGTAGGCTGTTTCAAAATGTGCCAGCTGTATCTTTATGGATAGAACTGCAAACTTGGTTAGACATCATCTTGCTTTTCTTTGCTCCTAGTTCTCCACAGCTCTATTCCCTAAGAATCTGAGATGTCAAGGTCCTGCTTCCTTGCTCTCCAGCTCGATTTCTTATCCCTCCTAACCTACTTTTCAGCCTCATTGAACTGCAGTGGTCCAGGGGGAAGTGGGGACTAAGTTGGAATGATGGTAGTGGGGAGGGTGGGAGGGATGCTGAGACATAGGATCCATAGTGCAGTGGAGTTGGTCGTAGCAGTGGTGGGGGTGGGGGGTGTGTGTGTTTTGCTGGAGGAGAAGACTGAACGGACAGAGTGGACCTAGACTCTTAAGAGTTGAGTCAGGACTAGTGACTATATAGATGCTGCCGCCAGTTTCCCAGTGGAAAGGAATACAGAAGAAGCAATTCTGGAGAAAGAGAATTAAGTCCCAAAAAAGTCAGGAAGGGAGGCTTCAGGGAGCTGACATTCCTGGGCAGGGGCTGACCTCACAGAGGTGGAGAGGCTCAGTTGCCTTCTCGGATATGCCTTCCCCAGTCTAGGGCCCAGATGAAACCAGACAGGAGGAAGCGGTGGGTAATGGCAGCAGGAAGGGGTGTTCACACTGACTGAGTCAGTGGGTCAAAGATGAATTCTGATGTGGGAGCAGGCCAGGCTGGGAGGAGAGAGAGAGAGGATTTAGATCAAGGGAGGGCTAAACTATTTTGCAATGTGTGGTCCATTTATAAGAGAATCACCAGGGAGAACATGTTAATAATGCAAATTACTGTGTTGACCCCAAAGCTACTGAATCAGAATTTCTGGGAATCTTTATTTTTTACACGCTCCCCAAGTGATCCCATGTCTCCTAATGTTTGCGAGTCACCATGATGGAGACTCTCCATGGGATGATGAAACCAAATGAATGTTCTCCCAAAGGGTTCTGCAGGCCCGTGGAATGCCCCTCCTCCTCTTTCCGCACCACATCCTGGCTTCTTGTGAAAGGCGGCGCAAGCTGAGTGTGTTCCGCTTCCTTTAGACCCGAGGTTAGGTCCCTGTGCACCCAGAGGCTGACATCTCCTGACTCCGGGGGCCAAGCCTGCTTCTCTTCCTGGCAGACAGCAGAACTGCTGGAGCAGGAGCAAGCAAGGCATCTGCGGGGTCAGGAGGGCCTGAGCTCCAGTCTAGACTTGGCCTTGTCCCAAGCTTCCCTACATCGGCAGGGGCGTTTCTCCGTTTTTAGGGACGGGAATTCCTGCCTATCTCACGGGACTGTTATGAGGGGGGAGTAAGGTCTTGAGTGTACAGTGTGTTCAGATCCGCCAGCCTCAGTTTCCGTATCCGTTAAAGAACCTAATGTCATCTTTACAGCTGCAGCCTTTCAGGCTTCGCTCTTGCTTTCTGCCCCCCTCCCCTAATCTCCTCCTCACCCAGACTTCTGATGGTGATGCCCACATCCAGCCAAGGAGGTAAGAATAGACAGCCTTGTCTTATAGGCAAGAGTGCTGTGCCCCAAAGCACAAGTATAGCAATGTAGGTACCTAGATTGAAACCTAGATTTGTCAGAATTCACAGCTTATGCTCAGAGATGTTATACTGGTGTAAATCAGATCCTTCAGTTCTGTGGTCTGATAGAAAATCCAGAGTATTAAGTATTATGGACGAGAAACAAGATTTATAGGAGATGAAAGGAATGATTTTGACCATGGGTATCTGGGAGAGCTTCCCTGGTGGTTCGGATGGTAAAGAATCTGCTTGCAATGCAGGAGACCTGGGTTTGATCCCTGGTTTGGGGAAGATCCCCAGAGAAGGGAACGGCAACCCACTCCAGTATTCTTGCCTAGAAAATTCCATGGACAGAGGAGCCTGGTGGGCTACAGTCCATGGGGTTGCAAAGAGTCACACATGACTGAGCAGCTAACACTTCTCACTGTTCGTCTTGGAGGGCTGCTTGGTCAGAGTGGAATTAAAACAGGTGTACTTCATAGAGCTTCCTTATGATCCAGAAGTCCCATTCCTGGGTGAAAATTCAGAAAAGAGGAAAGCTCTAATTAAAAAAGAGCCATGCATCCCAGTGTCCGTAGCAGAACTGTTGACTATAGCCAGGATACAGAGACAACCCAAGTGCCCAGCAACAGACGACTGGTTTAAGATGTGTGTACACATACACATTCACGCACAGTGGGATATTACTCAGACGTAAAAGAGAACGAAAAATACTGTCATTTGCAGCAACAGAGATGGACCTAGAAAATACCATACTCAATGAGGTGAGTCAGAGGAAGACAAACATTACAGGATATCACTTTATTGTGGAATCTAAAATATCATACAAATGAATCTACATGTGAAGCAGAAACTGACTCACAGACAGAGACAGCAAACCTATGGTTACCAAAGGGCAAAGGATGAATTAGGAGCTTGGGATTAACAGATACACACTGCTGCTGCTGCTAAGCCGCTTCAGTCGTGTCCGACTCTGTGCGACCCCATAGACGGCAGCCCACCAGGCTCCCCCGTCCCTGGGATTCTCCAGGCGAGAACACTGGAGTGGGTTACCATACATAAACTAGGTAAGCAATAACGATTTACTGCGTGAGACAGGGAACAATATTCAGTATCTTGTAACAACCTATAATGGAAATAATCTGAAAAAATCCATATGTAACTGAATCACTTTGCTATACACTGAAAACTAACACAGTATTGTAAACCGAATATGCTTCAGTTTAAAGAGAAAGAAAAAAGACTATCCTCAAAGACATAATTTTTAAAAGGGACATTTCATTAAAAAGTAATAAGTAGGATTTTGAAGGATCCTACTTATGGAATCAGTAGGCTGGAAAGTGAACATATCATAAGCAAAGGAGTGGGGGAAGTTAGTGGTTTTACAGATAGTGTAAAAAAGCACTGTGGGGACTGGCGAGTAAAGAGGCGTTACAGAACCAGATGTCAAGTGCCACGCTAGGGAGGGTGTCCGTGAGGAAGGGCAACTGCAGTGGAGGTGAGCATCAGCTGCGGTGCTGGAGGCCTCTGTCAGCTGCTCACTGTTCAGCAGAGCAGAAGCCCAGGGTCTCCTGCCGCATCCATTCCCTGCCTGTAGCTCGAGTCCTTTCCCAAAGGTTCCAGGGCCCTCTCTGCTGGGATCACCTTGCAAAAGAGCATCCATCCCAGCCTCTGCCTGGGTTGAGCAAGAGGCTGGGAGTGAGGAGGCAGCAGCTGTGAGTCAGACTGCCCCCATGCAGGCTCCAGCCCAGGGCCCCAGCGGGGACAGAGCTCTTGCTCTCGGCTGGGTTGCGTTTTGCCGAATACGCGCTGTACAGCCAAGCGTGGCTCAGGACGGCCCGGCCTCGCTGGGAGCCAGCCAAGTGGCTCATGCCCCTGTTCTCCTCTCCTCATCCCTGCTTCTCTTCCCTTGCTCCCGTTCTTGCCTTTCACTTCCTTCTCTTCTTCTTCTTCCTTTTTAAATTTTCCCTCCTCCACTTTCTTTTTCCCTTTTTGTCCAGCTCCCGCCTCTCCTCTTCTTCGAAACCTTTTATTTTCCGTATTTTGTTACTTGCAATGGGAGTCAGGAGACCCAGGCTTAGACCAGGCTTACCGGTGACTCAGTGGGAGGCTGTGGACTCATCCCTTTCCTCTGGGCCTCACTTTGCTCATCTGTCCAGTGAGGCAGTTTGATTAGATGGGGTTTTAAAGACAAAGAGCCTTTAAGAGTCCTCCTTCTAGAACCCTCTGCTTCTGCATCTTCACCTCTTTCATAGATTCCTTAAATGACAGGGCTCTAAGAATTCATTTAGGGCCATGGGTCTGCACCAGGCCGCCTCCTGGAATCACCTATTGAGCTCTCAATACTTACTGTTGCCCAGACCCCAGAGCAGACGGATTTGATGTAAATTTACGGGGTGGGGCTCATCTTTTTAAAAAAAGCTCCCCATTAGGGACAGTTAACTGATTGAGAAGAAGCTGCCCTTTGGAGAAACTGAGGCCAGTGTGGGGTAAGGGACACGACGTCCAGGGTCACACGGTGAGTCAGCTCGGAGAGAATCAGGGCCAAGAGTCTTGCCATCTCCCCCTCCCCGGTCCGGACTTTGAGTCACCTCAAGCAAATGCCACCACCTGCAGTGGGGCCAGGCAGGAGACTCGCCTCTGACTCCGCCAGAGCCTGGCTTCCAGGCAAGGCCCAGACACAGCCCCATTAAGCCAGGCGTGCCTTACGGGAATCGTGGCTGGCTCCGGCTTCGAAAACAAACACAGCGCGTTGGTTTTCTTTGGCTTGGGTTCCCCGGTGGGGGAACTGGGAGGGGAGCACCCGGGGACACGGCTTTGCTGCTCTTCTCCCGGGCAAAGCGAGGCTGCCAGATGGGGAGGACTGCAGACAGGTGGGCAGGGCCACCTGTGGGGGTGAGTGGGGGAGTGCATGCCTCCCCCAGCTGCCAACTGGCTGCCTGAGAACGCATCCTCCCCGCCCCCCACACAGAGACCGATGCCTCCGCTTGGGTGGCAGTTACAGGTAAACCCCACACCTTGACCTGCCTCGAAGCAGACCCTCTGAAGGGCAATGCATGCTCCAGTTCTTCCCTGCAGACTGCATTGATAGTGGATGGAGACCTCGGTTGGGCTCCTCACTGTAGCTGCTGTTTATTCAGAATTTCCTGCGTGCCAGGCATTTTGAGACGTTCCTTCTACTTTCAATATAATTCTCATGGGGACTCTGCACAGCACGCTGGGGTAGGACTGATTGGTTTGCTCACCTCACAGATGAAGAAGCAGAATTCAGAGAGAGGAAGTCACCGTTCCAGGCCATGCAGCCTTGAAGATAGTTGCACAGCTCAGTCTCAGGCCTGCCTGACTCCTAAGTCCGTGGCCCAGAGCCGCTCCCTGACACCGCGGACGTGTGATTCAGCAGAACTGAGTTTGAATCCTCACTGCTCTATTACAGGTCCTGTGCCTTTAAGCAAATGAATTGAGGCCAACTCTGGGCCTCAGTTGCCTCCTTTGTAAATGGATGCTTGCTCTACCTATTTCACATGACCGACGTGAGGATCACGTGAAAGGTAGATGAGAATGAGGTTAGCAAACAACAGATCTACTAAGAGAGGATCGCTGTTATCACCAAACACAGCTGTGTCTGCATGCGGGGAACCACCGTCACACATCCACCTGTCCATACTTGTGACCTTGGCCATTCCTGGCAGCCTCTGTGGTTCCCAAGGACTCAGGTGGAGGAGTGCAAAGGGAGAGAGGCAATAATAAGAACCTGTTTATAAAACACTTCACATCTCTCAGATGAAAGCCTCTAGATAAATATCATGGCACCACATAAATAAAACATAAATGAAATAATGTTATTCCCACCGCCTCCCTCCAGCATGCCTGCAGATGCACTCATCGAAGCTCAGGGCAGCTGGGTGAGGTCCAGAAGAGCAAGGGCTTTGGACACAGGGTGGCTGGAGTGCAACTCCGGCTCCTTCCGTGCCCTGGCTGCGTGGTCTGGGGGCTGGTCCTTAGCATCCCTGAGCCCAGTTATCTCATGAGACAGCTGGGAATAAAGCACATCCATCACCCCAGTGGCTATCATGCAAGCTTTTGTGGGTATCTCTGGTATCAGTTCAGTCGCTCAGTCATGTCCGACTCTATGCAACCCCATGGACTGTAGCACGCCAGGCTTCCCTGTCCATCATCAACTCCCGGAGTTTACCCAGGCGCATGTCCATTGAGTCCGTGATGCCTCCAGCCGTCTCAACCTCTGTCATCCCTTTCTCCTCCTGCCTTTAATCTTTTCCAGCACCAGGGTCTTTTCCAATGAGTCAGTTCTTTGCATCAGGTGGCCAAAGTATTGGAGCTTCAGCATCAGTACTCATCAAACTAGATACTCTGTACCTCTTGACATGCCTGTCTTCCCCATTCTACAGTAAAGCTCCATAAGGTAATAGCTGTGCTTTGCTTGGATATCATGGTATATGCTCAATAGATGTCAACTCCCTTCTCTCCTCCTTTTTTTTCTCGTTTTACTTGGAGGGTAATTGGTTTACAATGTCATGTCTGTTTCTGCCTTACCACAATGTGAAATCAGCCGTAAGTATACATTTACCTCCCCCACCCCCACTGCCTTGACCCCCCTCGTACCCTCTGCTATCCCACCCTCTAGGTCATCACAGAGCGCCAGGCTGGGCCCCGTGTGTTATATAGTAGCTTCCTGCTAGCTATCTGTTTCACACCTGGTAGAGTATATATGTCAACGCCGCTCTCTCAGTTTGTGCCCTCTCCTTCCCCACTGTGTCCACAAGTCCAGTCTCTACATCTGCATCTCCATTCCTGCCCTGCAGATAGGTTCATCTGTACCATTTTTCTAGACTCTACATGTATGTGTTAATGTATGACACTTGTTTTTCTCTTTCTGATTGACTTCTCTCTGTATACCAGGCTCTAGGTTCATCCACATCAGTTCAACTGATCCAAAATAGTTCCTTTTTATGACTGAACGATATTCCATTGCATATATGTACCTTCGTAAAATTACTCCTTTTTCACTCTCCCAGGCCAAAGTTCAGTTCCAGGTCTGTCTCTAACTTAATCTGTTACTCACCTAGAAGAGGGGCTTGAGATCCCTGACTTATTGAGACACTCAGGCTCTGCTACTTACCAGTTGTCTGACCTTGGGCAAGTCAGCTCACATCTCTGAGACTCAGTTTCTCCATCTCTGAAATGGGCACAGTGCCTCTCCCACACATCCAAATCCTTGGGAGGAAGTTCAAATATGAAACTACCAGTACACATTCGGAAAGGAGCAGGGAGCATTATTTTGTAGTGGAAACTCAGTGTCTATCAAACGGATGCCTTTGATTTGACAGCAGCATCTCTGCTAGGGCCTGGACACCTTACCCATGGGATCCTTTCACAGCATCATCTAAGGTTCAGTATCTTCAGCCCTTCACTTTGGGGTTGGAAGACTCAGACATCACTGCTCTATCTGCTGTTCCCAAGTCATTCTCATCCGTGTCTCCTCACTGACTTTTCCTGTGTTCTACAGCCAGGGCTGAACCTCAGGTGGAAGCCAAGACACCAGGAACTGAGTCTGGTCCTGAAGTCTTATATCCTACTCTGCAGCTCATTTTCTCTTTAATGGGAAACGAAGAGACTCCAGATGACAGTAACCATCACCGCTCACATTAGTGACATATTTCTCTCTTCACAAGGACCTAAAACAATAGGAACACAGAGAGGCAAGTGGCTCTCCTAAGGCCGCTCAGCAGTAAGGTCTCTCTGGTGTTAGAATCGTGTCGTATTTATCTCTTCATCCCCACTACCTATCACAGTGCCTGGCCTGCACTTTATTCAGAAAATGCTTGTTGAATGCATTCTGACACTGACAATATGTGAATCTCCGTAACGTTTTTTTCGCTGCTAAAAATTAGTGATTTTGAAATTAGAGTTTAAGAAAGCTTTCAGGTTTTCTTTAAAATATATATATAAATCCTTCAGCCATGATTTTCAAATGTGTTTCTCCAAGTTTAAGGGATCCATGGCTAGACCTCAGGGGACAGCAGGCGGTGTGCTGGAATAGCTGATGGGAGGGGACGTACTCGTTGCATCCCTTGGCTTCTCTTTCATCTGTCTTCATATAGAATGTACATGTAAAGTTCTGGAAAGGTGGACTGTACTGCTTTGAAATGTTTGAAACATGATTTAAGGTAATGAGAAGTCATTAGCCTATCCCAAATGAGACTGTCAGTATAGAGTGGTGGGGTGTATGTGGATACTGGAACCCACAGTTCATTCTCTAACTGTGGGAGAAATACTTTCTGTATAAATCTTTAGGGCACGTCTGCCGAAACACGTCTGAAAGTCACAGAACCTCTCTGGCATCTAGCCAGAGCTAGGGGCTGAAACCCCAGGCCCTCTCAAACCCTCTAGTTCCTTGAGGATAGCCCACGGCCCCAGGCAGGCGGCCCCCCGTGCCAGGTCTGGCATCCCTGACTGCAAGTTGGCACATGTGGTAGCTTGGCCCAGCTCTGGGCCAGAAGTTGCTGGGGCAATCCAAGAACATCTCTGGGAAGCTGGAAGGAATGGTCCCCGAGGGGGCAGGGGAGCAGGGCCCGTCCGTGCGGGCTCCGGCATCCAGGGAGCAGGTAGTTAGGCCAGAAGCAGGAGCAGGCCACTGGCATTCCCACCAAGGGTCTTCTGGCTCAAATTCCAAAACAAGCTTCAGAGAATATTTCTGCAGCTGGGAAGAAAGATGGGGGAATCCCTCCGAAGCCTTTTTATGCTTCATGACTTTTTATGTCCTTGAGACCACAGCCACAAAAATGTCTCTCGGCTTCATCTTCTTTGCCGCGTTTCCCACTGATTTTGCTCCTGGAAAATTTCTCGTGTTTGCTCCTGTGGTCTAGAGGCCTGGCCCCCCAGTGCCTAATCCAAAGTGTGACCTTTGGTGTCCAAAGTAGAAGGTCTGTGAGCCCTGACTGTGCTCCACTGTAAGCTTCTGATACTCCTGCAAACTAAGCAAGCAAACAGCCCCGGCACAAAAGTGTCAGTCTGTCAGAAATGTGATAGAAATGTCAAAAACACATTGGTTCTTGGTAAATAAAGGAGTTCAAGCCATCCTTCCTTTTTATCTGGGATGTGTAAACATTATGAATCACCCATAAGAAGAAGAAAAACAGCAACAAGCAACAGTAGACCATTTCAGGGAAAGACCTGCCACTCTCATGTCGAAGATACCTGTGTCCTCAGTTAATGGTAATTTTGATGATGAACGTTTGGAGCGGGGCAGGGGGTGCTGTCATAAGGTGAGTAACTTGACTAGACACAGAGGGCTTCTGGGCTGCTTCCTGTCTCCTATCTGGGGACATTCCATTTTTCATGGCAAATATCTCACTTCTCCCCAGACACTGCATATTCCTTAGTATGACTGCTTCAGTGCAAGTTGCACGGTTGATTCATCACTGAATACTAGGATGTCAGCCATAAAGTGTCCTTGGAGAGTTTTGAGTGCAACCCCCTTGGTTTTGTAAACGAGGGCCCTTTTTGGAAGCTCCTGCCCAAGTACTTCCTCCGGGAATACGATACGACTAACCCATCCCCTGTTCTCTCTCTTACAACCAGACTCTGTCACGTTCTAATGGGGAGGAAAGACAGTGGAGGGCTCAGTCATCCAGCCCATGTCACACTGACTTTGCAACGGTCAGTGACAAAGCTCGAACTCCAAGTTCTCATTAATGTCATCCAGGGGCCCCATAGCTCGGCAGAAGGTACCAACGGGACCTTCAGGAGCATCATCCTGACGTCACAGCTAGTTCTGGGGCCAGCGGGTTTGTCAGCAGGCCCCAGCAAGGGGCTGAGAAGCTTCTATCAGCTCCAAATTCACACAAGAGGAAAACAAAATTCCATCATAATGTTGACCATCTGTGGATGAGGATAATTTTTCAAAAGAGGCCACTGGAGAGGGAGGATGCGGAAAATAAAAACTATTGTCTTAAGGGAACATGATTTGAAGCGGATCGCTGATGCAACTGAGCAATAGTGATTATGGCATAGCAATATATGTTACTCTACCTTCCCGGGCTTTTGGCTTCTTTTTATAAAACTGAGGGTTTTTTTTTTTAACGTTTAATTTTTATTTATCTATTTTTGGCTGTGCTGGGTCTTGGTTGCTGTGCAGGCTGTTCTCCATTGGGGTGTGCAGGCTTCTCACTGCGGAGGCTTCTCTTGTTGCGGAGCACAGGCTCTAGGGTGTGCCAGCTTCCAGAGGTGCGGTTCATGGGTTCAATAGTTGTGGCTCCCGGGCTCTAGGGCTCAGTAGTTGCGGTGCAGGGGCTTAGTTGCCCCAAGGCATGTGGGATCCTCACAGACCAGGAATCAAACCCTTGTCTCTTGCATTGGCACGCGGATTCTTTATCACCAGGAGAAGCCCTTAAACACCTTTTAATTGTTTGAACTTTATTTTATTGTGGTAAGAATATTTAACAGGATCTCTACCCTCTTGGCAAGTTTACAGGCTTTCAGTATGTAACATACTATTGTTAATACAGGGACAGCATGGCCCAGCAGATCTCTGGAGCTTTTTCATCTTGCAAAATTGGAACTTTAACCCCATTGAGCAGCAACTCCTCATATCCCTTCCCCACCCCCCGCCAGCCCTGAAACCCACAGTCTACCCTCTGGTTCTGGGACTTTGAACGCTTTAGACATCACATATGCCTGACAGCGTATTAAAAAGCAGAGACATTACTCTTATGACAAAGGTCCGTCTAGTCAAAGCTATGGTTTTTCCAGTGGTCATGTATGGATGTGAGAGCTGGACCACAAAGAAAGCTGAGCGCAGAAGAATTGATGCTTTTGAACTGTGGTATTGGGAAAGACTCTTGAGAGTCCCTTGGACTGCAAGGAGATGCAACCAGTCAATCCTAAAAGAAATCAGACCTGAATATTCATTGGAAGGACTGATGCTGAAACTGAAGCTCCAATACTTTGGCCGCCTGATGTGAAGAACTGACTCATTGGAAAAGACCTTGATGCTGGGAAAGATTGAGGGCAGGTGGAGAAGGGGGGTAACAGAGGATGAGATGGCTGGATGGTATCACCGACTCAATGGACATGAGTTTGGGTAAACTCCAGGAGTTGGTGATGGACAGGGAGACCTGGCGTGCTGTAGTCCAGGGGATCACATAGAGTCAGACACGACTGAGCAACTGAACTGAACTAATGATTGGAGAGCTGCATGATTTGTCCTTCTGTGAGGGGCTTATTTCTCTTAGCATAGTGTCCTCAGGGTTCATCCATATTGTCCATACTGCAGACTTGCTTTCTTTTTTTAAGACTGAATACCATCCCATTGTATGTATATTCCACATTTTCTTTGTCCATTTATCTGGTGATAAACATTTCAACATCTTGACTATTGTGAATCTAGACCGCAACGAAATGTCACCTCACACCTGTCTGGATGCCTACTGTCAAAAGAACAAAAGGTTGGCCAGGGTGTGTTGGCCAGGACGTGGGGAAATCCGAGTCCTATACTCTGTTGGTGGGAATGTAAAATGATGCAACCTCGAGGGAAAACAGTATGGAGGCTCCACAAAAATTAAATACAGAACTACCGTGGATTCCACTAGTCCCATTTCTAGGTGTATCTGATGGAATTTCAATCAGGATCCTGAATGAAATGGTAACAGCTTTGTTCTTTCAACTTGTTATTTTTTTTTTCTTTCTGACAGTCTGTTTCAAAATTATGTCATAATCAGCAAGAGAGGATCAGTTTCCCTTTATGAAACCCATGAGTATGAAGAATGCCTTTATTTTCTTCACATTTTTTCTATTCATCAAGGAAAGAAAAACCAAAAAAACAAAACTTGCCAGATGGTCCTTAGGATCCATAGTTAGTGGAGCTAGTATTCAATTTAAAATAGTTTTAACAAGCTATATTGCTGTCCACACCTACAGTATGACTTTTTGTGTGGACTGGATGCTTCGAAAGGTCAACATCAAGGTTATTCCAAAAATAATGCTCTTAAAACAACACTTTGATGAATGGAACTGATGTTGGTCTTTAATAGCTCCAAAATGGTGTCTCTGTTTCCCAGAATCTATGATTAGGCTTTATTCATAGTTGTCTCAGTTATTTTTAAATTTCACAATGAACTTATGTTTTTTTGCAATGACACCCTTGCAATGATCTGTGACAGAAAGTAATATACAGGTTAACTTGAATTGGTCTGATTTTAAAACAACTTATTCAGTTGAAGCAACAGAATTTATTAGCCACCCCCCTTATTAGATGTTAGAGGATCTTATAAACCACCAAAAGTTTACATCACCTTTTTATTTTATTAACAATCATAATAATGTTCATTGGATCCTGTAATAGTTTGTTGATTGTAATGTGAATCAATAAAACTTTCTTAAAGGAACATTATCAATATGTATCAGAAGACAACATATGTAAAAAAAAAATCATAAAAGATTTACATGAAGGGATGTTCATGATAATGTTAACTATAAAGGAAATAGAAGAAAATAATTTAATTATTACCATAAGGCTTCCCTGGTAACTCAGCCGATTAAGAATCTGCCATCATGCAGCAGACTCTGGTTTGATTCCTGGATTGGGAATCCCCTGGAGAAGGGATAGGCTACCCACTCCAGTATTCCTGGTGTTCCCTGGTGGCTCAGACGGTAAAGAATCCGCCTGCAATTCGGGAGACCTGGGTTCGATCCCTGGGTTGGGAAGATCCCCTGGAGGAGGGCATGGCAACCCACTCCAGCATTCTTGCCTGGAGAATCCCCATGGACAGAGGAGCCTGGCGGGCTACAGCCCATGGGATCTCAAAGAGTTGGGCACAACTTAGTGACTGAGTGCACACGCACACACAGACACACACACACGGTTTAATAATATAGATGTTCCAGATTTTATTGAGCATTTCTTCAGTTTTGGACATTTAGACATTTCCAGTTTCTCACTTATTTTGAAGAGTGCTAAAATAAACATAGGCCTTTGCATTTTAGACAAAAAGAAAAAAAAAAAAGATCTTATGTAAAGTCTGGTAATTGAAAGGAATTTCAAACCTACTAAAAACAATCGGCTTCTCTGACTGAGTGTACAAGCCATTCTCTTCTCCCATTGGGTTTCTGTTCTTATTGAAAGCCCCGTCTCTGCAAGCTCCGTCTGGAGTTCTTGCTTCAGATGTCCTGGTTGGCGCCCTGCACACAGAACGTCGGGAAGCCACCTACAGGCTGGACAATCACACGCCAAGAACTCTTCCAGGCGCCAAACCTGCCGCCCAAGCAATTGGCTGCCGTGGTGAACACATTTCACCACAGGCCCAGAGTTTCCCCTCTTAATATGTTATTCCATTCACCATTGGATCTCTGGGGAGCTCGACTTCAGAGAGGATTAAGAATTGAAACTGCAGATAATCAAGGGAAAAGTACAAGAAATCATTTTTGCTTCTTTCTTCCAGCATCTTCCTTTCAGAAGATAAATTTAGGTGGATGTGATTATTTTCCTCCCTTCCTTCTTCAAGCCTGTGATCTGGTGCAAGACCTAATGAATGGAGAATTTTCCCACCAGGGATGAATAACAATTTAAATTAGAACTAGAAAATCTCAGAGCCAAGAGGATCCTTAGAAATAAGTCTACTATAGAGATAGAAAAACATGGGAATGGAGAAAGTAAGAGTTATATCCAGTATTTCACAGCTAGTCATTGCCTGGAAAAACCAGCCTCAAGTAGCTGAGACTCAAATACTATATTTCATCACCTTGAGATGCCGTTGATTTTAAGAGCCACTTTATTTTAGGTGCCATTAAGAAAGAAAAGAAAATGCTGCCAGCTGAACTATAACCCAATGCTTTCTTATGAATTGAATTTTTAGACTTACTGAAACAGCTCATTTATTCTGATTATATTTTTATAATACATCACTCTCATGATATAAAAGTAAAATGTTCAGATATTCATAAAGCTTTTTCACATTAAGGTTCTGCCTTTTCTGAATCACTTTTTGACTTAAGGTCATTGAATTCCAGAGTGTTCCTTATATTGTCGTGCTCTTTACCTACCATAGGACTGGTTATGCTGTGTTTCTTTCCCTCTCCCAGTGTATTTTTTTTAACATATAGTTTACATGATATAGTTTACATACCATGTAATTCACCCATTCAAAGTGTACAACTGAATAGTCTTTAGTACGTTCACACCACAGTCAGTTTTAGGACATTTTCAACCCCCCCCTTCTGCCCAAATAAAACCATTACCCATTAGCAGCCACTCCCTATATTCTTCTCATTTCCGGAGTCTTCCACAGTCACCAAGTCTTTCTGCCTCCGTGGATATGCCTCTTGTGAAGCTTTCATAGAAATGAAATCTTACAGTGCACGGTATTCTGTGGTTGGTTTGTTTCACTTAGCATAATGCATCCACGCTGTAACATGCGTCAGTACATCACTCATTTTCACTGCCTTATTTACTCAAGGAAGGCGCCATTATTCCCTCTGGGGTTTTCCCTAAGTTTTATTGCGGGTGCTCTCTCGACCTTACCAGCAGTTGTCAGTGAAGCCCGTTGAACTACAGTCAGGCTTCACGTTCCTTCCACAACTGGCTCTTAAGTAGCCTGTGGCCTGAGACGTTGAGGGCTGCCCCCATCCCGCTGTGCCCCTGGGGATGACAGCCAAGTTCACACAGGTGCTTGCACGGACAGCTGCTGCCAGGCTGGCGGAAGTTGTTTGACGTCATCACCGCTTGTCGTGCACGGCTCAATTTCAGACGCATTGAAAGATAAAAAAAAAAAAGGAATTTATTTTAGAGTTAATAAAGCATGGACTATATCTTCAGTACATTTCCTTAGATCAGTATGAGGAGAACTCATGCTGAGCTCCCGCAAACAGACTTGGGACACAGCCCAGAAACTTGCAAGGATATCAGAAGCCATGCGTCAGACACCACCCACGGCAAGAGTCCCCTCCAGATCAGTGGGTCTCTGACCTGGGGTATGAGAACCATTTGGACAGAGTTTGAAAATGCGGACAGGTCCTAGCCGTGAAGATCCTTTGGCAGTAGGGCTCACATAGAAGCAGAATCTTTTCCTGTCTGCCCACATCCTTCCCTCCCTGTCCCCCTCTATTTTTTTTCTCTTTTTTCTCTTTCTTTCTTTCCCTTTCCTTCTTTCCTTCCTTCCTCTCCTCCCTCCCTCTCTCCTTCCTTCCTCCCTTCCATCCCTCCCTCTTGCATTTTACTCTTATCTTTCTTTCAGTCTTTCTGTGTCTTCTTTTTCTCCTCTCAACCTCTCTCACTCTCCTTCTTTCTTTTCTGAGAGTCTAATTCATAACTGGAACCACCGTTCAAGCTCAATCCTGGCAGATGAGCCAGCAGCATGTCAAGCATCAATGAGGAGGGGGTCACAAGGACGTTTGGATCATGCAGATTTGTTTCCAGTCCTGCCATGGCCCCTTAGGAGCAGTGTGACCTTGGGCAAATTGTTAAGACTCTCTGAACCTCAGCGCCACCCTCTGTAAAGTGATAGCAGCCTAGAGGGTTGTGATAACGCTGGGGAATCACACTTGAGAGTGCCTTGTGTTTACAAACAACACTTCTCCCAATCCCAGGTGCTCTGGCTCAGGTCTTCTCTGGCTTCAATCATTAACACCACCCCTCAGTATCGATGACTTAAAACTTAATTTTTTTTTTTTTTTTAATTCTGTGCTGGTATCCTATTACTCACGTGTGGCAGCTGACCCAGCTCTTCTGATTATGTGAGTATCCATGAGGTACTCTGATTTCACCCATGTGGCATTCGGTGCTCTTTCAGATGCCCATGCTGTCCTTAAAACTTTTCTCCAAGATGCTCTGCTGGGTTTTCTGGCTTTAGAAACTCAAGGGCAGTCAGTTTCCATCACAGTTCAGTTCGGCACCTCCCAGGGCTTCCCCTACACATTGCACAGGTCACTTCATCTCTCACATGTCCACAGATCCTAGCTGGATAGAAAATCTGCAGTTGTCAGATATGATAGAACTGCCAAATGAATGTGAAGTTACCAATGTAAATTGTGGAACCAAAATTTTGGTTCTGTTTGTTCTGCCATTGTGGCAACGTGGAGATATTTTGGTGAACAAATAGGCCAAATAGAAGAAGGCGGGGGGGAACCCAACTATGAGTAAGCAGACATGAACCACATGTCAAACAGAACTTCACACTGACAGCTGTGCTCTCTCACCGTGCTTCCGCATCCGAGCTGCTCCTTGAGAACGTAAAGATGAATCAAACGTGGTTCTGTTCTGGAAACCGTAGTCTAGCAGGCAAGCAGAGCACGACATGGACAAATGCAGTACAGCCTAAATGTTTCCATGGAGGAAGCAGGAGAGGTAGTTGGAAGAAGGACTGTAAAGACTGTGCCCTTAACCCTTACTGGGGGATGAGATGGGACCTCACTGGGGCATGGTTTTCTGTGTTTATATATAAAATAAAAATATCTATGTATTCATTCACTTCACAGATGTTTTTCTCATGGCTGTTGGATGTCATATACCATCTGAGGTGCCAGATATGCAATGGACAAAAAGAAATTGTCTCTTATCATTGGAGGGCTTATCAAATGCAGCCTTGAAATATTGAACCAATGTACATATGTAGACAATTCACACTGTGATAGGTTCTATGAGGGGAACTATTTGATATTATCACAGGATAACTATAATACTTGCTTTATAAAGTTGGTTTGAGTAGCAAATGTGACTACTCACATCAAACTCATAAAGAAAGCATATAATTATTCCCATACCACAGGTAATTAAAATATTATCTGTATATCTGTATAATTATCCCCATACTACAGATGGGGGTTTCCCAGGTGGAACAGTGGTAAAGAACCCACCTGCGTGTGAAGGAGGCATGGGATACACGGGTTCAGTCCCTGGGTCAGGAAGATCCCTTGGAGCAATAATGGTAACTCACTCCATTATTTTTGCCCAGAAAATTCCATGGACAGAGGAGCCCAGTGGGCTACAGTCCGTGGGGCCCCAATGAGTCAGACACGACTGAGTGACACACACATACTACAGATAAGGAAAGAGAAGCTGTTAGAGGTTTCCACAATACGGCAGACGTGCATGTAGGAGAGCCTGCAGCATGTGTGCAAACCTGAGCCTTCTGATGTCTTAGCCTTTGTATGAATGATATCAGCAACAAATAATACAGGCCAGCTATAGGGTAGAGAGGAAAAAATGGATAGGTCTGTGGAGCGAGTTTTGGACCAAGAGGCTAGAGAAGACTGCATTTGAGTTAAGCCTTGGAAAAGAGTAGGATTTCAATAAAAGGGCCAATGCTGGCAACAAGTGAGGGGATGGGATGAGGTGGCCTGCCAAGTTGAGGGAGTAGCTCAGGCAAAAACACGGAGGTATGAAATCGGGAGCCATTTGGGGATGGATCTGGAAGGGATGGTTTGTGGAAAGAGTGGCTCTGGAGTGGTGGTTGGGAGGTCACTGCTTAGGATGGCTCTAAAGAGCTTTCACCTTCTTCTGAGATCATGGCGATCAATTAAGGGCCTCTTAACAGGGGATCAGTATGCTTAGAGCTTTGTTTGAGGCTGGCACCTGTAGGATAAAGGAGCAAGAAGCCTCCCTTGGCATCCCGGGGAATTCTCAGTGCTTCTTTTCTGCCATAACTGTTGATTATATGGGGCTTTAATTAAATCTCTCCTGCTCACTTGCTGCCCAGGGCTAACATTATCTCCCCAAACCAAGGACCAGTGATAGAGATGAGACAGATAGCTTTTGGATGTGGGTTTTAATCTGTTGCTTGGTTTATTAACATGTTACAGCGGCCATGGAGGGCAGAAGCTGTCCTTGGTGGTTAGGCTGTCAGGCTGCACAAGGGTAGAAGAGGTAAGGAGACCCAGCCCTTGTGCTGGGAAGTCCCTTGCCCCAGGGCTCAGCTTCCTCCTGGGCTTCACCTTCTACCCGCCATTGTCTGCTCTGTCCGCAGGGCCCCTCGCAGAAGCAAGATCTACTCCATGGTGCCCACATGTGTTGCAGTCGTCGGCTCTTTTAATTCTCTTTATCTTGACATTTATGCCCTCTTGGAGCAGAGACACCTAGGCAGCTTAGAGACAAAAGCTGGTTCATCTCCACAGAGAGGCCTGAGACCTTGGCCACGGAGCCCCGAGGAGTGAAAGCCGACTTTCATGTAGAAGTTGTATAGTGGGGCGCTCCCAGCCTCACAGACTGCAGAGTTACTGACAACTCTTCATATTTACACAGGGGCTTTAAAGTTTTCAAAGCGGTTCCGTAAATGTTATTTTCCTTTAAGCTCAGAAGAACACAGGGAAAATAGGAGTTTTCATGCCTGTCTGACAGATAAAGAAACTGAAATGCAGAGTGACTCCAAGGGTCATTCAACTCAGGGGTCAGGAAACCTGGTATTGGGACTCATGCCCTCTTGCTCTAAATATAGAGCTCTTTCCATTACACCATGCTGCCTCTCAGAAGTCGGTGAAAGGCTGCGAGGGAAAGGTGTTTCTGGCACCTCAACATGGAAGGGAACTCTGACTACATTTTCCCATGGAAACATTTTTGCCCAAGGTGGTTGAGATCTACAGCTCACATAGTAAAGGCCTGTGTTTCAGCAACCCGCTTGCCTTCCAGTCAACATACTTATGTTTCACGCAGCGCCTATAAGACGAGACGATAGAACGCAACTTTAAAAAGACATGTTCTTACTCTGGTGAAGAATACAGAAATTTGCAGAAGCCTCTAAAAACTAGGAGCCTTAATATTCATCCCATCAAGAATCACCTTTCTGCTCTTTGCACCAGGGTGTCCAATTCACGTTGGAAAGAGTCTGTCAATGAAGCGGGGAGGCAGCATCCATAAGGATCAGAGTTTTAGAGTAAGACACACTTGGTCCAAATCTAAGTATCTGAGCTTTGTGATTAAAAAAAAACAACCAAAAAAAAAATTTTTGGTCTTTCTATCCTTGCTAAAAATCCAATTAGCCTTGATCAAAAAACACATTCCATGCGTCTGCTGCCCCTGAGACAGTGTTTTCCTCCTGGAAGTTAGCTCTGACTCTCTGCCTGTTTCATTGAGGGCTGGTTCTAGTTATGGGAGGCTCTTGACACAGCAAAGTAATAATTTGTGAAGTAAGGCCTGTGAACTTCATGGTTTAGCAAATTATGACTTTAGAAAATAATATTCAAAGCTGGCGTCAAAGGCTTGGTTAAGCAGGGAATACCCACGTCTACACAAGCCGACCCTGCCAGCCAGCCCATCTGAACCTCTTCCTGCTGCCTGTCTCATCTGTGTTCGTTCTTAGAACCTCGTTGAATAATTGTCAGTATCAAAATCACAGGCTCTTCCTATTACTCAGTGCCTGCTTTGGACCCAGGACTGTTAAAGGGTCTTTCTGTAGAATATTATTCATACCAGTCTGAGTTCTGAGAGGAAGGCATTATGACCTTGTAAAACTGAGGACATGTAAGTTTAGTAACCACCCAAGGTCAATATATTCTTTCTATACCATGCCATCCCAATAGACTGTTGTTCAGTCACTAAGTCATGTCCGACCCTTTGTGACCCCATGGGCTGCAGCACACCAGGCTTTCCTGTCCTTCACTGTCTCCTGGACTTTGCTCAAGTCCAGTTCACTTCAGTTGCTCAGTCTTGTCTGACTCTACAACTCCATGGGCTGCAGCGTGCCAGGCTTCCTTGTCCATCATCAATTCCCAGAGATTGCTCAAACTCATGTCCACTGAGTCAGTGATGCCATCCAACCATCTCATCCTCTGTCGTCCCCTTCTCCTCCTGCCTTCAATCTTTCTCAGCATCAGGGTCTTTTCCAATGAGTCAGTTCTTTGCATCAGGTGGCCAAAGTTTTGGAGCTTCAGCTTTAACATCAGTCCTTCCAATGAATATTCAGGACTGATTTCCTTTAGGATTGACTGGTTTGATCTCCTTGCTATCCAAGGGACTCTCAAGAGTCTTCTCCAACATCACAATTAAAAAGCATCAATTCTTTGGTTCTCAGCTTTCTTTATGGTCCAACTCTCACACCCATACATGACTACTGGAAAAGCCATAGCTTCGACTAGACAGACATTTTTTGGAATAGTATGTATCTGCTTTTTAATATTCTATCTAGATGTATCATAGCTTTTCTTCCAAGGATCAAGTGTCTTTTAATTTCATGGTTGTAGTTATCATCTTCAGTGATTTTGGAGCCCAAGAAAGTAAAGTTTCTCACTATTGCCGTTGTTTCCCCATCTATTTGTCATGAAGCAATGGGACTGGATGCCATGATCTTCATTTCCTGAATGCTGAATTTTAAGCCAGCTTTTTCACTCTGCTCTTTCGCTTTCATCAAGAGGCTCTTTAGTTCCTCTTCGCTTTCTGCTATAAGGGTGGTGTCATCTGCATATCTGAGGTCATTTATATTTCTCCTGGCAGTCTTGATTCTAGCTTATACTTCATCCAGCCTAGCATTTTGCATGATGTAGTCTGCATGTACATTAAATAAGCAGGGTGATAACATACAGCCTTGATGTACTCCTTTCCTAATTTAGAACCAGTCCATTATTCCATGTCCAGTTCTAACTATTGTTTCTTGACCTGCAAACAGATTTCTCAGGAGGAAGGTAAAGTGGTCTGGTATTCCCATCTCTTGAAGAATTTTCCACAGTTTATTGTGATCCACACAAAGTCTTTAGCATAGTCAATGAAGCAGAAGTAGATATTTTTCTGAAATTCTCTTGCTTTTTCTATGATCCTACAGATGTTGGCAATTTGATCTGGTTCCTCTGCCTTTTCTAAATCCATCTGGAAGTTCTTGGTTCATGTACTGTTAAAGCCTAGCTTGGAGAATTTTGAACATTACTTTGCTAGCATGTGAGATGAATGCAATTGTGCGGTAGTTTGAGCATTCTTTGGCATTGCCTTTCTTTGGGATTGGAATGAACCCTGACATTTTCTAGTCCTGTGGCCACTGCTGAGTTTTCCAAATTTGCTGGCATATTGAGGGCAGCAGTTTCATAGCATCATCTTTTAGGATTTGAAATAGCTCAGCTGGAATTTCATCACCTCCACTAGCTCTGTTTGTAGTGATGCTTCCTACGGCCCACTTGATTTCACATTCCAGGATGTCTGGCTCTAGGTGAGTGATCACACCATTGTGATTATCTGGGTTGTGAAGAA